>NW_022111323.1:1167570-1195991 GCF_000313985.2 Echinops telfairi | reverse complement strand
TTGTTGGTCCTAACAGGTTTATCTATCTGGGATTCCTTGTGTTGAAGGCTCTTATCTGTAGCATGTTCTGGTCTAGTCTGATTTGTAAGGTAGAATTGAAGTCATGATAGTGTGTGTGTGGGAAGCATTAAAGAACTAGAGGAAAGTAGTATGTTTCATCGGTACTTTACTGCACCCTGACTGGCTCGTCTCTCCCTTGTGACCCTTCTGTAAGGGGATGTCCAATTGCCTAAAGATAGACTTTGGCTCTCCACTCCCCACCCCACCCCCCATTCACATTGGTATGAGTTTGTTCTGGGCCTTAGATGCCTGATACCTGATCCCATCCACACCTCATGTTCACACAGGCTGGTGTGCTTCGTCCATATGGGCTTTGTTGCTTCTCAGCTACATGGCTGCTTGTTTATCTTTAAACCTTTAAGACCCCAGACACTATATTTTGATAGCAGGGTACCACTAACTTTCTTCACCACACTTGCTTATGCACCCATCTTATCTTCAGCGATCGTGTCAGGGAAGGTGAGCATCACAGAATGCTGGATTATTAGAACAAAATGTTCTTGTGTTGAGGGAGCACTTGAGTCGAGGTCCAATATCCATCTTCTACCTTAATTCTTAACATATAGATATAAGTGAGTCGATCTATTTCCCTATTGTTATATATAAATATATTTACATATGTGCATACCTGTATTTAGTCCTTTATAAATGTCTCCTATTCCTTTCCTATATTTTCTTTTACTTTCCTCTTGTCCCACTATCATGTTTGACCTTCATTCAGGTTTAGTAATGCCTCATTGTTCCATTGCCCTTGATTAAGCCCCACTAGGCATCCTATGCCCTCCTCTCCATTGATTTTAGTTCATTTGTTGTTCCCTTATCCCTGGGTTGGGTGACCCCCAGCCTACCCTTCCTTTATGCCACCTCCCCGTCTCCCGTGTTCCTCTGGAGCCGTCAATCCCATTGTTTTGTCTCCCTAGCTTATCTAGATAGACATGTAGAGACATTAATAAGAGCAAAAACCAGGCAAACCCAAACAAAACAACAAAGGAAGACAAAACAAGAACAACAAAACAAAAACAAAATAACAACAACAGAAAGAAAGTCAATGACCAAAAAAGGAAAAACCTATAAATAGTTCCAGTTCTGTTTTTTCACCTTTAGCAGTGTTTCCCAATCGAACCTGCTGGGGTGCCATGCTCCCCAAAGTCTCTTTTTGGTATTCCACAGGGATTTCATCATGTTGCTACCCTTGCATGCCTTTAGTGTTTTGCTCCAGTGTGATGGGGTTAGTGTTTTGCACAATTTCCACAACGTGCCTCCAGTGTTGTCCCCTGTAGCGCTATGATTCAGTGAGGGATGTTGTGTCTCGTGGTGAGGCTGGTCCTATGGTACTCTCTGTACATTGTCTTCTCTGAGCAGGAATATCATCCTCGGGCGTGGTGGGCAGGATGTTTTCCCCTCACTCTGCATCCCTCTTCAATTCTCCTGTGTGCTCTAATCAGATATGGCCCTCTCCCCAAGCTATAGCTTCAGTGCCATCTGCTGAAGTGCATTCTTCTGCTGGCGGGGTGGGTGTCTACATAGTTGGGATTTGGGCCAGCCCTGCAGACCTCCCTATTGGTTCCCTGGTACATTCTGGTGTCTTGTATTCACGTCTTGGTGCACCGGGTTGAAGCCTGGTCTTTCCCTCTCCTGTGGAGATACTAAATAATACCCTCCCCTTGGGTGGGTTAGTGCCCTGTTCCCCCGCTACCCGTGTCTGTTCTTTCTTTCTTTTCCCCTTCTTTTTCATTGGCTGCCATATGTATTCCTGGATTTGTTCTGGCCCTGCCATAGTACCTGAATCTCACCCCAGGAAAGTATGTATATAGTCATTGTTTCTCTATACCTGATTTTAAAGCTTGTCTCAGTGGGCTCATGTTGTACTTGTCCTTTTGTGCTTGACTTACTTAGCATAATTTCCTCCAGTTCTTCCCATGTGGCAATGTGCTTCATGCATTCATCCCTACTTTTTAGGGATGTATGTTTGTATGTAACACAGTGTTTTAATCCATTTGTCCATTGATGGAAATTTGGGTTGTTTTCAACTCCTTGCAATTGTAACCTGTGCCTTGATGAACATTGGAACACAGATGTTTGGCTATGGTTTGTTTCTTGACTCTTCTGGATATATGCTCAGTAGGGGGATTGCTGGGTCATATGGTAGCTTAACATCCATCTGTTTTAGATATAGCCAAATAAAATTCAGTAATGGCTGTACATACCTACAGGTTCACTGGCAGTGGATGATAATTCCAACCTCACCACAGCCCTTTCAACATTTGTTACTTTCTGATTTTTAAAATTGGGCTCTCTTTTCGTGTGTTAGGTGGTATCTCACCGTTGTTTTAATTTGCATTTCTCTTATGGCTGATGATAAGGAACATTTTCTCGTATGCTTATTGGCCATTTGGATTTCTGCCCTTGTGAAACTTCTGTCATGTCTTTTGTCACCTACTCAGTGGGCAATTAGTTTTTTTTCTTATTGTAAGTTAGCAAAGTGTTTGAGATTTTAGTAGTAAGGCCTTTGTCTGATGTGTCATTGCTAAAGATTTTTTCCCAGTCTGTGGACTCTCTTAATATTCTCTTGATGAATCCTTTTGATGTACACAAGTGTTTTATTTTCAGTGTATCCCATTTGTCAATTTGTAACTCCTCTCTATTTGTATCCTTCCATATTTCCTGTGTATTCCCCGCTCCAAGGTTGTCAGGTTTGTCCCAATTCCCTCATTAATGGCCCCAATAGTTTAGGGTTTTACCTCAAGGTTTGTGATCCACCTCGAATTTATTCTTGTGCATGGAGTGAGGTAAGAGTGTTGCTTCACGTTTCTGCAGGTAGATATCCATTCATTCCAGCATCACTAATTGAAGAGGGCATCCGCTTCCCACTTGATATTTTTGGGGCCCCTATCAAAAATCAGTTGCCTGTATGCTGAAATTTTTATTTCTGGGATTTCAACTCTTTTCCATTGGTCTGAATATCTGTCGTTATACCTATACCACACTATTTTGACCACTGTGGCTGTATAATAGGTGCTAAAGTCAAGTAGAGCAAGCCCTCCCACTCTGTCCTTCTTCTTGAGGAGTTCTCTGCTAATTCTGGGCTTCTTCCCTTGCCATATGAAGTTGGCAATCAGGTTTTTCAATTCTTTGAAACAGGATGATGGCATTCGTATCAGGATAGCATTAAACTTACATAGTGCCTTGTGCAGAACTGACACCTTTACTATATTGAGTCTTCCAATCCATGATCATGGGATATGCTTCCATTTGTTGAGATGATCCTTGTTTTCTTGTAAAAGTGTTCTGTAGTTTTCCTCGAACAAATCTTTTGGGTTTTTTAGTCAGGTCTATCCCTAGATATTTAAATTTGTGGTTGGCTGTTGTAAAGGATACTACCTTTTTAATTGCCCCATCTGTGATCTTGTCTGATATACATAGCAGTCTGATAGATTTCTGTCTGTTGATCTTGTATCCTGTCACTCTGTTATATTCCTCTATTTCTTCCAACAATCCACCTGTGGAGTTTTCGGGGTTTTCAGTATACAATATCACATCATCTGCGAATAACGATAGTTTCGCCTCTTCCTTTCCCAGTCAAATACTTTTGATGTATTTTCTTTGTCTTGTTTTTAGCTAGGACCTCCAGTATGAGGGTAAATAGGAGCAGGGACAATGGACATCCTTGTCTGATCCCCTTTTCCGGTGGAATTATTTTTGTCTATTCTCCATTTACTATCAAGTTGGCTGTTGATCTTACATATATAGTTTATATAATATGAGGAATGTTCCTTCCATTTCTATTTTGCTTAGTATCTTAAACAGGAATGGGTGTTGGATTTTGTCAAATACTTTTTCCGCATCTATTGATATTATCACGTGGTTCTTAAAATTATTCATGTCAATGTGACTAATGATACTAATGGTCTTTCATAAGTTGAACCATCCCTGCATCCTTGGTATGAATCCAACTTGGTCATGGTGAATTATTTGTTTTATATGCTGTTGTATTCTATTAGTAAGTATTTTGTTAAGGATTTTTGCATTGATGTTCATTAGGGATATTGGTCTGTAATTCTCCATTCTTTTGTGGGATCCTTGAAAGTTTAGGTATCAGAGTTATACTAACTTCATAGAAAGTTCAGGTGTTTGACATCTTTTTCCATGTTCAGGAAGAATTTTTGTATGATTGTTGTCAGTTCTTCCCTGATGGCTTGGTTGAATTCTGTAAATCCATCTGGTCCAGGGGATTTTTTGTTTTGTTTTGCTATCCCTTGATAACGTCTATTCCTTCCATTCCTATGGGTCTGTTGAGATTCTTGGTGTCCATATATTTGTCCATGTCTTTCAAGTTGTTGAATTCATTTGCGTACAGGCCTTCATAGTATTGTGTAATTATCCTTTTGATTTCATTAGGGTGCGTTGTAATGTCCCCTCTTTCATCACTCATCCTTGCTAATGAAATGTATGCCTTCTTTTCTTTGGTTAGGTTCACCAGTGGTCTGTCGATTCTGTTAATCCTTTCAAATAACCAACTTTTAGCTGCATTAATTTTTTCCATAATTTTCTTGATTTCCCTCTCATGTATCTCAGGCCTCATTTTATTATTTCTTTTATTTTTCCATTTGTAGGATTGTCCTGTTTACTTTACTCTAATTGGTGTAAGTTTTGTGCCAGCATATCAACCATAAATCTCTCTTCCTTTTTCATGTGTGCATGTATTGCTATCACATTTGCTCTGATAATTACCTTTGCTGTGTCCCTTTGGGTGCATCATATTTTCATTCTCATTTCATTTCTTAAAACTTCCTGATTTCGCCTCTGATCTGGGCCAATACCCACTCCTTTTGCAATAGAGAATTATTCATCATCCAATTATTACCCTTGTTTTCTGAATTATCTTTTTGTTGACTTCCAACCTTATGACAGTGGTCAGAAAGAGAAGTCTTTATAAGCTCTATGTGCTTGAATTTAAACAGATTCAACTTGGCCCCAGCTGTGGTCTATCTTCGAGTATGTGCCATGTGGTATTCAAAAGAATGTGATTTTTTTTTTTTGGCATTTGTGTGGAGAGCTCTTAAAACATCGATCAGCTCAATTTTTCCAATTGTCCTGTTCAGATCTGTAACCTCCTTATTAAGTTTCCTTCCCTGTGATCTGTCTTTTTCAGAAAGTGGTGTATTAAAGTCACCTAACTATAATTTGCTGAGCCTGTGATTTCTTTTCTTATCTTTTGGGGTGTTTGATTTATGAATTTCGTGGGTCTCTCATTGGGCGCATATATACAGTATTAATTATGTTCACTGGTTCTTGGTCTGTTGTTCTGTTAAGCATTATGTAGTGTACCGCCTGAGAACAATTTTGTCTGAGATTAAAATTGAAACTCCTGCTGTTTTTGAATTGCCATTTGCTAGGTATATTTTTTCTCCAGCCTTTAATTCTAAGCCTGTTTTTTTGTCTGTAATCTTGAGATGTCTCCTGTGGGCAACAGATTGATGGGTTGTGTTTTTAAGGCAGTCTGCTGTCCTCCGCTGTTTAAGGCCTAAGTACAGTCGATTGATCTTCAGTGTTATTACATCCATCTGTGGACACTGTGATGTCACCTTGTACCTTTTCTGTTGGTTGTTTACCTACCTTCCGATCTTATCATTTTGTGTTGTGTGTGTGTGTGTGTGTGTTCCATTCTTGCCATCTTTTCACCATTAAGCTAAGCTATATTGGGGGTTGTTTTATTTGTATTGCCCTCTGGATGGATTTGATGTATGTGATGGTCTCTTATTTGCGCTCAGCGAATGTTGATCTTCTGCCCATCTTGGGTCGGATCGGATCTTTTGTAGGGCTGTGTTTCTTTTTATGAATTATTTGAGTTTTTCCTTGTCAGGGAAGACTCTTTTCCATCTATTTTAATAGATAATTTGGCTGGGTATAGTATTCTTGGGTTTGCATTACTTTCCTTCAATTTTTGGAATATGTTACTCTATTCCCTCCTCTTCTTCATCGTGTCCGATGATTGGTGTGAACATATTTTTATTTGGGTACCTTTATAAGTGACTACTTGCTTTTCCTTACCTGCTCTTATGATTTTCTCCTTTTCCTCAAAGTTAGATAATTTAACTATTATGTGTCGTGACTTCTTGGGATTCACTCTAACTGGTATTCGTTCGGCCTCCTGAATATTTCTGTGATTTTTCGTTTATTAAGCTGGGGAAGGTTTCCTCTATGCATTCTCTTGTTATTTTGCCTGTGTTTTCTTTGTTGTGTCTTGCTCCAGTCGTCCAATTATTCTAATATTGTTCCTATTCATAGCATCAGACATGTCCGTCAGGTTTTCTTCAGTTTCTCTGATTGTCTTATTTGACTGCCTGTCCTATGTGTTGAAGTATGCCTGGTTATTCTCTAGGTCACTTGTGCGATTCTCTGCCTCCTCGAGTCTGTTGGCAAAGTCTGTTAATTTGCTACTGGATTTTGTCATTTCATCCCTTAGCTCTCCTATTTCCCTTTGGTGTGTGGCTTTAACTCCTCCATTATTTTATCCTTTTTCAGTATTGCTTCCCTAATATTCTGTATGACTCCAAGGAGCATTCTGAAGATTTATTTCTGGGGCAGCTCAATGTCTGCTTCTTCTATGCATGTTGTTAGATTCATGACTTCTTCCAGCATTGTCTTCAGTTTCTCCTGCTTTTTTGTTGAGGCTGTTGGGGTTGATTTCAGTTTACATGTTGTTTTAGAGGAACCCGATGCCATCATCCAGAGAGTTGAAGAGCATTAGTCTCTCTCTTTGGGAGACTCATTGGCGTGTTCTTTGAACTACATTCAGCTAGCTGCACTCTGGGGTATGGGGGGAGGGCTACCTCTTTCTTTTTTTGTGGTATCACTCTTTGCCTAGCCAACCACTACTCTTTTATTTGGAGTGTGAGTTGGATAGTCCTCTCACACTGGTCCAGTAGTTGTGGGCCCATGAGGGTGTTGCTTCACTGCCTGATCTCTCAGGAATCCATGGTAATGTGGGAAACAGGGGCTTTCAGAACTTCAGATGGCGTGTGGTAGCTCCCACTGCAACAGGAGTGCCATGGAGGGTGGGTGGGTGTTCCCACCTTGGTGTAGAGCACTGTGGGTTGCAGGTGGAATTACCCTAGTTGGAGAGATCGCCATGGCGGTTCTGCAGCAGCATGGAGCACCACAAAGGGCAGGCAGGAGTTCTCCCAGTCACCTTTATGTCATTGGGGTATAGGTGGAAGTTCCCCCAGCTGTTTTGGGTGCAGCAGAGGGCGGGTGGGATTTCCACTGCTGCATGTAAGGTCAATAAGTTTTGGCAGGAGCTCCCCCAACTGGGCAGTTTGTGTTGCCCTAGGGAGAGGGGAGTTACCTGGAGATCAGTAGTTACAGGTGAAAGGAGAAGGGGAAGAGAAGAAAGAGAGAAAATAAAAATAAAGACAAGAACAAAAAGCAAAATAAAACAGACAAAAAAGAAAACAAATATACGAAAGAACAACAAAGACAAATTGAGCCTGTTAAGACTGTGGTGGGAAAGAGAGAAGAGATAGAAGAAGAAGAAAAAGGGGAAATAAGAATAAAACAGAAAAATAGATAGATGAACTCTGATCGCCTGGCCATGGAACTGGAGGGGTTTAAATACTGCTCAGAGGTGTTGGGTGGGTGTGCCCACTTTGGTGTAGAGTCCCTGGATGCTGGGTGGAATTGACTTAACCAGCAAGGTCACCATGGAAGCCAGGCGGAGGTTTCTGCAGCAGCCTGAAGTGTTGGAGAGGGCAGGCATAGCTGCCTGTGCAGTGTGCAGGACTGCCACAGAGGGCAGGCTGGAGCTCCCCCCACTGTTTGGGCAGAGCTACTCTAGGGAGAGGGTAGTTGCCTGGAAGCTAGCATGATGTGTGTAAGGAAAGAGAGGGAAGGAAGAAAAGGAAAGAAATAAAAAAGAAGAACAAAGAAAGAAAGAATAATGGGCTTGCTGAGACTGACTGTGGTGGGAAAGAAAGAAGAAAGAAGATAAAGAATAAAAAGTAAGGAGATAACTGAGCCCTGATCACCTGACCGTGGACCTGGAGGAGTTCCAACCCTGCCTCAAGGTGGTGGAGTAGTGTGCCCTATTTGGTGTTGGGTCTCACAGATGCTGGGCAGAATTACCCTCATAGGCAAGATCACAGCGGAGGTCAGATAGAGGTTCCCCCCCAACAGTGTGAATCACTGTAGATGACTGTTATAGCTGCTTTGTGCTGTATGCAGCACTCCAGCACGTGGGAGGAAGTTCCATCAGCCACTTGTAGGCCTGCAGGAGAGGCAAGGGATCCCTCAGCCACGAGAAGCTTTGTAAGGGATGGGCAAGATATACTTAGCCACATGTAGGTCCACCAAGAGCAGACAGTAGCTTTCCCCGTTGGGCTTCCAGATTTGCCCTAGTTTGTGCTGAGACTGCTGATGCTCCAGTGGCTGACAGAAGTGTTTTTGTTTTCCTGTACAACTGGAACTGAATTAAATTAGCCCCTGGCTGTGGGATGTCCATATATGCTCTGTGAAACTGTTCTGAGACTGATGTTTACCCTAGAGTCTGTTATTTTTAAAGCCTCTGGGCTATCATCAGTAGCTTACTTCTGGCATTCCTTAGCTTTGGCTACATTGTTATGTTAATGTATGCTAAAGGACAGTGTTCTGCAGGTTTGTCTTGGGGTTACACAATGTGCTTGGGATTAGAAGTTTTTATCAAGAAAATATTTTTCTCTTTTTTATATTTGGTTTGTGGTGTGCCCTGATTTTAGTGCTGCCAGGCTGACACCAATGAGAGGAGAACTAACTTATAACTTATCAGAGAGGTTGTTTTATTCTCAGCCAACTGGAACTGAATTCAACACCCCCACCCCCACCCCAGCTATTGACTATCTGATTGTGATCTGCCAAACTGAGATCTGACACAGGTAAATTTCCCCACATCTCTTCAATGGCTGTAAATATATCACTACCCATGTCAACCCTGAGACTTTGAGTGCAAGGTGATTAACTGTGCAGGGAGCTTTTAGGCAGCAGCCTAGAGTAATCACTGCTCGTTGCAGGACTAGGACACAGGGAGGGGCTCATGTCCAGCAGAGCCCGCAAGACCAGTACAATGAGCATTTCAATGTGTTCTTGGTTTGCCTTGTGAGTGAAAATTTTAAAAATGGGGGTCTGAGCCAGATCATAATACCCTGGTTCTTTTTTTTCCATACTTGGCATCCCAATCTCATTCTCTGTACCTCTTAATTTTGTGGTCTGGCAGCAGGAGCTTTGGGTGGGTAAATCTACATGGACGTCATCTTGGGGGCTCCCACTGCTTTCTTTTAAAGTAAGCGTTTTCTCTGCTTTCCTTTGCTGTTTTTGTTAGTTTTTTGTAGGTTTATTTTTCAAGCTCTGTATATGAAATCCAGGATAGATAAATGTATAGAGCCAGTAACTGAATTGTTGGTTTCTTGGGTGGTTGGCAGGGGAGGTTGGGGGAAATGCCCTAATAACAATGAGTACAAGATTGAAAAACTGTTCTAAACCTAATTGTGGCAACAATTTTGCAACTCTTCTTGATGTGATGGAATTGTTGAATTGTACGTGTGAATTATATAAAATTATTGGGGGGCGGAAAGAAACTTATATGTGTGTTCTTCATTCTAGTTGTCTTTAATATAAAGGCTTGAAACATATAATTATGGTACATGGAAACTGGGAAGGATTTCAGAAAACAGACAATCTAAGTCTTTTCTTTTCTAACTGAGAAGACTGAGGGCCCAAGGAAGAAAATGATCAACATCAGGTGACACATGGGTTTGTAACAAAGTGAGAACTGGAGTATAGTCCTCATTACTGTATCAAATTTTATCGAACTAAGTTGTCACTTGCGGAGACAGGGCATATCTTTTTGAGTTCCTTAATTTTTTTAAGTCATTTTATTGGGAACCCATACAGCTCTTATCACAATCCATACATACATCCATTGTTTCAAGCACATTTGTACATATGTTGCCATCATCATTTTCAAAACATTTTCTTTCTACTTGAGCCCCTGCTATCAGCTCAAGTTTTCCCTTACTGCCCCACCATCCCTCACTCATGAACCCTTGATAATTTATAAATTATTATTTTTTCATGCCTTACACTGACCAATATCTCCCTTTACCAACTTTTCAGTTGTCTATCCCCATGGGAGAGGTTATGTGTAGATCATTGTGATCTGTTCCCCCTTTCTCCCCCAACCTTCCCCTTACCCTCCTGTTATCACTTCTCTCATTATTGCCCTGAGAGTGTTATCTGTCCTGGATTCCCTGTGTTTTGAGATCTTATTTGTATGAGAGTACATGCTCTGGTCTAGCCAGATTTATAAGGTAGGATCGGGGTCATGATAGTGAGAGTGGGGTGAAGCATTAAAGAACTATAGAAAAGTAGTATGTTTCATCGGTGCTATACTGCACCCTGACTGGCTCATCTCTTCTTTGTGACCATTCTGTAAGTGCATGCAAAATTGTCTACAGATGGACTTTGGGTCTCCAATCCACACATCCTCTCATTCTCATTGATATGGTTTTTTGTTCTGGGTCTTTGATGCATGATACCTCATCCCATTGCACCTTGTGATCACACAGGCAGGTGGACTTCTTCCATGTGGACTTTGGTCCTTCTCAGCTAGATGGCTGCTTGTTTATCTTCAAGCCTTTAAGACCCCAGACACTGTATCTTTAGATAGCTGGGCACCATCAGTTTTCTTCACCACATTTGCTTATGGCATCCATTTTGTCTTCAGCAATTGTGTTGGGAAGGTGAGCATCACGGAATGCCAGGTATTAGAACAAAGTGTTCTTGTGTTGAGGGAGTACTTGAGTAGAGGCCCAATGTCTGTCTGCGAACTTAAAACTAAACCTATAAATATATGTACATAGATCTATGTCCATATCATTATATATGAATATATTTACATATGTACATATCTGTATTTAGACCTCTATGAATGTCCTTTGCCTCCTAGTTCTTTCGTCTATTTCCTTTTACTTTCCTCTTGTCCAACTATCATGCTTAGCCTTTATTCGGGTTTCAGTAATTTCTTTCAGTTACATTGCCCTTGATCAAGCCCTATCAGGCATTATATGCCCTCCCCCCCATCCACCCTTGATCAGTTGTTCCCTTGTCCCTGGTTTTGTTAACACCTACTTCCTCCCCCCCCCCCCCGCCTCCCCTTCTCCCGTGTCCCCCCCGGAACCATAGTTCCCGTTGTTTTCTCCAATGAATTGCTTATCCCGCCTATCTTATCCAGATAGACATGCAGAGAGAATAATAAGCACAAAAAAAGAGCAAAAGAAAACAAACAAAAAACAACAAGAGAAAACATCAACAAAAAAAGAAGAGCCTATAAATAGTTCATGGTCTATTTGTTGATCTTTAGGATTGTTTCCCGTCAAGTCTGATAGGGTGCCATGCCCCGGGCCTCACATTTATTTTTAATATTCCCCAGAGACTTCATTGCTTTGCTCCCCTCGCTGCTCTGTGCCACGCCATTAGTGTTTTGTCCCAGAGAGGTGGCGTCAGATTGTGCACAATTCCCCCACTGCGCCTCCAGTGTTGTCCCTCGCAGTGCTATGGGTCATTGAGGGATGTCATGTCTCATTGTGGGGCTGGCCCTATAGTCTTCTCTGTGAATTGGCTGCTCTGAGCAGGAATATCATCCTCAGAACTTGGTGGGGTAGGATGTGTTCCACCCTCTCTCCTTCCTACTTTGTTTGCTCGTGTGTGCTCAGATCAGACGTGCCCCTCTAAGCTGTTGCTTCAATGCTGTCCTCTGAAGTGAATTATTCTGTGGGAAGTGAAGGTGTCCAAGTAGCTGGGATTGGGGGCAGGCCCGCAGACATCGCTATTGGTTCCCAGCTTCATACTGGTATGTTGCATTCACGTCTTGGCACACCAAGTTAAAGTTTGGCTCCTCTCTCCCATTCCTGTGGAGATGTAAGCAACATCCTCCTCGTAGGTGGGTTAGTGCCCTGATCCCCGGCTACACATGTCTTTTTTCACTTTCCATTTTAGTTGGCTACCATATGTACTCCTGGATTTGGTCTGGCCCCTGCTGTACTGCCTGGACCTCACCCCAGGAATGTTTGTATACAGTAGTTTTTTTTCCTTGTGCTCCTTTTCCTTTTGCGCTTGGTTTACTTCACTTAGCACAATTTCCTCCAGTTCTTCCCATGCAGCGGTATGCTTAATGCATTCATGACTGCTTTTTAGCGATGCATAGTACTCCATTGTATGTATGTACCACAGTTTTTTAATCCATTCATCTGTTGACGGGAATTTGGGTTGTTTCCAATTCCTTGTAATTGTGAACTGTGTCGTGATGAACACTGGAGCACAGATGTCTGGCTGTGGTTTGTTTCTTGCCTCTTCCAGGTATATGCCCAGTAGGGGGATTGTTGTTCCATATGGTAGCTCAATTTCTATCTTTTTTAGAAATCGCCAAATCGATTTCCATAGTGGCTGTACATAACTACAGGTCCACCAGCAGTGGATAAGAGTTCCTATTTCACCACAGTCCCTTCAATACTTGCCACTTCCTGATTTTTTGAATCGGGCTATCTTTGAGGGTGTTAGGTGGTATCTCATCGTTGTTTTAATTTGCATTTCTCTTATGGCTAATGATCGGGAAAATTTTCTCATATGTTCTGTCCTGTGAAACTTCTGTTCAGGTCCTTTTCCCACCTCCTCAGTGGGCAATTAGATTTTTTTCTTTTTGGAAGCTATCAGAGTATTGCAGATTTTAGTAATAAGGCCTTTGTCTGATGTGTCATTGATAATGATGTTTTCCCAGTCTGTGGGCTTCCTTATACTCTCTTGGTGAATTCTTTTGATGCACAGAGGTTTTTTATCTTCAGTGTATCCCACTTCTCAATTTGTACCTCGTCTGTATTTGTATCCAATAGCTTATGTATTCTCTGAGCCAAAGTTCTCAGGTTTATCCCAATTCCTTCATTGATGGTCCTAATAGTTTGATGTTTTATCTCAAGGTCTGCGATCCACCTTGAGTTTATTCTTGTACATGGAGTAAGGTATGGGTCTTGTTTCCTTTTTCTGCAGGTAGATATCTATTTTTTCCAGCACCACTTATTGAAGAGGGCATCTGCTTCCCATTTGATATTTTGGGGGCCTTTATCAAAGATTAGTTGTCAGTATGCTGATGATTTTATTTCTGGGTTTTCAGTTCCTTTCCATTAGTCTGAGTGTCTGTCATTATACCAATACCATGTGGTTTTGACCACGGTGGTTGTATAATATGTGCTAAAGTCAGGCAAAGTGAGCCCTCCCACTTTGTTCTTATTCTTGAAGAGTTCTCTGCTAATTCTGGGCTTCTTCCCTCTCCATATGAAGTTGGTAATCAGTTTTTCAATTCTTTGAAGAAAGATGATACTATTTGTATTGGGATAACATTAAACTTATATAGTGCCTTGGGCAGAACTGACATCTTTAGTATATTGAGTCTTCCTATCCACGATCATAGGATATTCTTCCATTTGTTTAGGTGACACTTGATTTCTTGTAATAATGTTCTGTAGTTTTCCTCCTACAAATCTTTTGTGTTTTTAGTCAGGTACATTCCTAAATATTTCAGTTTGTGCTTGGCTATTGCGAACTTCCTTTTCGATCCCTTCTTCTGTGGTGTTGCCCTATGGGTATATCAGTCTGATACTCTTTTGTTTGTTGATCTTGTATCCTGCCACTCTGCCATATTCTTCAATTGCCTCTAGTACTCCCCTTGTGGAGCTTTTGGGATTTTCCATATATAGAATCATATTGTCTGCAAATAACAATATTTTCCCTCTTCTTTGATGTACTTTCTTTGCCTTATGCTGTTATCTAGGATCTCCAGTACGATGTTAAATAAGAGTGGGGGACAAGGGGCATCCTTGTCTGTTCCCCTTTTCCAGAGGGATTATTTTCTTCTTTTATCCATTGACTACCACATTGACTGTTGGTTTTTCATATATAGCTTGGATTATATTGAGGAAATTTCCTTCCATTCCTATCTTTTGAGTGTCTTAACCAGAATTGGTGTTGGATGTTGTTGAATCTTTTTCCCACATCTATCGATATTGTCATTTGATTTTTATATTTTTTCATGTCAATGTGGAGAATGATACTAATGGTGTTTTGTAAGGTAAACCATCCCTCTATGATTTGAATCCAACTTGGTCATGGTGAATTATTTGTTTTATATACTTTTTATTTTGTGAAGAATTTTTGCATCAATGTTCATTAGGGATATTGTTCTGTAGTTCTTGATTCTTGTGGGATCCTTGCCTGGTTTAGGTATCAGAGTTATACTAGCTTCATAGAAAGAGTTTGGGAGTTTGCTGTCTTTTCTACGTTCAGGAAGAGTTTGTGTAGGATTGGTCAGTTCTTCCCTGAAGGCTTTGTAGAATTCTCCTGTGAAGCCATCTGGTCCAGGGGATGTTTTTCTTGGTAATACCTGGAAAATCTTGTCTATTTCTTCCATTGCTATGGGTCCGTTAAGATTGTTGACATCCATCTGGGAAAGCCTAGGGAGGGATTGTTTTTCCAAGTATTTGTCCATGTCTTTCAAGTTGTTTAATTAATTAGAGTACGGGCCTCCGTTGTACTGTGTGATTATCGTTTTGATTCCATTAGGGTCTGTTGTAATGTCCTCTTTCATCCCTGAAACTTGCTATTGAAATTTGTTCCTTCCTTCATTTGGTTAAATTTGTCAGCGGTCTGGTGATTTTGGCAATCCTTCCAAAGAACCAACTTTTAGCTGCATCTTTTCCATAGTTTTTTGTTTTCCCTGTCCTATATCACAGCCCTCATTTTTATTATTTCTTTCCTTTTGCTATTAATAGGTTGTCCTGTTGACTCTGCTTTAATTTCTGTAAGTTTTTTGTCAGAATATCAACCTTAAGTCTCTCTTCTTTTTCATGAGTGTATGTATTGCTATCAGGCTTCCTCTGATAATTGCCTTTCCTGTGTCTCAAAGGTTTGGGTACATCTTATTCTCATTCTCCTTGGTGTCTAGAAACTTCCTGATTTCATCTCTGATCTGGCACAATACCCACTCCTTTTATAATAGAGAGTTATTCATCCTCCAATTGTTTGCCCTTGTTTTCTTAATTGTCCTTTTTAAAATTTCCAGCCTTATGGCACAGTGGTTTGAAAGAGAAGTCTGTATGATATATATTTGGGTGGAGAACTCTGAAAATACCTATCAGGTCAAGACGTCTAATCATGATGCTGTCTCATCTTCAAAGTGGGCATTCAGATGTTTGTTAATTCTCAGGGAATACAAATACAGAGACTTAGCCCTATATTCTTAACTCTCAGTCTATACAGTTTACTTTTTATTGTCTTTTATGAGACAGAGCAGAGGTCTCAATCCTACCCCTCCCTGTCATAAATGCTTTAGAACATTTGGACTTGGAGCCTATCTTAATGAGCTCCCCCGGCTCCCCCCCACCCCCACCAACTTCCTTTTCTACAGCTCCAAAGTCCATATCTGTTCTGGGTGGGGGAAGAGGCAAATAAACCTTTGAGCTGCCATAGACTTGATCACTAGGCATTTCTGAGAGAACTAAGGCTGGCGACTCCTCCCTTCTCTACATTAGCATTTCCATTTGGTTTGAGCCAGATTATAATTCACAAATACCTGGACACTCTTAATCATATCTAGTGGTTTATGACTCAGACTTTGCTCCACCAACTCATTCTTCTGGAAGTCCTCCTCCCTGGATTCTGCTTCAGATGCTTAAAGTCAGAAGACAATGTGTCAAGCCTGCTTGAAGAACAGTATCTCTTCCTAGCCAAGATCACTTCATCAAAAAGTAAGACTATTAGGCAGTAGAATTGCCGTAATATCTATTCCCCTTCTATCCCTGTATATGGTGGGTAACTGATATTATTTCTGATGAGGTATTGACTCTCAGCCTTTTCTCTGGAGATTATGATCCACTCTTTTATCCTTATACTTTGAATCTTTGAATGTCTTTCTCTTTCACTCATAACATCTAGAGCAGCGGTTCTCAACCTGTATTAAAATTACAGTTATGAAGTAGCAACGAAAATAATTTTATGGTTGGGGGTCACCACACCATGAGGAACTGTATTAAAAGGGTGCGGCATTAGGAAGGTTGAGAACCACTGTTCTTGACTCTGCCTTCTTTGTGGAGTTATAGATAGAAAAATTGACAGAGTTGGGAGGACTCATTTAATTTAAAGTCTTCATAATGGATTAAGCCCAGAGAAAATAAGGGGTCGAGTCAAAGCCACACAACTAATAGCTTCCAGAGAAAGTGGAGCTGGATCCTAGGTCACTTGACTCTAGCCAGTGCTTTTTGCAGAAAAGATGTACTTGGGGTTTAAATAAATCTATACTCCAGTTTCCCCTGTATTTTCTTTTTGCCTGTATTTTTAGGCAAATTTTTGTTATTAAATTTTTAATTTATTACCCACCTCAAAATATTCTGAGTTTTCAGATTGTTTACCGTTGTTAATACAGGCTATCTTCAAGCTGGTCTCCTCAGATGGAAAAATGTAAGCAATGCAGAGTTAACATATATTTTAAAAGTAGAAAGTAGCAGTGACTGCTAAACAGTAGATACGCAATAGCTGTTTAATCCCTATCTTCCATTTAAAAAAGACTATGTAGTTTTGCCCTATGCATACACTGTTAGGTGTCTAGGCAAATCCAGTAACATTCCCCACATGAATTAGTTAATTCTCTCCTTAGGCTTTCTTTAGTTGTAAAATATAGAAAATCAAATTAAACCATCTCCCAGGATACTTTATATTTTTATATGAAGGAATATAGGGTTTGGCATATAGAAAGTTCTTTGTTTATTGCTAGTTTTAGAATTTTCTATTACAAAGCAGTCATGACTTCAGAATAATAGGCTGAGCTGATAACTATGTGTTAACAAAGAGGGAAAATTATGGAGATGTAGCCTCTTCTACTACCTATTAAGCTTTTCAAAGGAATCCATTGTTTTAAATGGGGTTCCCAGCTTCATCTTATGGCTTTTTCTAGCCACTAGAATAGAGAGTTTGCTTCCCCTTCTCAGCTGACATCAGCTGGCAAGCAACTCATAGTGACATTATGTGGCAGAGTAGGACTTCCCATAGGTTTTACTAAACTTTTATCTTTTTTGAAACAGATGACCTATCTTTTGGTTAACAGTACTTAGTAATGTTTCATCGGGGCTCTTAGCAAGATGTGGTAACATAAATGCAGTTCACTCCCTTGGAATTTCTCCTGAAATCCTATCCAGGATTTGGAAAACAACCATCCCATGCTTTATACCCTACCAACCCTGAAGAAGACACTGTAGTAGTAGTAGTATTTTGGTCCTAGAAAAGAGAGAATTCTGTTCTCCCTCTGGATCTCTCATTTCATTACAGTGAGTCCTACCAAACTGAAGCCCTGGACTTAATTTCTAACCAAAGCCCTGTAATCCAGGTTACTGACTGAGCAGGGGCTGAGAAGCTCAGACTGGGGTCTACAGCTCAGCATAACTAGGCCACTGACATTAATATGGAAGTGTTTCTCTAATAAAGGTAATGCCACCACCACTTCTCTTTCCAAACTCTACCTCACCTGCCTTCCTGTTCTAAAAGCATCTTTTAGCAGGGTTTAGGAAATTTTTAGACCACTGATACAGAAAGTCAGTTGTTAAGAAGTTGTAGGAAACTTCACTGGGTGCTAAGGGAAATTAAAGCAAACAATAGGATTTTGGGTTTCTCTCCCTCAAATTGCCAGAACCACACTAGCTTAAATGCATCAGGAAAAATCCTGGAGTAGTTAATTTCGCTGTTGAAACAGCATGTGGCTCATATTGTGTCTCAAAGTTTGGGGTGCTTACTGAGGTGATGAATTTGAGAATTATGTAAAAGGGAGGCTTAAACACCACAAAATGACCATGCTTGGTTTTATGTTTGGAGTTGCAGGTGAGCACAAAGCAAGCCAATAAATTATAGCTGAACTAAGCTATTGATTTACCACCTTAATTATTTCTTACTCTTACTGTCAAAATAGCAGAAATATTTTAGAAAATGTAAGTTTAAATTCTACCTACCGATACCTGGCTGTAAGAGTTTTAGCAAACACCTTCACTCCTTTGGCCTCAGTTTCCTTTATCAAGGAGTTTAAAAAAGATGATTTGTAAAGCTCATTGTGGTTGTACTACTCTATAATTCATTCAGTTTTTATTACTGAACTTCTATTATATGCCAGAACTTTTTTGGTTTGTTTTGTTTTTCAAAATCATTTTATTGGGGGCTCGTACAACTCTTATCACAATCCACACATTCATCCATTGTGTCAAGCACATTTATACATTCCTTGTCATCATTTTCAAAACATTTTCTTTCTACTTGAGCCCTTGGTATCAGGTCCTCATTTTTTCCTCACCCTCTCCTACCCTCCTTCCCTCACTAACCCTTGACAATTTATAAATTATTATTATTTTTTCATGTCTTACACTGACCAATGTCTCTCTCCACTCATTTTTCTGTTATCCGTCCCCCAAGGAGGGGGTTATATATAGATCATTGTGATTGGTTCCCCCTTTCTCCCCTCACCTTTCCCTTATCTTCCTGGTATCGCTACTCTCATTATTGGTCCTGTGGTTTATCTGTCTTGGATTCCCGGTGTTTCCAGCTCTTATCTGTACCAGTGTACATCCTCTGGTCTAGCCGGAATTGTAAGGTAGAATTGTGATCATGAGAGTGGAGAGGGGTTGGAGGAAGCATTAAAGAACTAGAGGATATTTGTATGTTTCATCGGTGCTACACTGAACCCTGACTAGCTCATCTCCTCTTCATGACCCTTTTGTAAGGGGATGTCCAATTCCCTACAGGCGGGCTGTGGGTCTCCACTATGCAGCTGCCTCATTCACAATTATATGATTTTTTTGTTCTTTGATGCCTGATACCTGATCCTGTTGACACCTCCTGATCACACAAGCTGTTGTGCTTCTCCAAGTGGACTTTATTTCTTCTGAGCTAGATGGCCGCTTGTTTATCTTCAAGCCTTTAAGACCCCCAGATGTTATATATTTTCATAGCCAGGCACCACCAGCTTTCTTCACCACATTTTCTTATGCACCCGCTTTGTCTTCAGCGATCATGTCAGGAAGGTGAGCATCATGTAATGCCAGTTTAATAGAACAAAGTATTCTTGCATTGAGGGAGTACTTGAGTAGAGGCCCGATGTCTATCTGCTACCCTAGTACTAAACCTATAAATATATGTACATAGATATATTTCCCTGTTGTCATATATGAATATATTTGCATGCCTGTATTTAGACCTCTATAAATGCCCTTTACCTCCTAGTTTTTTCCTCTATTTCCTTTTACTTTACTCTTGTCCCAAGATTATATTCAGCCTTCATTTGGGTTTCAGTAATTCTTCTTGGTTACACTGCCCTACCAGGTCTCCTCCACCCTCCTCGCCATTGATTTTAGATCACTTGTTGTTCCCTTGTCCTTGGGTTTAACACCCATTTTCTTCCCCCCCACCTCCATCTCCCCCATGTCCCTCCGGACCATAGGTCCCATTGTTTTCTCCTCCAGATTGTTTATCCCGCCTATCTTATCTGGATAGATCTGCAGAGATAATATTATGCACAAAAAACAAGACAGGGCAAAACAAAGCAACAAAAGCAATGAAAAGAAAACAAAAATAATGACAAAAAAGAAAATCCTATAAATAGCTCAAGGTCTGTTTGTTGACCTTTAGGAGTGTTTTCTGGTGGAGGCTGGCCACGCCCTGACCCCTAAGTCTATTTTTGGTATTACCTGAGGACTTCATTCCTCTGCTCCTCTTGCTTTTATTATGCATGCCCTTAGTGTTTCACTTCAGTGTGGTAGGGTCAGATTGGGCACAATTCCCACACTGTGTCTCCAGTGTTATCCTCCGTAGCACTATGGTGAGTGAGGTATGTTGTGTTTCATAGTGGGGCTGGCCCTATGGTCCTCTCTGTGTATTGGTGGGCCAGGATGTGCTCTTCTTCCTCCCCCTTCTTTTGCTCCTGTGTTCTCTGATCATACATGTCCCTCTCCTTGAGTTGTAGCTTTAGTGCTGCCCTCTGAAGTGATTTCTTCTGCGGGGAAAGGGGGCTGCCCACGTAGTTGGGTGTCAGACCTTTTGGTAGAAGTCAACTATTCATTATTTTGTTTGAGCTTCAAAACAATCTGTGAAATAAATGTCCTCATTTTGAGAAAAAGTAGGCTGAAATAAAAGAAAATAATTTTTGGAAGGTCACAAGTCAAAAAATAGGATTTGAACCCTGGTCTCCCCATTTCAAATCAATATACTTTCTATGATGTCACAACTAGAATGTAAGAAAATAAATAAAGCAGACCACTAAATGCAAATGAAAATATGTTTAGATGCTATGCTGAACACAAATGCAGGTTATAGTACTAGCTCTCACAACTTCAAGTTAGTCCTTTTCTCTTTGTGTCTAAATTTCCTCACGTCTGGCATGCACAGTGATAATAACTAAAGAATTTAAACTATACTTGTAGTTTCCAGAATGATATGTACTCTCCATTTTCCATTTCACAAAAGAAAGGTCTATGGCCACAGGATGTGAGGAAAACATGATCTGGAGCTATTTGAGTCACAGAGGGAAAAAAGAGTACAAAGAGTTAAGAAAACAAAAGACCAAAAGATGAATGTTGATTGAGTGTTCCAATTATGAGCCCTGGTGATGCATTGAGCTGCTAACCACAAGGCAAGCCATTTGAAACCACCAGTTGCTTAGCAAGAGAAAGATAAGGCTTTCTATACCTGTAAAGAGTTACAATGTCAGAAACCCATAGGAAGCAGTTCTACTTTGTCCTACAGGAGTCCATGAGTTGGAATCAACTTAATTGCAGTGAGTTTGGTTTTTGGTTTGCTTCCATTAGGAGGGCTGCTGATGTTGGAGATGGGGATACAAGGATAGTTCAGCATTCCTGTGTTCAACTGAGTGATGTTTTCTAGGATGTTGGTTGTTGTTAGATGCCATATAGTTGGTTCTGACTCATAGCGACCCTATGTACAACAGAACAGAACACTGCTCAGTACTATGCCATTCTCACAATTGTTGTTATATTTTAGTCTATTGTTGCAACCACTGTGCCAATCCATCTTTGAGAGTCTTCCTCTTTTTCAATGACCCTGTACTTTACCAAGAATGGTGTCTTTTTCCAGAGACTAGCCTCTCCTGATAACATGTCCAAAGTATGTTAGAAAAAGTCCTTGCTTCTAAGGAGCATTGTGACTGTATTTCTTCCAAGACAGACTTGTTTGTTCTTTGGGGAGTTAATGGTGATTTCAATATTCTTTGCTAGCACTGTATTTCAAACTCTTCTTTAATCTTCCTTATTCAATGTCCAACGTTCATAAGAGATTAATGAAAATACCATGGTATGAGTCAGGTGCACATTTTAAAGAGGTCTTGTGCAGCAGATTTACCCAGTACATTGTATTGTGTGATCTCTTGACTGCTGTTTCCATAAATATTGATTGTGGATACAAACAAAATGAAATCTCTGACAACTTCCATTTTTTTCCATTCATCATGATGATACATATTGGCCCTGTTTTGAGGATTTAGCTAGTTTGTTTGTTTATTACATTAAGTGGTAATCTATATTGAAGGCTGATCTTATAATCAATATTAAAGGCCTTGATCTTCATCAGCAAGTGCTTCAATATTACTTGCTTTCAGCAAACAAGGTGGTATCATCTGTATATCAAATGTTGTTAATAAGCCTTCTTCCTCCAATCCTGATGCCATGCCTTTTTTGTTTTTCATATAGTCCACTTTCTTAGATTATTCACTTAGCATACCACTTGCATAAGTGTGGTGAGGGGATACAACAGCTCCCCTGATTCTAAACCATGGACTGCTAAAAGGACAAACCAATATGTCTTGAAAGAAGTATAGCCAGGTGCTCCTTAAAGTCAAGGATGGTAAGACTTCGTCTTATATACTTTGGACATGTTGTAATAAGAGATCAATCCCCAGAGAAGGACATCATGCTTGGTACAGTGGAGGGGCAGCTAAAATGAGGGAGACCCTCAATTAGATGAATTGACATAGTGGCTGCAATGATGGGTTCCAGCATAGGAACAATTTTGAGGATTTTGAAGGACCAAGCAGTGTTTCATTCTGAGTACATAGGGTTGCTATGAGTCAATATTGACTTGATGGAAGCGAGTTTGTTTTACTATTCCCTTTTTTCTGTTCACACAACTCTCTCTTGACCTATGTACAAATTCCACATATGCAAAATTAAATGTTCTAGAAATTCACACTGTCAAATGTCTTTCCATAGTCAATAAAACATAAGTAAATATCATTCTGGCATTCTCTACTTTCTACCAAGATCCACCTGACATCTGCAATGATAAGCCGTGTTCTATATACTCTTCTGAATCCAGCTATCTTCCAAATTTCTTGGCAGAGATAAGTCAGTGCTACCAGTGTTTCATGAGCACGTTGAAATAGTTCAATAGTTATCTTGTCAATTTCTGGAGCTTTGTTTTTGGCTAATGCCTTCAGTGAAGCTTAGATTTTTCCATCAGTATCATTGGTTCTTTTTTATTTTAGGAAATAAAATCTTTATATTTTTCAGTTTCCATAACTTTCAGTCTTTATCTTTTATTCAAACTCATTTTATTAGGACATAATGCAGACATCACACCATTCAATAGTTTAGGCACATCAAGCAGTGCTGTACAACCTCTACCAAAATCATTTTCAAAGCATGTTCTTCCTTCTTGTACTCTTTGATATTGGCTCCCCATTAACCTCTCCCTCCCCTGCCATAGCCCCCAGGAGCCCTTATTCTAGTTATTAATCTAGAATCTAGTCTCAATGGAGTTTCTATAGATTCACCCAACCTGGGTTTCATATACAAGAAACCATAAAAGATACATAACAGAGAGTCAAGAACGCTACCAGCAAGAGCAAAATACCACAGAGATAATCCTCAATCTGGAAACAAACAAAAATTTTAAACCCCAGAAAATATTAAAACCCTGATAAAGCTCCAAGTATGTCCAAAGAGAGAACAACTGACAAGATTTTAACCATTTAAGTCAAATTTATAATTTTATTTATTTATTTTAATTTAGATCATTTTATTGGGGGCTCTTACAAATCTTGTTACAATCCATACATCAATTGTATCAGACATATTAATACATATATTGCCATCGTTTCTTTCTAGACATTTACTTTCCATTGAGCCCTTGGGATCAGCTCCTTTTTTCTTCTCCCCTTCACCTTCATTGACCCTTGATAGATTATAGATTGTTATTATTTTCATATCTCACACCGATCGCTGTCACCCTTCCTCTGTGGTTTCTGTTGTTCTTCCCCCTGGCTGGGGTGTGTGGTTATGTGCCATTTATTGCGATCGGTACCCCTCCCTCTCCACCTCTCTCCATTCTTCTTCTTCTGCTTTTGATATTAGTATTCCCATTCCTGTTTCTGGGTTCCATGTGTCGTGAGTTTTATGTCTTGCCTATACCTATGTACATGCTCCCGTCCAGTCCAGAGTGGGGAGAATCACTGGGGTCATGATAGTGGGCATAGGGAGGCCTCAAGGAATTAGAGGTATATTGCATGATCCATTGGTGCTCTATTGTACGCTGATTGACCAATCCCCTCCCTGCAACCCCTCTGTGGGGGATGTCCCATGTGGAGAGGTGGGCTTTGAGTCTTCTCTCCAACCCTCATCATTCTCACCATTTTTGTTTGTTTGTTGTTGTGAATTTTCTGATGCCCATTGCCCAGTCCTGATGACACTTCATGATCACACTGGCTGGCGTGCTTCTTCAGCGTGGGCTTGTTGATTCACTGTTGGATGGCTGCTTAACTCCAAGCCTTTAAGACACTAGACGCTGTATCTTTTAATAGCTGGGCACCATCCTCTGTCTTTATCACATCTGCTTATGCACCCATTTTGTCTTCAGCAATTGTGTGGGGGGTGGGGAGTGGGAGATGAGCAATACAAAATGTCAATTTGTTGGAACGAATTGTTCTTGTATTGAGGGAAAGTATGAGCTGAGGCCAAAGGCCTATCTGCAGTCTCAGTGTATTGCCTTATAAATATATGTACATAGGCCAATACCTCTATTTTTATGGATTAATGTATTTTATATAAGTACACATCTCTTTTAATACCCATATCTATACCTTTGCTTCCTAGAGCTTATTTCTGCTTCCCTTTGCCTCCTCCTGTCCCATCACTTTCCCCCTTTTTCCACCTCTTAGTACTTCCTCTCAGTTAGACTGGTGTTGTTCTAATACTCACTGGATCTCTATACCCTCCTAGATGTTGGTTTACATTCCTTAGTTGTCCTCCTGCCCATCACGCTGTCCGCTAACCACACCTCCTTCTTCCCCCTAGATCAGCAGTTCTTGACCTGTGGGTCACGACCCCTTTGGAAATTGAACGACCTTTTCACAGGGGCCGCCCTATTCATAACAGTAGCAAAATTAGTTATGAAATAGCAACGAAAATAATTTTATGGTTGAGGGGTCATCACAACATGAGGAACTGTATTATAGGGTCGCGACATTAGGAAGGTTGAGAACCATTGCCCTAGACCCTCCAGGGCCATTGGCCCCATTGCTTTATCCCCCAGCTTTTCTCCCATGTCCGTCCCATATAAGTAGGCAAACCAGCAATGTCCTAGTCGGAACAATAAGAAAACATAAAGTTGAAAAAAAGAAAAGGAGAGAAAACAACAGCAACAAAAAAAATCCCACATAGATACAGGTCTGTCTGCTGGCCCCAAGGATCCCTCCCCCTGGTCCTCGGGGAGATCCGGGGGCTGCCCCTCCGAGCCTGAAGTCCATTCTTGGGGCTCCTCACGGGCTCTGTGGATCAGCTTTACTCCAATTTCTAATCTCTTATACTCCATTCCTGGTTTTTTTCCATTGAGGGGGATTCAGTCCAAACTGTCTCCCCACCGTGTGTCCCCATTATAGTCCTCTGTCACTGTACACTCCAGCTAGGGGACAACATGTCTTGAGTTTTTGGAAGTCCCACAGTCCTTTCTGTGCCTTAGCAACTCCGTGCAGGGACATCATCCACTGAGCTTCGTGTGGCTATACTGAGTCTAAACCCTCTGTCCCTTTATCTTTTTTCCCTCTTGGTTTACTTCTGTGTGCCCATGGTAAGTCGGGCTCTTTCCTCCACTTGAAGGTCTAGTGTTGTTCTCTGCTGCACACACTTCCAGGTTCGGGGTAAGACTGGCTCTGGTTGGGGCCCTGCTGTAGTCCAGTCTTTTCATGCGATCTTCCATGTGGTTACATTGCCCTCCTGGTTTGGTGCGCGGTGGTGGGGATTGTATGCACACTCCAATTCTGTGGAGACACAATCAATACTCTCCCCCTGGATAGGTTAGTGCCCTGTTCCCCCCATGTCTTCTCAGTTTCTGCACACCCCCATTCCCCCTCCTCCCCCCTGCCTTCCCATTGTTTATGTTGAATTCATATGTACCTCCTTGGGTTTGATCTGACCTCCACCTGACTGCCTGTGCCTCGACCTATATATTGTGAGACAAGTGTCTTTTCTTCTATTCCTACTGTGCTGATTATACTTACCTCAGGGGACTTGTGTTATAGTTGTCCTTTTTGGGATTGGCTGATCTCGATTAGCATAATTCCTTCCAACTCTTCCCATGATCATCCATGCTTTTATTGCTGCGTAGATCTCCATTGTGTGTATGTGCCAGAGTTTACTAATCCACTCATGTATCGATGGAAATTTAGGTCGTTTCTAACTCTTTGCGATTGTGAATTGTGCTACAATAAACATTGGAGCGCAGATGACTGGTCATGTTTTATTTCTTACCTCTTCTGGGTATATGCTCAGTAGAGGGATGACTGGGTTGTAGGGTACATCAATTTCCATTTTCTTTAAGTTTCGCCAGATCACTTTCCACAGTGGCTGTACATATCTACACAACCACCTGCAGTGGAGGAGAGTTCCTATTTCACTACAGGCCCTCCAACATTTGTTGCTTTCTGATTTGGGCAAACCTCAAGAATGTTAGATGGTATCTCGTGGTTGTTTTAACTTGCATTTCTCTTATGGCTAATGAACGGGAACACTTCCTCATGTGTTTATTGGCCATACAGGTCTCCTCCTCTTTTCAGTTCTTTTGTCCATTTCCTCAGGGGCTGTTTTCCACTTTTTGCAGGCCAGGAGGGTATTGTAGATTTTAGTAATAAGCCCTTTGTCTGATGTGTCATTACTAAAAATCCTCTCCCAGTCTGTGGGGTTCCCTTTCAAGGCGCACAGGTGTTTTATTCTTATTCTTATTAACTCCCATTTGTCAATTTCCAGTTCTCCTGTGTGTGTACCCTTCCCTATTGTGTTGAGCCTATGTATTCTCTGGGCCAATGATCTTAGGCTAGTCCTGATTCTTTCCTTGATGGTTCTGATGGTTTGGGGTTTTATTTCTAGGTCTGTGATCCACCTGGAGTTTGTCTTGTGCGTGGAATGAGGTAAACTTCTTGTTTCCTATTTCTACATGTGGATATCCGTTGTTTTCAGCACCATTGTTAAAGAGAGCATGTGCTTCCCACTTGATGCTTTTGGGGCCCTTATTGAAGATCAGTTGTCTATATGCTGATGCTTTTACTTCTGGGCTTTCTGTTCTTTACCACTGGTCTGAGAATATGTCATTATGCTAGTACCACGCTGGTTTGACCACTGGCTGTGTAGTAGGTGTTAAAATCAGGTAAAGCAAGTCCTCTAACTTTGTCCTTCTCCTTGAGGCGTTCTTTACTACTTTGGGGCTTCTTCCTTCTCCATATGAAATTGGTGATCAGTTTTTCCAATTCTTTGAAGAAGGTCGTTGTTATTTGAATCGGAATAGCATTAAACTTATAAAGTGCTTTGGGTAAGATTGACATTTTTACTATGTTGTGCCTTCAAAGCCATGATGTGCTTGGGATGTTCTTTCATTTGTGGAGGTCGTTTTTAGTTTCCTGTAGTAGGGTCTTGTAGTTTTCCTTGTATAGGTCTTTGGTTTGTTGTTGTTGTTGTTAAGTATATTCCTAGGTATTTCAATTTGCTCTTCGCTATTGGGAAAGGTACAGCCTTCTTGATCTCCTCTTCCATGGTCCTGTCTGATGTGTATAGCAAACCTATAGACTTCTGTTTGTTGATCTTGTATCCTGCCACTCTTCCATATTTCTTTATTGCCATAAGTACTCCCGTCGTGGAGCTTTGGGGATTTTCAATGTACAGAATCGTGTCGTTTGTAAATACAAAAGTTTCACCAATTCCTCTCCCAGCTGGATACCTTTAATGTCCTTCTGCTGTCTTATGTTATTAGTGAGGACAGCCTCCATTAACTATGATGTTGGCTGCTGGCTTTTCATAGATAACTTATATTAGCTTGAGGGATTTTCTTTCCAGTCCTAACTTCATGAGTGCCTTAATTAGGAATGGGTGTTGGATGTTGTCAAATGCTTTTTCTGCATCTATCAATATTATCGTGTGGTTCTTATACTTTTTATTATCCATGAGGTGTATAATATTGATGGATTTTGGCATATTAAACCATCCCTGCATCCCTGGGATGAAACTTACCTGGTCATAGTGGATGATATATTTTATATACTTTTGCATTCTATTGGCCAATATTTTGCTAAGGATTTTTGCATCTATGTTCATCAGAGACATTAGTCTGTAGCTCTCTGTACCTGTGGGGTCTTTGCCATGTTTGGATATCAAAGTTATACTGGTTTCATAGAATGAGTTTGGGAGTTTGCCATCCTTTTCTATGCTCTGAAATAGTATGTGGAGGAACAGTATCAACTCTTTCCTGAATGCGTGGTAGAATTCCCCAGGGAAGCCATCTGGTCCGGAGGCTTTTTTTGGTAACTTCTTGATAATCCTGTCTATTTTTTCTTTCACTGTGGGTTTGTTGAGATTCTTGACCTCTCTCTGGGATAATGTAGGGAGGGATTATTTTCCAAATATTTATCCACGTCTTCCAAGTTTTTGAATTTATTAGAATACAGTCCGTCATTGTACTGTGGGATTATCTTTTTAATCTCATTGGGTTATGTTGTGATTTTCATCCCTCATCCTGGCTATTGATATTTGCTCCTTCCTCTCCTTGATTAGGGTCAAAAGCGGTCTGTCAATTCTGTTGATGTTTCATAGATGCAGTTTTTTACTACATTAATTTTTTAAAACATTTTATTAGGGGCTCATACAAATGTTATCCCAATCCATACACACATTAATTGTGTAAAGCGCATTTGTACATCGTTTCTCAAAACATTTTCTCTTCATTTAAACCCCCAACATTAGGTCCTCATTTTTCCCCTCCCT
>NW_022111323.1:1156533-1166427 GCF_000313985.2 Echinops telfairi | reverse complement strand
TTTCCTCTATTTCCCTTGATTCTCCTCCTGTCCCACTATCATGCTCAGTCCCCACCAGGATTACAGCACTTCCTCTTTGCTACGTTCCCCTTGATTTGTCTTCCCACTGGTTTAACTCTGCCCTGATTTTTATTTCTTTTCTTTTGCTATTGGCAGGGGGTGGGGGTGGGGTTCTGTTGACTCTGTTCTAGTTGCTAGAGGTTTTGTGATAATGTATCAGTCATAAACCTCTCTTCTTTTTTCATAAATGCATTTATTGATATCAAACTACCTCTGATAGCTGCCTTCACAGTATCCCATAAGTTTTGATACATTGTATTCTCTGTCTCAATATCAAGAAACTTCCTAACCTCCTGTCTATTCTGGGACAGTAAGCTCTATAGTTTCCTTGCTGTGCTTCTTTCCCAGTGATCTATCTTTCTCTGATAGTGGTGTATTAGTCACCTGCACGATTGTTGAATCTGCTATTTCTTTTTTTCATCTTTTTAATAGTTTGGTGAAATTCAGTCTTCCGTTTTTAGGCGAGTTAATAATCAATATTACAACTGGTTCCTAGTTTGCTGATGATTTTTTTCCCCTTGTCTCTTTATGGTTTGAACTTTGAGGTCAATTTTATCGGAGATTAGGATTGCCACCCCTGCTTTTTTTAAAGTTGCCATTTGCATGGTATACTTTCCTCCAGCCTTATATTCTCAGTTTATTTTTGTTGGTGCACTTAAGATGTGTCTCTTGCAGGCAACAGATTGTTGGGTTATGTTTTAGCAGCCAGTCCTCAAGCCCTTTTCTTTTAATGTGCGAAGTGGGGCCATTAGAATTCAGAGTTATTATCAGAATCTGTAGATTCATTGTTGTCATCTCGTGTCTTGATTTTTGAGTGTTTCCTCTCTCCCTTCATAGCAGTGTGCTGTGTTTGTGTGGAGGGGTTCTCTCTTGTCTTCTTTTCCCTCTGAGGCCCTGTTATCTTGGTAATTGCTGTTGGCATGTTGGCTTCTGGAAGGACTTGGGATATATGGTGGTCTGCTGCTTGTGCTTGGTAGACATTGATCCTCTGACCATAGTGAGTCAGCCAGTATCTTCTGCAGGGTTGAGTGTCTTTTAGCATATTCTTTGAGTTTTTTTTCTTGTCCTGGAAGGCCGTTATCTCTCCATCTATCTCATTGGATAATTTGGCAGTGTAAAGGATTCTTGGGCAGGCATTTTTTTTCTTTCAGCTTTCGGAAGATGTTGCTTCACTTTCTCCTCCTCTTCATGGTTTCTGCTGATAGGTCTGAGCATATTTTTACCTGAGTTCCCTTGTATGTGACTGTTTTCCTGTGATAGGTAGGTTTGTTGTCCCAACATGCCCAATGAACACATGTGAGATTAGTTGAACATTGGAGAGATAAATGGCTCAGAAAACCTCGCCTTTTCTCTTGCTCTTTGATCATCGGACCAGGGTGTGGCAGCCTTGCTTGTTCTGTGCCTCCATTCGCAAGCTACACTACCTGTGAGACACCTAACCCGTGGACTCTGTCACTGTAACTCGAGGTTGCTTCAAGACCTGCTTCACCATGCTACTGAAATGTACATCTCTTGAGCTGGGGACTGTCAGATCCTGTCTTCTGGCTCACTACTGGTGACCTGTTTTGCTGTTTGCTGCCTGTGTCTGGATAGCCTGAATTGCTCTATGGAGGACTACATGGCGGCACTCAAGACTTGAAGGACTGCCATTGAACTAGCTGTCTCTTGGAAGTGAGTTGCACTGAGTCATTTGTACTGCTTTATAGATTAATTAACTCTTTATTTCTTATGTTACCTATCTATCCATCTATCTAAATATATATAAAATTATTAGTGTCCTGGTTTTGTGTCTCTAGATAATCCTGTCTAACACACTTCTCTTCTCTTGCTACTCGTAAAATTTTCTTTTTTTCCTTGAAGTTGGATACTTTTACTATTATATATCTTGGTGAGTTCTTCTTGGGGTTTGGTCTAGTTGGTGTCCTCTCTGCTTCCTGTATGAGTGTCTGATTCTCATTCATTGAGGTAGGAAAGTTTGCTTCCAGAAATTCCTTCACTATCTTAGCTGTTGACTTGTATGTTGTGTCCTGCTCCTGTAGACCAATTATTTGAATATTATTCCGCTTCATAGAATCTGTCACTCATCTCAGGTTATCTTCTGCTTCTTTTACTTTCCTATCTGACTGTCTTTCTCGCTTGCTGACATCTGTTTGAATGTCTTTGAGATCACTGATACGGTTCTCTGCCTCCTCAAGTCTAAACATAACTTCTGTAAACTTGCGTGTTGTTTCTGCTACCTCATCCGTTAGCACTTGTATTTCCCTCTGGTGTGTGAACTTCATCCCCTCTATTGTGGACTTCATCTCTTCTATTATTGCATCCTCATTCTGCATTGCTTCACTCCTCAACTACTGTATTTCTCCAAGCAGACTTCTGAAGATTTCTTTCTGTGTCGGATCCGTGTCTGATTCTTCTATGAGCGTCATTATCTCTGCTATTGTGTTTTGTCTCTTTGGGCTTTTTTTGTGTGTGTTGAGAGTGATAAGGTCCTTTGATGCTTCCTCAACCCCATTGTGGAGGTAGGCATCATGTTTCTGGGAGAGAAGGGGGCCTTGAGGTCTTTCTCTGTGTTACTTATAAGGAAGCTTTCAGGGGACTGGCTGTGACCTACTATAGAGATGGGTCATACTGATATGTAGGCATAGTTCCTTGATGGTTCAGTGGCCAAAAGTGGTGAGGAATTTCAGTGACTGGAGTCAGACCATGCCTAGCAGCCTTTTCTCATGTTTAATTTAATTTTTTTAAGATGCCTAATAGAAGGCAAATATGTGGGAGGCTTCGCTGCCACAGGAGGGGGTGCTGATTAAGGGCTCTGGAGCCAGGCAATGTGTGGGGGAATGTATGCTCTTCAGATCAAGGATGCACTCCGGCCTGCTCCTCATGGGCCTGGGAGGCTAGAAAAGTGCTGAGCCGGTGTGCAGAAGCGATGTCAGCAGGAAGCAGCATGGTAGTGGGGTGCTCCAGGTTCTGGAGGGAGTGAGCAGGAACTGCACACAGACAGGGTTCCGGAGTGGTGCCGGTGGTAGCGCTCTGGGCTGCCAGGACGGGTAGCACGCTGTTGCATGCTATGGTGGCATGGGATGGCACTGGTGAGAGGGGGAAGGGAGGGAGCTGCATGGAGTCAGGCAGGGAGTGGAAGTGGCAATGGTGGGTGCAGTCGGGTATACAGGGAGCACACAAGCTTGGGCAGGGTAACTCCTGGGAGCAGCTTGGTGCTGCTCAGCTCTGTGGAAGTGGGCAGGCAGGCAGGGCTTCCAGTGGAGGGGTCTTAGGCAACAATGGTTGGTGGGGCGCCCCAGATGCAGGTCACCAAAACTGCTACAGGTAGACTGCAGGTCAGTTCTTGGGGCCCTGAGTGAATAGAAGGAGAGACCCTAGATTGGCTGTGGATTGCTTCCATGTGGGGAGAGGGGAACTGCAGAAGGAAGCCACTCTCCAAGTGGAGCTCAGTGAGTGGGCAACAGCTGCAAGAGTTCCCGCCACAGCTGCATGTGTCTCCGCCAGGCAGCCAAGCAACTCTGGCATAGAGACCAGGCCTTGGGGTGAGGTGGGGCAATCAGTGACCATGGCTGTGGAGGCAATGGCATGAAGGGGCAGCTTGGATGGAAGAGCCGAGATGTTCCAAGGATCAGATCTCAGATCTCAGGGACTACAGTTCAGGATAGATGTGTGTGTTGGGGTGGTGGGGGAAGTTGTCCTAGGGAAGTGGTTCTCAACCTCCCTAATGCTGCAACCCTTTAATAGAGTTCCTCATGTGGTGACTACCCCAACCATAAAATTATTTTCCTTGCTACTTCATAACTCTAATTTGCTACTGTTATGAATTGGGCAACCACTGTGAAAGGGTTGTTTGACCCCCAAAGGGGTCATGACCCACAGGTTGAGAACCACTGTCCTAGGGGGTCTTTTAACTCACCAGAATCCTTCTAGTCCACCAGGACACTAGACTACTGTGCACGTAGCTCTTAGTGTGTACTGCTTACCTGGGCACCATCTTGACCCTCCTTTCCCAAATTTATCATTTTAATATACTACAATTGTCTCTCCAATACTCTCTGTCTGATAACCAAGGTATTCCCATCTTTCACTTAATGATCATAGGGGAATCACCAAAGACTTATGACTTTTGTAGATTTTGCAAATGTATTTTGGGTTCCCACTGTCATCCATAGCCTTCTGCCCCTCCTTCTGATTTGGATTATATATTTTCCATTCCTTGGATCACAGGGATTAGTGTGCTTCTTCCATGTGGGCTTAGTTGACATCTATCTCATTTATATGGCTGCTTGTTTGAAAACAACCCTTTAACCCCTGATTGCTCTTATTCCTGATAGCTATACGCCATCTAATTTCTTCACTACATGTTTCTATAGCACCCATATCTTCCGTATTCCCTTTATCAGGGCAAGTATCAAACAGGGACATGTTATGAGAACTACATTTTGTTGTTCTTAGATTGGAGCTAAGATTTAGCACAAGCTCAACATCCATTCCTAAGTCTCTATTATCTACCTTCCTCTGGTTCACCTTAGAGGCATTTTTGTAATTTTACGGTAGAGAATCTTATCAATCATCTCCCTGGAGCATAAGGTCCTTCTGTTTATAGTGTCATAGATTTAGCCTATGGTAATATATTTAAGACAGAATTCAGAAAGGGGGATTAAATAAGTGTAGGCTAACTAAAAATCATGATACATGGATTACTCACTTACACAGATCAAGTCCTTCTGTGACTGGACAAAATTTACATAAACAATGAATGTAAGTGGTAAAACAAAGCTTAAAATAATATTGACTGGCAATGTCAGACACAGGTCTGCCAGAATAATACATATCTTAAAAAATCAAGTAGGGCATTGAAGTAGTAAGTATATGTTAGTTGGCCTGGCGATATTTTTGGTGTAGTTCTCTTCTGCTTCGTCACATTTTTCGTAATCTAGGCCTTAAGTTTTCAGGCTACAGGTTTATTTGTGGTAGAGCCCATTTCACTTTGTGGAATTTCCACATCACATCCCTCTGATATGGTCGTTGATATGGTCGTGTACACCATAAAGATCCAAGGTTCTATTTGCCGGCATTCTATGGCCCATGTCCTGGTTCCCCAGGGGATATAAAGTACCATTGGCTCTTGACCATATGCTACCCTGAAATGGTTGAATGTCAACTAGTTCTTGGTATAGTGACTGTGTATTTGTTCCATCTTCTTTTGATGCTTCCTATATCATTCAGTGTTTTCGTCATAGAATCTTTCAATGTGGCAAGCTAAGGCTTGAATTTTTCATTTAGCTTTTTTTAAGTTTAAGATATGCTGAATATGTTTTTTCTTTTTGGATTTCTAAATCTAGGTCTTTGCACATTTTATTACAATACTTTGTCTTCTCAAGTTGCTCTTTGGAAATTTCTGTTCAGCCCTTTGACTTCATTATTTCTTTCACTTGTCTAACAATTAAGAGAAAGTTTCTGACATCCACTTTGATCTTTTCTTTCTTTCTTGTCTTTTTAATGACCTGTTTTCTTTCTGTATGTTGTTCTTGATGTCATCCCACAACTCCTTAGGTCTTCTGTGGTTATTAGTGTTCAATGAGTCATATTTATTCTTGAGATGTTCTTGAAATTCAGGTGGAATATACTCAAGGTCATATTTTGGCTCTTTTGAACTTATTTCAATTTTCTTCACCTGAACTTACATATGAACAATTGATGACCTATTCCATAATAGGCCCCTGACCTATTTTAAGCTGCTGATATTGAACTTCTCTATTGTCTCTTCCCACAAATGTAGCCTATTTGATTTTTTTTGTATTTTATCTGGAGAAGTCCACATGTATAGTCACTGTTTGTATTGCTAAAAATAAAAAGATATTTGAAGTGAAAAAGTTGTTGGTTTACAAAATTCTATCACAGTCTCCAGCTTCATTTCTATCACCAAAGCTGTATTTTCCAATTTCTGTCCTTCCTTATGGGGCTTTCTACTCCTTAAAGAGTTAAAATCTCAGACACTCATAGAAGCAGTTTTAATCTGCCTTATAGCATCACTATGAGTCAGCATGAACTCAACGGCAGTGAGTTTTTGTTTTGTTTTTTTTTTGTTTTTCAGTTTGTTTCGATCTTTCTAATAAACAGCAATTATCAATGCATTTTCAAAGCATGTTTTATCAATTTCAGGCTGAAGAAATTGATTAAATTCTTTAGTTTCATCATCAGTAATTTAGTAGTTGATGCATAAATTGGAATAATAGTTTTATTCACTGAATTTACTTGTATGTGAATAGATATTATTGTATCACAGACAGCATTGTACTTCAAGATAGAACTTGAAATGTCCTTTTTGATAATAACTGCAACACCATTTCTTTAATTTTCATTTCTGGCATATTAATTCATATGACTGTCGGATTCAAATTTACCAATACCAGTCCCATTTCAGCTCACTAATGTCTAGGATATATTTATGTTATATCACTCTTTATTTTTCACACAACTTCCAATTTTCTTAGATTCCTACTTCTTCCAATTATTATTAAATGTTTACAATTTTCCTTCTAATTTTTAGTACGTCCCATCTGCAAATGAAGACCCAAAAGCTGTATTCCATCTGTGTCACTATGATTGATTCTACTTTGAGAAGCTTTTGAGAAGGCAACTCATTTTGAGTGCCTTCCAACCTGAGGGGCCCATCTTAAGGCAGTATATGTGATAATATTTTGTTGTTATTTATGAGTTTTTTCAAAATCTTACAATGTTTCACTTTTATTCATAAGGTTTTCAGCAGAGAGCTTATCCCATCTCTATAGTTTGTTCTTAATCTGGAAACTGCTGAAACTTGTTGCTAAGATGGATAAGTCCAAAACCAAGTCCCAAAATGCACTGGCATTGAGTCAATTCCAATTCATAGTGACCCTATACTAGAGTAGAACTGTCCGTTTATGTTCCTAAGCCTGAAAATCTTTTAACTTTTAATTCTTTTTTTCTCAACCATTTTATTGGGTGCAAATCTGGACATCATACCATTCCATAGTTCGATCATATTGAGTATACAATCAATGTTGTACAATTGCTACCACAATCAGTTCCAAAACATTTTGTTCCTTCTTGAACTCTTATCAGCCCCCCTTATCACACACACCACCACCACATCCCCAGAACCTTATTCTAGGTGTTGTCTCTGTAGGTTCACTTATCCTGCATTTCATATACCTGTAGCTTTTTTTTTTTTGACCTGTATATCTTTACAGGAACAGAAATCCTCATATTTCTCCCTAGGAACGCCTGGTGAGATTGAGCCCAATTTATAACGCACTATGCCAGTAGAAAGATAAGGCCATTGTCACATAAATGAACAACTTGTACATTCTAGGAAAAATAGTGATGCAAATTGTCATCAATGATGGAGTATAGGCCCAGGCCACTTTGACATGATAAGAAGGTAAGATATAAGTGGGGGATGCTTGACTTGATTGATGCTGGACATATTATCATGAGAAATCAGTACCTGGAAAAAGACATCATGCTTGGTAAAATATGGGGCCGGAAAATAGGAGGAAGATCCTCAATTAAATTGATTGACATTGTGGCTACAATAATTGATTTAAACACAGGAAAAATGTGAAGATAGCACAAGATCCAGCAGTGGTTTGTTCTGTTGTACCCAGGGTTCCTATGAATTGGAACCTAAATGATGGTATCTAACAATAAAATCCAGATGACATTGGGGTGACAGGAAAGTAAGGTAAATGTAGAAGATTCGACTTGATGCTAATTGAATTTCTCCCTGATTGGAGAGAACTCTTAATGTATTTAAACTATGGTTTCTCTCTTTCTTCTAGTGTATGACAAAACCAAATTTAAAACAGTAGTAACAGCAACAATAAATTCTACCTTATGGATGAAAGAAAGGAAACTAGTGATTAGAAGAAAGTAAAACTAATATTTATTAAGTATAATATATCATTATCTAATTTAACACAACTTGAAACACTACTCAAATCTAAATTTTTCTGACTCAGAAGTTCTATTTATTCCCAATATACTTTGTTTTTCCAAGGAAAAAATAATTTAGCTTGAAGCACGTCATGGGATATGAGAATTTTTGGATATATATATATATACACGCATGTACTTGTGAACATAGAAAATTTTATTTCTAAATTTATTTTATCATCTACAGCAGTGGCTCTCAACCTTCTTAGTGCTGTGACTCTTTAATACAGTTCCTCATGTTCTGTTGACCTCCAACCATAAAATTATTTTCGTTGCTACTTTATAACTGTAATTTTACTACTGTTATGAATTGCAAGGTAAATATCTGATATGCAGAATGTATTTTCATTGTTACAAATTGAACATAACTAAAGCATAGTTATTAATCAAAACAATATGTAATTATAAATTGTAAAATATTTATGTGTTTTCTGATGGTCTTAGGTGACCCCTGTGAAAGGGTCATTCGACCCCCAAAAAGGGGTCGTGACCCACAGGTTGAGAACAGTTGATCTATAGTAATACTAGTTTTTAATATTTTTGATCACTTAATTGTGTACTTGAGCACTTAGACGTGCTCTAAGCATTTGCATGTCTTATGCAACCTTCAAAACAACCCTATGATTTAACTACTATTTGTTCCATTTTACAGATAAAGACACTATAATTATAAAAGTGAAGCAATTTGCTCAAGTCACATAGTTATGAAGCGGAGTGTGTATTTGTTCAGATAGTCTGATTTGAAAACTGTGGTTTATTCAAATTACAAAGCACGATCCTTAGCTTACCAGATTTTGAGAATTAAATAAGATGTCAGATATGAAAAACACTCAATAAAGTGGAAAATGGTAGGCATATTCTAGGTAATATTTTTTCCTATATTCTATTGTCTAGTTCAGTGTTTCCCAATGTAAGTGATCCCACTCTCCCTGGTGTTGCTGTAATGCTGGAGGTCAAAAGTATATACAGTACCTACATTTTATTGTGCATTTTATACTACAATACAAATTTTTTTCATTGCTAGGGGATGCTGAATAACTTATTCTTCCTGAAAAGTGAGTGGTAGAGCAAATAAGTTTTGGAACCTATATATCTCTAGCCCTTTAGTTCATGTAATGACGATCACTTACTTTTGAATACTTATTCATTGTATGCTGGAGATCTCTACTGATGTCTTCTAGGGAACCTTTCTAAGTTTGCCACATGCTTCTTCCATTGTGGAGCATTTTTACCTGGGGAAGTTTTTGCTCTAGGAAAATGAGATCAAGGAGTCTTTGAAAGTCTCATAGAGAATCCTTTTTGAAATTCTAACTTGAAGAAATTCCATGTTGCATTCAGATTTTCTTTCTTTTTTAAAAAATAAATAATCATTGCATTAGGGACTCATACAACTCATCACAATCTATACATACGTCATCTGTGTCCAGCACTTTAGTACATATGTTGACTTCTTCATTCTTACGACACCCATTTTCCGCTTGAGCCCCTGGTGTTGGCTCATTTCCCCCCTCCCTTCCTGCTCCCCCCGAACTCCGAACCCCTGATAATTTATAATTTATTATTATTTTATCATATCTTACCCCATCCCACGTCTCCCTCACCCACTTCTCCTCTGTCTGTCCACCAGGGAGGAGGACACATGTAGACCTTGTCCTCTGTTCACCCTTTCTCCCTCTACTTCCCTTCACCCTCCCGCCATCACCACTGTCTCCACTGGTGCTGGGGAGTTCATCTGTCCTGGGTTCACTGTATTTCCAGTTCCTATCTGTGCCAGTGCAGCTGCTCCGGTCCAGCCGGATATGTAAGGTAGAATTGGGATCATGGTAGTGGGGTGGAGGAAGCATTTAAGAATCA
>NW_022111323.1:1135055-1152409 GCF_000313985.2 Echinops telfairi | reverse complement strand
TGCCTCTCCTCCTTCTTTATGTGTGCATGTAATGCTATGAGACTATCTCTGATGACCGCCTTTACTGTGTCCCTTAAGTTCTGGTATGTCGTGTTTTCATTCTCGTTGGTTTCTAGAAATTTGCTAATCTCATCTCTGATCTGGGCCAGAACGCTCTCCTTTTGCAATAGAGAGTTATTCATTCTCCAATGCTTTGCCCTTACTTTCTTTATCTTCCATTGGTTTATTTCCAATCTTATGGCACAGTGGTCAGAGAGATAGGTCTGTATGATATAAATGTGCTTGAATTTATGTAGATTCGACTTATGCCCTATCATGTGGTCTATTTTAGAAAATGTGCCATGGGGAGCAGAATAAAATGTGAATTCCTTTTTGTTTGGGTGGAGAGCTCTGTAGATGTCTATCAGGTCACATTGGCTAATTGTCGTGTTTAGATCTCTAGTCTCCTTGTTGAGTTTCTTTCCGAGTGTTCTGTTTTTTTCAGAGAGCGGTGTATTGAAATCACCTACTATAATTGTTGAAGCTGTGATTTTTTTTTCATCCTTTGAAGTGTTTGCTTGACATATTCTGCTGGATGCTTATTTGGCGAGTAAATGTTTAGAATGCTTATTGGTTCTTTCTGTAATGTTCCCTTGCACATTATATAGTGCCCATCCATCTCTCTTTTTATAGTATGCACTTGGAGGTCAATTTTATCTGAGATTAGGATTGCAACCCCTGCTTTTTTTGAATTAGAGCTTGACTGATAATATCTCCATCCTTTGATTCTCAGCCTGTTTTTATCTGTAATGTTGAGGTGTGTTTCCTGTACGCAGCAGACCAAGGGTATATGTTTTCCAAGCCAGTCTATTAGCTTCTGTCTCTGAAGGCTGGAGTTCAAACCATTGATATTCAGGGTTATTACATCTATCTGTGGAACCTGTGATGTCATTTTATCTCTCTTGTGTTGAGTGTTTTCCTACCTCCATTTCTTTGCCGTGGATTGTGTATATCTGTGTTTGCGGCTCATTCTTGCCTTCTTTCCATCAGTTGTGCCAGTTTTATGTTGGGGGCTGTTTTCCCTTTGATGGTCTCTGGGTGGAGTTGTTCTGTGTGATGGTCTCTTGTATGTGCTTGGTGAGTGTTGTTCTTCTGCCCATACTGGGTCAGTGAGGATCTTTTGTAGTGCTGGGTTCCTTTTAGCATATTCTTTGAGGCTTTCCTTGTCTGAGAAGACTCCCACTTGTCCATATATTGATCGATATTCTGGCGGGATACAGTATTCTTGGGTTTGCGTTAACTTCCTGCAATTTTTGGAATATGTTGCTCCACTGTCTCCTCTTCTTCATAGTGTCTGCTGACAAGTGTGAACATATTCTTATCTGTTTGCCTTTATATGTGGTTGCCTGTTTTTCTCTGACTGCTCTCATAATCCTCTCCTTTACATCATAGCTGGATAGTTTAACAACTATATGTCTTGATTACTTCTTCTGGGGATTCATTCTAACTGGCGTTCTTTCAGCCTCTTGAATAGTTGCCTGGTTTTCGTTCATTAAGTTAGGAAAGTTTTCTTCCAAGCATTCCATCACTATTTTGGATGTTGGTTTCCTTGATGTGGATTCTTCCTCCACGCCAATAATTCTGAGGTTGTTCCTTCTCATAGCGTCAGACATAGCTCTGAGGTTTTCTTCAGCTTCTCTGATGGACTTGTTAGACTTTTTCTCACGATTATTAATTTCTGCTTGTGAATCCTCTAGGTCACTGGTGCGGATTTCAGCCTTCTCCATTCTCTGAGCGAAGTCCGTGAGTTTGCTGTTAGTTTTTGTTATCTCGCCCTTTAACTCCTGTATTTCCTTTTGGTGCATAGCCTTTAATTCCATCCTTTTTCTGTAATGCTTCCCTCATGTCCTCTATATCTCCAAGCAGCATTCTGAAGATTTCTTTCTGTGGGAGGTCAACTCCTGCCCTTTCTATGACTGCTGTTAGGTCCAGGTGGTCCTCTGGCATTGGGTTTTGTTTCTCTTTTCTTGATGAAGCTGTGGAAGCAGCTTGCTGTTTCCTGTTCAATTTGTGGGCACTTGGTGCCATTTTCCCGGGTGTCTCAGAACCCTGAGCTCTCTTTGGGAGGTTGTAGCTGTGCAAGCTGCAGTCTGATAGAAAGTATTGGCCCCAGTGCAGGGGAGTGTATTTAGGGGATGGGTTGGGGATTGTGTAATCTGTTTATGGCTAGGGGCACTTCCTTCAGGTAGGCAGATGGGAGGGGGGCTGCGACTGGTGTGTAAATGCACCTCTTGGAGCCCAAAGGGTGGGACAGAGTGAGCAGGGACAAGGGAGAATGCAGTGATAAAGCACCCAAAACTTGGGTTCTTATGCCGCAGCTGCAGAAAGTTGTGCCAGCAGTGGTGTGACAGGATGCGGATCACTGAGTGGGTGTTTGTGTGTGTGTGTGTGTGTGTGTGTGTCCCTATGCATGGGCGTGTGCATGTATGGGGGAGTGGGTGGGTGGCGAGGCCCAGGGAGGGGGCTGGCTGTCAGTTCTGCAAGGAGCGCAGTGATGGGGTGCACTCCTTTGGGCTGTGATCTCTGGGAGTGCTGGAAGGTCTGATTGGCAGTTTATGCAGAGCCGAGAGGCAGGTCCTCAGACTCTAACTTTCGCCTTGCTGTGGTGCCAGGTGCATGCCTCCGCGGAGAAGGGGGCCGGGGTCTGGCCTGTTGGACCGTGAGGGGTGCCCGGGTGGGGCCTAATCTGCCGGGGGTGGGTGGGTTTGCAGTTCGGAGCACACACACGAGCCCTGGCTCCATGTGGCGGGGTGGGGGTTCCTAATTGGTGGTTCTGCGCAGAGCGCCGAGGCAGGCGGGCTCAGCCTCCGCCATGCACCTAGCTGCTTTGTGGAACGAGTCTGGCCGAGCGGGTACGCGAGCACCTTACCTGAAACTCCGGGTGTCCATACGGAGCCCTGGCTATGGATGGGAGTCCACCTCTGAGTCCAAGAGATGCTCTGAGTGCTCTTGAGAATCGAACAGACAAATTTGGTACCCCTACTCCGCCCCCAACTCTCCCCACTCGCCAATCTCCTCGGAGCTCCGGGCGTGAGCTACCTAATAGTCGGCCATCTTCCCTCCTCCCCTGCATTCAGATTTTCATTGAACCAAGGACACACTCTCCCTGCTAAGAGTACCAGAATGTGGCTACTGCTGTAGTACTTTAAGTAGGTACACGTGAATGTGCTTGTGTTTCATCAGTGAATGCAAGTGTTCTTTGAGAGGTCTTTCTATACCATATTTTTTATTCTGCATTTGTGCATATTTCATTAGATATGCAAAGAGATCTGTGACCTTAAAATGATTTAAAATCTCTGTTAGAGACAGAAGCATCATAAGGTGATGCTACTTGCCTAAACACATTCTTTAAACTAATGGCAGGATTTGAATTTGAGCCAACTGTGGGAAAATGCATAATTGTGCCTTTTATGTTTCTTCAACACTAATTGTTTATGGAACAACAGTCACTAGATGGCACAAAAGGCTACAAGCACAGCTGCTAACTAAAAGACTTGTGTTTGAAGTCCACCTCAGAGGTGCCTCAATAGAAAGCGTTGTGATTTACTTTCAAAAAATGAGCCATGGAAAACCTATGGAGTAGTTTCATGCTGACACACATTGGGTTGACATGAGCAACTGGTGGTTTATGGAACATTTACTAGACCCCATTATCAAGTCTGATACAGATACGCAAAGACCTCTAAAACTTAGCAACTGCTTTCAAAGAACTTCATAATCCAGTATGGAAAATAAAGGCAGTTAGTGAGACAGAAAGGTAACAATACAATGTATGACAATATATTTGGGTGTTATATAGAGGAAGTAGTTTTATAATTAGACAGTGGTATGGAGAGTGTTGCAGGTTCAAATAAATGACCACCACTATAATGTCTTGAAATTTAGTAGTCTTTTATTCGGTTTTAACCAGACAGTGATAATCTGAAAACGACTCCTTGATTGCAGTCACGAGTGAATACTTCAATCCAACTTTAAAGGCAAAAACTCACTTATCATTTGTCTAGGACTTCTGTCTGTGTCCTATGTACATGGACAGAAGCAAAAGCAAAATTAATGTTATTATTCTTTAGAGTTAATGAGCATTATAGGATACAGCATTGATTATAACATCCTGGTTAATAAAATAAAATAAATATCCTGGTTATCGCATCAAAAGGAACACAATTATTAATTAGAATGTTTTGATCTCGAGAACGTAAGAATACATTCTAAAATAAATCACTAGTGGGACATTCTGAGATGGGAGGGGGAAAGAGGCAGGTCATTCAGTAGTCAACAAGATGGCGTTACAATGGCTAGTGCTACTTTGTCTCAGACAAGTTAGATTGGGTCTTCTGGAGTAATTGTTATTTAAGTTAGAATTTAGAACATAACTATGGAAGGCACGTTGTGTGTGGGGTAGTGAGGATAAATGACCAAACTGTAGCTAGGAAGATAAAGTAAAGAAACCAGCAATTACTACGTTCTAGATAGACACCGATTGTGCAAGACCCTACCATGGAAGTTTGATAATTTATCCAAAGTTGATATAATTATCCCTGCTGTAATTTTCAGTAACTGAGTATAGCCCCAAACCATTCAAATAACTGGTCAGTGGGCCAAACAGTATTTGGAAAGAACTCCAAAAGAGTTCCTTTTTTTCTCCAGTAAATGCCATTGTATACTGACTGCTGAGTATAGAGGAACCCGAGAGCTTGTAGGAAAATTTACAGATTTATTTCATAATCATAGAAAATATCTACAGCTGTTGTTAGGCACCATCAAGTCAGTTCTGACTTATAGCGACCCTATGTACAACAGAATTAAATACTGCCCAGTCCTGAGACATCCTCGCAACTGGCCCCATATTTGAGCCCATTATTGCAACCACTATACCAATCTATCTTGTTGATGGCTTTCTTCCTTTTTGCTGCCTCTATATTTTGCTATGTATGGTATTCTTCTCCAGTGACTGGTCTCTCTTGACAACTTGTCCAAAATCGGTGAGGTGAAGTCTCATCATTCTTGCTTCTAAGAAATATTCTCCTTGTATTTCTTCCAATGCAGATTTGTTTGTTCTTTTGGCAGTCCATGGTACTTTCAATATTCTTCACCAGTACCATAATTCAAATATCTACATTTAGCCAGGGTAAATATTTGGAGATTTCCTTTACATACACCATTCTATATATACCTTTAAATTTCTGTTTTTATTACTCATGTACTTGGATAAGAGAATTTATGGAAATAAATTGTGTAAAATACTTAATATAGTGTTTATAAGTAATATTCTTTCAGTGAATTATAACTATCATCATCATATTCATTGGTGTGTCTCTGCCTTTGTATCTGTGTCTGTTTTTAGAAAATATTGCAACAACATGTCATTCAGTATTTCAGAGTATGTGTGCTTCCTCCCAAATATGGCTGCCACTATGGGCATATTATTTGTGTATTTGCATGGTCGTATTCAAGTATGCTTTGTTGAAAGGCTGTCTAGCATGGCAATTAAGAGCACAGATTCTGCAGCCATATTGCCTGGGTTCAAGTTCCAACTATACTAATTGCTAACAAGTGACCATGATAAAATTACTTTAAACCTTTGTTCTGTATTTTCTTCTTTTGCGATCTAGAGATAATAATAGCATCTGATTGTTAGGGTTATTGTTAGGAATGCAATGATCATTCAATAAATATTGATTTATTAGTGTTACCAAGGATCTCTGACACAATGTGGTCCCATGTATAGGTAAAAATGTATGCATCCCTATAAGATTGAAGGCCTGCTTGTGTGTATGTATGTATAAGTATAATACATAATATATGGATAATGGTATCAGTGTTTCAGAGTTTTATGGGGGTGTTGTATGGTATGACTGTGTGCTTTATTCCATCTCCAAGAAATCTAACTTCCTGGTTGAACTGGAATTAGAGGGTAGAAACGTGGGCTTGCTTCTGATTCAGGATTGGGCCTGTGAAATGGGTTTCTCACAGCCTTGGTGTGGACAAAGAATCTTTCTTCTGAGAAATTAGAAACAGTTTCCTCACATATTCTTATTTGGTTTTGTTTCATTTTTTCTTTTGAAGTATAATACTCACACCCTAAAGCTATTTTCAGAAATTGAACATATCTGTCACCAATGCCCTCCACTGCCCTCAAGTGAAAACACTATCCTGACCTCTAACATAATAAATGAGTTTTACTTGACTTTATACTTTACATAAATGAAATACATAATATAATTATTTTGTGTGTGTATGTTTCTGTGCATTTTTCCTGCAACATTATGTTTGAGAGTCATCTATATTGTCATGTGTAGTTGGGATTTTCCATTATCGTTGCTATGGAGAATTCCATTGCCCAAATGAAATGCAATTTTAAAAATTGTTGTGTTCATGGAGATAAGATACATTTCTACTTTGTGTTTGTGAGCATTCTAATTACTTTTGGTGAATTCTCATTTGTTTTAAACCACAATTAACTGGAAATAGGAAGTGATAACAATGAATCTCCCCCTTTTCAGACTATAAACAGAAGTATAGGAACAACTTGTGACTTGTTTCAGACAATGAGTAAGTTTATGGCTTCATCAGGGTTCTGGTATCTGTTTCCTGGTTCATGGGCCAAAGAACAGTCATAAGTTTCAGCTCAAAAGAGATTTAAATGTATAAAGAGCTTTATATCAAAATGTGATTATATATCAAGAAAACATCCCAGCCCAGTCACCTCAAGTCCATAAGTTTGCTATTAGTCCATAAATCCCTCTTCAGACTCATGCAGCCACATGCAATGATGCAGAATGCAGGACGATTACAGGCTGGTGGGTGCAAAGTTGTGCGGACACAATCATGGTGGCTTTGGCAGCTCCTCAGCAGAAAGGTGAAGGCAGAGAAGGTGGGGGGCAGTTAGGTACCCAGAGCCCTCCTTATGAGAAGGACACACCCACAGGGACACACCATCAGGCTGTGACATGATTGACAAGTTGAATACCACCCCTACACTTTTATAAATGTTCAAGTTGACATGAAAATTATGTAACTACCACAGTAGAGAATCTTGGCTAGTTGATTTCTATTTTCTCAGTCACTTTGTTTGGTTATTTTCTGATTCTTCTGTCCTTAGTTTTCCAGACACATACAAAGCCTCTCTTTTATCCAGACCAGCAGATATCAATTTAACTGTTTGCCAAAGTAATGTGGACCATGGACCCTGGACATTTTCTCTGTGCCCTGCTATTTATACATCCACTGTGGCCTCAACTGACTGATGGGGCTACTCGAGTCTACTATCTTGGCATCCAGGATGTTCAATGGAACTATGCTCCGAAAGGAAGAAATATAATCAAGAACCAGCCTCTAGACAATGACACGTAGGTATTATCTCTTGTCATATTAGAACTTTAATTGTGGGAGAGGACATTCTGTTGAGGACAGGAAGTACCTTCTTGAGGGCCCTTTCTCAAGGTATAATAGCAGACAGTTTTTGAGCTCTTTGGATCCTCTACCCAGTGACAGGTTTCCTAAGGAAAGGGTTGATTGACTCAGGAGCCATTATCCCATTTTTGGTTACTCTTCCACACTGCTGTGCCTCAGTATACTAATGCCCCTAATATATTACAATTCAATATTCCCTTGATTCTAAAATAAAATCCACATTTCTGGTTTAATAACAATTGTTTGGCTTAAAAAAGGAACTATCCAAACAAACGCAGTGTCATTGAGTCAATGCTGACTCATAGCACGCCCCATGTGGGTTTCCAAGACTGTAATTGTTTACAGTAGTAGAAAGCCTAGTCTTTCTCCTGGAGCTGCTTGTGTTTTTGAACTGTTGACCATATGAATCATAGCCCAGTGAGTATAAAAAGGAAAGAAACAAAAATAGATACTTTTTGTGACTTTCATAGTTATTTCTAATACATGTAAGTATGAAATTAAAAGGTGAGCCTCGGAATCAAGGAAATAGCAGTAATAGTTACCATTTATATAACACTGTGGTAGGTACAATACTAAAAATTAAAATACTTTGTAGTTTTTCTTTGAAAAACTATAGGACGTGAGTTTCTTTATTTTATGGAAAAGAAAGCTGAGCCTCAGGGAGGTCAAGTGACTTTTCCAAATAACACAGCTATTAAATGAATATTCAATAGGATTTAAATCTAGGTAATGTAGATTACCCAGATGTAGGTAATGCAGGGTAATGTAGACCTAATGTAGGTCCCAGGTTAGTACAAATATTTTGTGTTTGATTATGAATATAAAGATTGGTTGTTCAAACCCACCCTGCAGCACCATGGAAGAAAGGCCTGGAAATTTGTTTATGTAAAAATTAGAACCAAGAAAATCTTTTGAAGCCGTTGTACTTCGTAGTGCCTATAGTGACCATTTTGCAGAAATTTTCAATGTAATGCAAAATATCCTTCTGGGAAAGCTAAATAACCCCCCATATCCAATGATTTGAAGTGATAATTACTATTTATTGATCTTATGCTATGTGCTGAAAACTGTTCTAAGCATTTTATGTATTTTAATTCATTAAGTCTCTATTAGCAACTGTCTGGGCTAGGTAATGTAATTATCTTCATTCTACAGATTAGGAAACTGCATAGAGAATTTAAATAACTTGTTCAAAATCCTGATAGTTCATAAATGGCAGTGTTTATACATAGTTCAAGCAGCATGGCTCTATACTTAACCACTGCATTATACGACCTTTCATGTATAGCACAATGATACTAAATAGACCACATCAATTGGGAATTGATAAGTTAAAGCTGCTCTCCACAGTTAATCACCATCCCATTACTATTTATTAAGTTGAACTATGTAAAATTAGCCCCCTTTTGTATAGATTATAATCGACCAAATATGAACAAACTCATATGCTTCAACATACTGCATCCCCTGACCTCTAACCTAAAGCTTTCATGTTTTTATTAATACAAACTCATGTTTTGATCAATATAAACCCTCTAAACAAAGGAGGACAGTTTTTGTTCAGCTTCCTCAGGAAAACAACCCTTCAGAGATTCAAATATTTTAGCTAATTGTAACTTTCTCTCTTCCTCAGAATTGCTTCAAGCTTCCTAAAGTCGGACAAGAACCGAATAGGGAGTATTTACCAGAAGACTATCTACAAGGAATACAGGGACAGCTCATACATGGATGAAGTGACTCAACCAGCATGGTTGGGCTTTCTGGGGCCAGTGCTGCAGGCTGAGGTGGGGGATGTCATGCTTGTCCACCTAAAGAATTTTGCCACTCGTCCTTATACCATCCACCCCCATGGTGTTTTCTATGAGAAGGACTCAGAAGGTAAACCAGTCCAACCTTTATTTCTCAGATTTCACAAAAATAACATTTTTTCCTGACTATACGGGATAGAAGGACTAAAAGAAAGGAGAGGTTTTTATCACTCATTGATATGAGATGACAAATACTCTCTTCAGAAAAAATATGACTGGGTGCTGGCATCAGTTCTGCTATTCATGCACTGTATAACTTTGAGCTTCAGAAATGTGGAAATATAATCTATCTTTTATGACAAGAAGGAACCCTGGTAGTGTAGTGGTGACACATTGAGCTGCTAATTGCAAGGTAATCCACTCTGTGGAAGAAAGACAGGACTTTCTACTACCATATAGAATTACAGTCTCAGAAACCCACAGGGTCAATTCTACCCTTTTCTGTAGGGTGACTATGAGTTGGCATTGACTCAGTGGCAGTGAGTTTTGTTTTGTTATATTTTGTTTTGTTTGTATCACAAGGAGTATCCTGAGATGAAATTTCCATAAATTATTTGAATGTGCTTTGAAAATAGTATAGTATAAGGGAGTGTTAATCTAATGTCACTGTCTTCTGAAGGATCTGTGTTTGTTTTCATTTGCTAGTTTGTTTTTTTTTAAAGGAGACAGTTTTTCGTCTGTATCTGCCACTATCACAAGTCCATTGTAATGATGACAACACTGAATAAGGAAAAGAGTGGGAAATCAGAAGATTCTGGCATACACACTAACTACATGCCTGACTTCAGGCAAATGATTTTCACTCAGTTTTGTCTTCCATAAAATGAGGAAGTAGATCAACTGATCATTAAGTTGACTTACAACTGAAATTTTATTCCTATCTGTGTTCTGTTTTACAGAATGAGTGCTTGAAGGAAGGGAATTATCTCTTCTCCTTTGCCTCCATACTACCAGCTTTGTACTTGGGCACTGCTAGATCAGGTCATGTAGCACTTTGCCTAACTACAGCTCCTCCAGTGGCTGCTACCTCTCCACCCATTTTTTGACATAACGTCTGAGATTCTTTGGCTAGATGTTACATGATTCAACATACTTATCAGGTTGCCAGAAGTACTATGCTGGAGCTTATTCCTCTCTTTGCAAGCCTGAACTTAAGTGTCCATATATTAGTCTATTCATGTTTTCTCTATCTACCACACTCCCTCTCAGTGACCCTGTGACTAAGAATGTACTAATTTCATTTTCTAGGTTCCCTATACCCAGATGGATCCTCTGGGAAGCTGAAAGCTGATGACTGTGTTCCCCCTGGGGGTAGCCACGTCTACAACTGGACCATTCCAGAAAGCCATGCACCCACAGATGCTGACCCTGCATGCCTCACCTGGATCTACCATTCTCATGTAGATGCTCCAAGAGACATTGCAACTGGCCTAATTGGACCTCTCCTCACTTGTAAAAGAGGTACATGGCCCAAGAGTGAGCTATGAAATCTAATTTGAGACATCTAGGGCAAGCAGTAATATGATTTAACTATCTATATACTGGGTAGCAGTAGTTCCAGGAATGTTAATCAGCATTCTTGTTTACTAGCAGTAACAAACCCTTCCAGACTCCCTTTGTAGTCTGTTTTTTCTACTTAAACACTATTTTCTAAAACCCAAAAACAATGTTTGTCCTTTCATATTCTTTTCTTATTTCCTATTAAAACTCTAATAATAAAGCAATAATGAAGAACATTAATTAAGACAAAACAGAAGAAAAGGTGTGCCTAGCTGAATTGGTGGTTTTACCTGGGCATTGTGAAAATAGAATTAGCAGGAAAAGGCTTTATCTGATTTTCTATCCTCCTCTTTTTATATTCCTTTCTGAAGAGTACCCCTGCAGCTTGCTGTTGCTATGGACAGAAAGGTTCTCAAAAGTATCATTCTTACTTATCCTAGGAGCCCTGGACAAGAACATATCTCCTAGGCGGCTAGATGTGGACCATGATTTCTTCCTTCTGTTCAGTGTTGTAGATGAGAATCTTAGCTGGCACCTCAATGATAATATCGCGAATTACTGCTCAGAACCTGCCTCAGTGGACAAAGAAGATAAAGCCTTTCAGGAGAGTAACAGGATGTATGGTGAGATGGGAGAAAATGACCACACTGGGACAATAAACACAGAGTCTTCTCTGGACCTAGCATTTGATAGATGCTTTAACACACCTGGCTCTTTTAAATTCTCACGAGGACCTCCAACGCTGATATGTTTAACAGGCTGTTCTTATTCCATTAAGCTACCCTTCCTTAAAATGTAGAGTGGCTAAGGCTGTTGATTAAAAAATCTATAAATACCCTATAAATACAGTCACTTTGGTAAGGGTTGTCTACTAATATAATTATTACTGCTTTGTTCTAAAAAGAATGCAAAGTGGAAAACTTGAACACTTTTCAGGAAGAAATTGTTGCCTATTATCAACCATCCTACTCTAGGCTTATGTCTATAAGAGACTTGACCATCTTAATTAAATTTAAAGCAAACCTGAACTACACCCTGAGACATGAGCAGGGAATAGCTCTTAGGCAGAGAAAAAAAGTTGATTTGTTTTTGTTTAATTAAGGGAGTAATTTACTTCTATTTGGTGACAGAGTTAAATTCAAACTCAGACAGTCAAAAGTGAAGAGAAAATTCAGACAGTCAAAAGTGAAGTGAAAACTCAGAGAGGAGATGGAGGATGGATTTTGAAGTTCAAATTTCTCTTGGATTTTTATATATATTGCTTATAAGAGTCATGATAATTAGTTAACTTGACAATTTTTCAGTGAAAATTTCAAGGAAACAGGCCTGAAAAGAAAGAACAACTTACAAAATAAATCCTAAAGAAGGTTCCATATTATTGGGACTGAATCTTGGTTTTACTACTTAAGTTGGAGTTTTCTCATTAAACAGAAAAAAAGAAAAATATCTGTGTTTTCCAGGACAATTTGTAAAATTCAAGGGAGATCATGCATATAATCAGTATAATATCCACGTTTAAATCTCATATGAATCGTATCTATTGTCAAGTAAGTATTTTCCCATTGAGAAAAAATGTATTCTGATTATATTTATTCGGTTTTTCTTTTGCAGCAATAAATGGCTTTGTCTTTGGGAACTTACCAGAGCTGATCATGTGTGCACAAAAGCGTGTGGCCTGGCACCTGTTTGGCATGGGCAATGAAGTGGATGTCCACACAGCTTTCTTCCATGGACAGATGCTAACCATCCGGGGCCACCGCACTGATGTGGCTCATGTCTTTCCAGCCACCTTTGTTACTGCTGAGATGGTGCCCCAAGAGTCTGGCATCTGGTTAATTAGCTGTCAAGTAAATAGTCACTTGCAAAGTAAGACCCAACCCCTTTGATCTTTGGGGTAGAGGAGGGAGGTAGCTTGGAGCCATCAGATAGGTCTTTCAGGTAAGGAATATTGGTAAAAAAGAATGAAACTCTAGACTTCAGTTATATCTCTCTGGGTTTCTTCTTTTTAATGTCTAATACACGATATTCTGTGAATGGAAACTAGGGAGCTCTGGTGGCATTGAGCTACTAACTGCAAGGTCACATGTTCATTCCCTCCACAGGAGAAAGCTGCATCTATATATATATATATAGATGTTTGTGTATATATATATCAGAAACCCAAAGGGGCAGGATCCCTATGAATTAGAATCAACTTAATGGCCTTTAATTAAAAAAATTTTTGTGATAACTGTACATATAACAGAAAGTTTGACATTTCAGCCATTTTTAAGTGTACAATTTTGATATTAGTTACATTTATCTTGTTATATTACCATCATCACGATCTATTTCCAAAAGTTTTACATCACACCAAACAGAAACTCAGTATCCTTTCAGCAATAATTCTTGCTCCCTCCTTCCCTCTGTCTCTGGTAATGGCTAATACAGTTTTGTATCTATGCATTTGCCTAGTATAGATATTTCATAAGAGTAAAGTCTGATTTATTTTACTCAGGAAAATATTTTTAGAGTTTATCCATGTTGTAACATGAATCATATTTTTTATTTATGACTGAATAATATTTCAGTGTGTGTATTTATTGATTTATCTATTGATAGACACTTAGGTTATTTCCACTGTTTGGTATCTGTTTGAGTCTCTGTTTTCATGTCTTTTGGCTATTTTATGTACCCAGAAGTGAAATTGCTGGGTCATGTGATGTTTTTGTTTAGGTTTTTCAGGAACCTCCAAAGCAGTGGCACCATTTTGCATTCCACCAGCAGTGTATAAAGGTTCCAAATTCTCCACATCCTTGATAAAACTTATTATATTACTTTTTTATAATAGCCATATTATTGGACATAAAGGGAAATGGTATCTCATTGTTATGTGGATTTCTATTTCCCTAATGACTAATGTGCGTTTTTGCCATTTGTATACCTTCTTTAGAAAATCGTTTACTCGTGTATTTTCTCTTTTTTATTTTGCTCGTTTTTAAATTTGATTTTTAATTTTTTTATTGTTGAGTTGAGGGACTTTTTCACACTCACACTTTCAAGATATTAAACATTTCCCAGATATATGGTAACCTAATGCTTTCTCCCATGCTGTAGGTTGTCTTCACTTTCTTCATAAAGTCTTTTGATACACAAACATCTTTTCATTTTGACAAAGTCCAGTTTTCACCCCTCCCCCCGCACCCCATGATTTGGTGTCATGAGAATCCATTACCAAAAGAGGTCTTAACACTCATATTTTGCACCAGGATTTTTTTCAAGTATTTTATGGTTTGAATTCTTAGCTACCATTCTATGGCTATTATTTAGTGCCATAATAGCACAGTGGGCTAAATATTGGGATGCTATCCACAAAGTCAGCAGTTCAAACCTACCAGCTGCTCTACAGGAGAAAGATGAGACCATCTTGTCCTGAAGAGATATATAGTCTCAAGTAAAACTAAAGAATAGTTTTACTCTGTTCTGTAGGGTCACTGTGGGTCAGAATTTACTCCATGGCAGTATGTTTTATTTAGGTCATTTATCTTCTAAGTTAATTTTCACATATGGTATATGATATTAGTACAACTTCAAAACGAGTTATCTTAATCATTTATTTAAAAGCCCGTTTTCCAAATTCAAAAGAATGAAGTATGGAAAATCAGTCAGTCCTCTATATATGGCTTATTTTCTGAACACTCCATTCTGTTCTAACCACTTGCCTGTCAATTTGTTGTATTGTGGTAGGTTACATGTTGCTATAATACTGGAAGCTATGTCACTGGTGTTTCAAACACCCACAGGGTAGACCAATGTGAAAAATTTCAGCAGACCTTCCAGACTTAGAACAGACTACAAAGAAGGAATAGACTGTCTAATTCTAAGGAATTAGCCACTGAATACTGTGAGACAGTGTCAGATACTGAAAACCTCATGAATAGCAGAAGAATATTGTCAGATTTAATGTCATAAGATGAGCCCCCCATGTTGGAAGGCACTCAAAATATAACCGAGGAAGAGCTATCTTCTTAAAGTAAAGTCAACCATAATGACTTATATGGAGGAAAGCTTTCAGGACCATCATTTGCTTGTGGGACATGACTCAAAACGAGAAGAAAAAGCTGTAAACATTTATTATTAATCAGAATTTAAAATGTACATAGTATGAATCTAGGAAACCTGGGATTCATGAAAAATGAAATTGACCACATGAAGATCAATATCCTAGGCATTAATAAGCTGAAATGGACTGGTGTTGATATTTTTGAATTAATCATATGGTTTTATATGCTGGGAGTGACAAATTCAAACAGAATGGTGTTGCATTCATCATCAAAAAGTATATTTCAAGATCTATCTTGAAATACAATTCTGTCTATGATAGAATTATATCTATCGCAATCAAGGAAATCCAGTCAATACAATTAATATTAAAATTTATGCACCAGGCACTAAAACTAGTGATGAAGAAAATGAAAATTTTCACCAAAGTCTACAGTCTAAAATTGATAAAGCATTCAATCAAGGTGCAATGATAATTATTGTCAATTAGAATGCAAAAGTTAGAAACAATGAAGAAGGAACAATAGTTGGAAGATACAGGCTTGGTGATAGAAATGAAGTTGGAGATCAAATGATAGAATTTTGCAAGATCAATGACTTCTTAATCACAAATGTATTTTATAATAACATAAATCATAATTATACACAGAAGCAAATTGACTACATCTGTAGAGGGAAATGATGAAGTAGCTTAATATCAGTAGCTAAATGAGGGTAGGGTCAAACAGACAATTAATTGCTCATATGTAAGTTCAGGTTGAAGTTGAAGAAAACTAAAACATGTCCACAAGAGCCAAAATACGATCTTATCCCTCCTGAATTTCGAGAACACTTCAAGAATAGATTTGACTCATTGAATTTTTAATACAGAAGACCTGATGAGCTGTGGGATGGCATTAAGAATATCATACATGAAGAACACAAAAAAAGGTCATTAAAAGACAGGAAAGAAAGAAAAGATCAAAGTGGATCTTACTCTAAACTTACTCTAAACACTAAAACTTACTCTTGATCATAGCAATGATCAAAAATGGAAGAAATGGTGGGTCATAGTGTTCAACAGAGCTCAAGAAGACAAATTATTATAATGAAATGTGCAGAGACCTAATGTTAAGAGACAGAATAAAGACCACGATCAACACATCTCAAGCTGAAAAATTGAAGAAAAAATGCAAGCCTTGAGTTACTATATTAAAAGAGTCATTGGACAAAATAATGAATGATATCAAAAGCATGAAATGATTATGGAAAGAATACACAAAGTCATTGTACCCAAAATAACTAGTTGACATTCCACCATTTCAGGAGGTAGTATATGAACAAGAACCAATGGTATTGAAGGAAGAAGTTCAAGCTGCACTGAAAGCATTAGCCAAAAACAAGGGTCCAGGAATTGATAGGATACCAATTGAATGTTTCAACAAGATGACAAAGCACTAGCAGCATTAACTTGTCTATGCCAAGAAAATTAGAAGACAGCTCCTTGGACAACTGAGTGGAAGAGATTCATAATTATACTTGTTCCAAAAAAGGTGACCCAACAGAATGCTCAAATTATAGAACAGTATTATTGATGTCACATGAAAGTAAAAAGTTGCTGAAAATCATCCAACAACAGTTGCAGTGGTACATTAATAGGGAGCTGCCAGAAACTCAGTCCATATTCATAAGAGGATGTGAAACAAAGGAGATCATTGCTGACTTCAGATAGATCTTGGCTCAAAACAGGGGATGCTAGAAAAAATTGTTTACTCAGTTTTATTGATTAGCAAAATTATTCAACTGTGTAGATCATAACCAACTATGGGTAGCATTGAGAAAAATGAGAACTCTAGAAAACTTCATTGTGCTCATGTAGAACGTGTACATGGATCAAGAAGTAGTTGTGTGAATAGAAAAAGGGGGTGCTGTGTGGTTCGAAATTTAAAAAGGTGTGTATAAAGGTTGTATCCTTTCACCATAATTTTCCAGTCTGTGTGCTGGGAAAATAACCCAAGAAGCTGTACTATATGAAGAAAAATGAAGTATCATGGTTGGAAGAATGCTTTTTAACAATCTCCACAATACAGATGATACCATGATTGTTAAAAGTGAGGAGGAAGTGAAACACTTGGTGAAGATGAAAGATTGCAGCCTTAATTATGGCTTTCAAGTTAAATGTAATAGAAATGGAAAATCCTCACAACTGGACCCATAGGTAACGTCTGACAAAGGGAGGAAAGATTGAAATTGTCAAGGATTTTATTTGGCTTGCCTCCAGAATCAATCAATGGAAGCAGCAGACAAGTCAAGGGACACATTACACTGGGTAAATCTGCTGCACACAGTCTCGTTAAAGTGTTGATCAAGGATGTCACATTGGGGACTAAGGTTGGCCTGACCCAAGATATAGTATTTTCCTTCTTAAAAAAATAAATCATTTTATTAGGGGCTTTTACATCTCTTTTTTAAAAATCAATTTATTGGGGCTCATACAATTCATCACAATACATAGATCACTTGTGTAAAGCACATCTATACATTTGTTGCCCTCATCATTCCCAAAATTCGCTT
>NW_022111323.1:1111024-1133631 GCF_000313985.2 Echinops telfairi | reverse complement strand
ACACTCCCATGTCCCTCCGGGGCCATCGGTCCCTTTATTTTCTTCTCATATATATGTATTTTTTGTCCAATCTCTCTTATCTAGGTGGGTGTGCAGACATAACAATGTGTGAATAAAATTGTGATTGGCTTTGACATCTCTTATAAAAATCCATACATCAATTGTATCAAGCACATTTGTATATATGTTGCCATCATCATTTTCAAAACATTTTCTTTCTATTTGAGCCCTTGGTATCAGCACCTCTTTTTTCCCTCCCCCGGTGAATGATTGATAAATTATAAATTATTATTTTTATATCTTACACCGTCCGCTGTCTCCATTCCCCCACGTTTCTGTTGTTTGTCCACCTGGGAGAGGGGGGGTTATACGTTGATCCTTGTGATCCATTGCCCCTTTCTCCCCCTTCTCCCCCCATCTTCCCCCTACCCTCATGCACTTCTCCCATTACTGTTATGGGGCAGGGCGGGGGAGGCATTTGTCCTGCATTCCGTATGTCCAGAGCTCTTATCTGTACCAGTGTAAATGCTCCAGTCTAACTGGGTTTGTAAGGCAGAACTGGGATCATGATAATGGCAGCGGGGGAGGGGGGAGGAAGCATTAAAGAATTAGAGGAATGCTGTGTGTTTCATCAGTGCTATACTGCACCCTGGCTTACTCACCTTCCTTGTGACCCTTCTGTTAGAATATCGAGTGCCTCATATACATTTTAAAGTTGGACATTAACTAAGGAAGACCGAAGAAAATTACGTGTGAATTGTGCTGGCAAAGAATATTGAAAGTACCATATAACTATCAGGAAAACAAACAAAACTGTCTTGTAAGAAGTACATCCAGAATGCTCCATAGACTTGAGGATGATGATACTTCGTTTCACGTACTTTAGACATATTATCAGGAGAACCATTCCCTGGAAAAGGTTACCATGCTTGATGACATAGACAGGTAGTGAAAAAGAGGAAAACCCTTGATGAGAAGGATTGACACAGTAGCTGCAGCAATGGATTCAAGCACAGGACTGGGTGGTATTTGTTTCTTGTGCAAAGGGTTACTGTCAGATGGAACTGCCTCAATGGCACCTAGCAATAACCATTCTATTCCATTGATCTATATGTCTGTCCTTATACCAGTAACACATTGTTTTAATTGCTGTAGCTTTCTAGTAGGTTTTAAAATAAGAAAATATGAAATTGTTACTCTTTTTTAATCATGTTTTCCCTATTTGGGAAGTCTTACAATTCCATGTGAATTTGAGGATTGGCTTTTCCATTTCCGCCAAATGACTGCTGGAATTTTTATAGGAGTTATTTTCAATTTGTAAATTGCTTTGGGTAGTACTGGAATCTTAACAAGGACTTTCAATCCATAAATACAAAGTGCCTTTCCATTTATTTATGTTTTTAATTTCTTTCAGCAGCATCTTAATGCTCAATGTACAGGTCTTTCACATAGCTGTTTAAATTTATTCTTAGGTGTTTTATTCTTTTAGATGTTACTGTAAATATGGTTGTTTTCTTAAGTTTTGTTGCCAGATTGTTCATGGCTGTTGTAAAAGTACAACTTTCAAAATATGAGTTAGTTTTGTATCCTGCCTGGAGCCTTTGTGGTGTAGTAAAGTATTGGACTGTGATCACAAGGTCAGCAGTTCGAAACCACCAGATGTTCCTCAGTAGAACGACAGGCCTTTCTACTCCCATAAAAAGTTACAGTCTTAAAAGATCACAGGGGCAGTTTTACTCTGTCCTATGAGTTAGTATTGATTGGATAGAAGTAATTTTGGTTTGAGATTTTTTTGTACTTTGCTGAATTAGTTTTGCAACCTTAACTTTTTGGTGGGTTCTTTGGGATTTTCTACATATAAGATGATTTGAAAAATATAATTTTCTGATTTGGATACTCTTTTCATGTTTCTTTTTCTTTTTTTCAACAGTTTTACTGGCAAGTAGTTTACATATCATATAATTCAATAGTTTAGTCAATCAATCATATCAAGGAGAATTGTACAATCACCCGCACATCAGATTTTTAGAGCAGTCCCACCTCCCATGGTTCAATCACCTCTAAGATGAGTTAAGCAGTCACACTCCATTCTAGTGCTCCTTTCCCACGTTTGTCTTCACTATTTACTCCTGAGATTCCCTTTCCCTCCCTTTCATGTATCCCCCACTTCTGTATTCCCTATATCCCCCTTGTATCAGTTATTCTCATTAAGCATGTGTTTCACAGCTGGGAGACCCAACAGAAAACAGTAAAAAACAAAACTGCACTAAGGTGGTAAGGCTAAAATCGATACAATATACAGACAAAAAACAAAGAATATGTAAGAAGGAATAGATCCCCAGCAACATTAAAATAGCCAGGGGAGAAATTTCTGTCATGGAACCAGTAAGAGATACTTGCACCCAGAACAAATTCAGGTCCCATCTATAGGGTGTTCAACTGGCTAAGTACCAAGGTCGATCCAGCATAATCAAGATTACAATGGTCTCTACCTGTTAGTAAGACTGTTCGAGACTCTTGCCTGTAGCTAAAACACATCTGCCAGTGGTGTAGCCTTACTAGATACTCTGCACATGGGTTTAGGGCTCCCACCAACCTCCATAGCCCTCCACAAATTGGGTATTTATAATTTTTACTCTGCTTTTCCCCTCACCATATTCAAATCTTGTAATTGTCATCTCTGGACCACACAAGCTAGTGTGCTTCTTCCATGTGGACTTAGTTGGCCCCTCACTTAGATGGCTGCTTGTTTAAATACAAAACTTTAAGACCCCCAGACTCTATTCGGATTGATAGCCAGGTGCCATCTGCTTTCTTCACTGCACTTTGCTGTGGCACTCTTATCATATTTTGTGAAGGTGAGTATGGAGCAGGGCCAAAATGAAAGAACAGATTGATTTTAAGTTGGAGCTCGGATTTAGTGCGAGCACCAAACCCATTCCTAGATCTATGCCTTTCTTTCTTTCTCTCTTTCTTTCTTTCTTTCTTTCTTTCTTTCTTTCTCTTTCTTTCTCTCTTTCTCTCTTTCTCTCTTTCTTTCTTTTTCTTTCTCTCTCTCTCTCTCTCTCTTTCTTTCTTTCCTGTAACTTGGGAGCCCATACATGTCATATCACTCCACAATTCAATCATGTCAAACATAATTGCGCAATTCCTTTCTCTATTTTCTCTCATACTTATTTCTGCTCTGATCATTTTTATTTTCTTTCTTCTAGCTAATTTGAATATAGAGTTAACTTTTTTCTTCTTTTTTAAAGTGTAAAGTTAGATTATTGATTTGAGAAGTTTCTTCTTTCTTTTCTTCTTTCTTTGTGTATCTATAATTTCCCTTGGGGTCCTTTTTTTGCTGCAAAACATAGGTTTTGGTAATTTTTGCTTTCATTTTTTCCATCCCAATGTGTTTTATAATTTTCTTTGTGTTTGTCTTCTTTGACCCATTGGTTCTTTAATATTTTATTGTTTAATTTTCACATATTTCTGAAATTTACATTTTCCTTTGTATTATCTTCCAGTTTTACTACATTTTAATGAGAAAATTGGATGATTTTAATTTTTAAAAATTTATTGAGACTTGTTTTGTGACCTAACTTATGATCTATCCTAGTGAGAAGTCCATATGGATTGGAGAATAATATTTTTTTTTTTTGGTGGTGGTATAAAAGGTGAATTTTTAAGTTACAATTTTTTACATAGAATTCTAAGGAAATATCTAGAGCCATTTACAGTTTATTGAACAAGTAATACATAGAAGATTTAAAGGACAGTAGGGATCTCTCAGGAGACAATGGAATATTGTAAGTGAGTAATGGCATTCTAGCTAAGTCCCAACAGCAGTAAAGTTGCAGTTTGGTTCACAGATGGAAAATGGTTGAAGTAATAGCAGAGTGTATTGATGAGAATTTGAAATGAGGAGGAATTTATGGGACTATGGACTAGGATTATATAAGCAGTTAGAAAGCCTGAGTTGTGGTCCCAGCTCTACAATAAAGAACTCACTCTGTGACTTTGAGTTAATCTTTCCCTCTTTTTTAGGCCTCATTTGTTACTCTATAAAGTAAAGGAGTTCACTCACAAAGTTATTGACATCCCTTTCAGACATTGTTTTCTGGAAATATTTTATGTATGGCAAGTTAGGAGGGTATCAGGGAGTGGCATATTAGTATATAAAACTGTTGAGTCAATGGTGAGTTATAGCCTGGAGGATAAGGAAGCTCATGTAGTAAGCTTGACACTTAGGGGGGCAGTTACCCATCTTCCATCATCCAGCGTCTTCTCTTGGTCCCCGAAATTCCTAGGTAAGAAAGTAAAAGTGTAGATAGAGATTGGAGATGCAGCATGATAATGGAACAAATATGGACATTAGAACCAGGAAGATCTGGATTCGAATCCTGGTACCACTCTTTGTCTACTACCTTTGGTAAATTATATTATTTCTATGTGCTTCTGTTTCTTCATCTGAGGATAGAGAAAATGATGTCTAATTCATAGAATTTTAATGATTCTTCAGGGAGAGAATGTGATGTTCAACCCAAAAGACTGGGCAGGTGATGAGATTAAGACAGTGGATCTAATAGAAGAAAGTGAGCTCTCATGATTTACAGTTAAAAGATAAAAGCTTAAGTCTGTACTATAGCATTGACTAGTTGTATGATGTTGGACAAGTTATTTAACTGCTCTGGTCCTTAGTTTTGTTTTTCCATCTTAAAAAAAAGAACTTTAAAAGCTTGTTTCATATAGTGGTTATAGAAAAGCACCTGATATAGGTTGACAAGGAATCCATAACTCAACAGAAATTAATATCATTTTCTCATTCTTTTTCATAGTTCAGATTTCTAATTTCCAATGTACTGGCATTCCATTATTTTTTGGAGCTGCCTTTAACAGAGGACTTACAGATCTTTTTAGATTCATGAGTCCTACTAACTTTAATAAGTGGATGTGTTAGTCCAGGTAGACTAAAGAAACAAATCCAGAGAGAGTCATATATGAATAAGAAAGAGCTTTATATAAAAGAGAAATTGTATGTTGAGAAAACATCCAAGCCCAGTCCAGATCAAGTCCATAAGTCTGATACTAGCCAATATGTCTGATACCAGTCCATAAATTCCTCTTTAGACACACACAGTACATGCAATGCTGCTGGATGTAGGAAGATCACAGGCCAGTGGGTAAAAGGTCTTACAGATCCATCCAGTGGAAACGGAAGCTTCTCAATGCTGGCATGGGTCTCCGTGGGTCTCCTCCAGCTCTCTGAGTGTCTCAACAGCAGAAAGGGAAGGCCGAGAGAATGAGTCTGGCCTCCAGTGAACTATTTATCTCCAAATGAGGTCATCAAGCTGCGACCTAATTAGCAGGCTAGACTCCACCCCTTCAACTCAAGTCGGCAGGAGATTATGTAATTGTCACAGTGGTTTTTAATAGTCTACCCAGTGACAAAAGAAGAATTTAGCTCAGATTTAGTAAGTGATTTGTTACAGTCTTACACATAATGGTAAAACTTGGTCTTGGATGAAGGCCTAACTTCATGATGTGATAGTGCTACAAAGCCAACCTCTTGCAGAGACAGGAAGAAAGATCCAATAAATGAGTCCATGCTGGTTTCAAAAAATAGAGGTACTTGAATTCTAGCTTAGACTCCTTCTAACCTTTGCAGGCCCTTGAGAAAAAAGAGAATGTGACCCATGTTTAGGCAGGAGAAAGTCTAGTATAGGGCAATCGGTAGAAAAATTCAAAGGGAGAAGGTGAGTACTCTGAGTACAAATACTGTAGGTTGGAATAAAGACACGATACTGTTTTTTCCCCTCTAGATGGCATGCAGGCACTCTACAAAGTCAAGTCTTGCTCTGAGGCCCCTCCCGTGTACCAGCTCACAGGAAAAGTCCGACAGTACTTCATTGAGGCCCATGAAATCCAATGGGACTATGGCCCAATGGGGTATGATGGGAGTACTGGAAAGAGTTTAAGGGAGCCAGGCAGGTAAGAGGTCTTTTCTCCCTTTTCCTGGGTGTAGTGCCCCACATCTGCTCTCTCCCTCTCAGAAATTATCCTTCCACTTAGGAGTTATAAATAACTATCTACTAGGATTACATTGCAGAAGACTTGGCAGCATAGTGGTTATGTATTGGGCTGTGATTCACCTGGTCGGCTATTTGAAACCATCAGTAACCCCATGAGAGAAAGACTGGGTTTTTGTGTTAGTCCGGGTTAACTAGAGAAACAAATCCAGTGACACTCATATGTGTGTAAGACAGAACTTTATATCAAAGAGTAATTGTACATTAAGAAAATACCCAGCCCAGTCCCGATCAAGTCCATAAGTCCGATATTACCCCATATGTTGATACTAGTCCATAAGTTCCTCTATAGACTCACACAGCCATTCAAAGATGTTGAATGCAGGAAGATCACAGGCAAGTGTGTGAAAAGTCTTGTGGATCCAGTGGCAGTGGAAGCATCTCAGCACTGGTTTGGGTCTCCACATGGCTCCTCCATCTCCAGGGTTCTAGCTCCACGTGTCTCATCAGCAGGATAATGAAGCAGAGAGTGCATGTGGGTCTGGCTTCCAGTGAGCTATTTCTCTCCATAGAGCCTCCAAATGAGGTCATCAATCTGTGACCTGATTGACAGGCTAAACACCACTCCTTCACTCTTAATAGTCTCAAGATGATCACAGTTTTCTACTCCCATAAAACGTGAGTCTCAGAAACCTACAGCAGATTGTTATGAGTCCACATTGACTCAATGGCCATTAGGATTACATGACAGTTCTTAGCCAACTCATTGGAGGCTCTTGGAAGGCTTATTCTTGGGAAGTTGTTGGTAGTAAAGATTTTGTAGGGTTTGCCATATCACCAGAAAAGAATTCTAGCAGAATTTTGAGTTGGTTCTGCTAGACTTTCAGGAAATGTTCAGAAAAGAAGGCCCAAGTGGGACCAGATCCTCGATCAGTTTTTTTCTTAAACTCTAATCTGTCCTATTATTATTACTATCTTTATTCTTTCCTTCCTCATTCATAGTCTATAGTTTGCATATGAAACATATAGAACATTCAGAGAAATGTGGGGAAAAGGAAAACAACCTAATTTGTGGCTACTCATTGCCATTTTTTTGGAGCAGGAAGATTTTCTCCATGTTATCTTGTTTCATTCATGATCCAGATGTGTGCAACATGGAGCAGGAGGTTAATGCCCTGTTTAGTTGAAAGTTCACAGAATATCATTGATAAAGAAGTCTTTCCTAAAAGAAACAGTATATGACTTGGAAAGGGCATGAGAAAGATTCTAGGGCACTCATACATATTTCTCCAATTTGAAACAAAAGAGTGAGTCTATGGTAACTTAGGAAAGTGTGGGCCTGGACATCCGTATGGTTTCTAGAATCTCCTACTGAGCTTACCAACTTAGTGGGCTTTCAATTTGGAGTGAATATTATTCTTGATTAAGAGGAGTCAGCATATAGTTGACTAAGGACACATCTCTGGTATGTACATAACTCCACAGGACACAATTAATTCCAGTGAATGGAACTTAGATGCAAATAGATTTCAACTTACTATAAAGAAAAACCCCAATAATAAAAACTACTCGACAATAGAAGAGATACCCTCTTCTAAAAATGAGTTGACTGACCTTGAAAGGGCTCAAGTGGGAGCAGCATGTCATTTGTGCATCTAGAGGAAATTTCTTAACTGAGTATGAATTAATCTGGGTGATCTTTGAGATTCTTCATAACTATGAAGACCTTGATGGAACCAAGAGTGACGGATGTAGTTTTGAAACCCAAAATCATCTGACATTTGTCTCTTTGTGTGCCAGTGAGTCAGCTAAGTTCTTCCAGAAGAGTTCCAGTCGAATTGGGGGTACTTATTGGAAAGTCCGTTATGAAGCCTTCCAAGATGAGACATTCCAGGAGAAGGTGAAGCTGGAGGAAGAAAAGCACCTGGGAATCTTGGGTAAAGAGTTTCTAACTTATGAAATTCATAGACTGGAAACAAAGCAGGCAGAGTGGGTTGCATTTGGGCTGCCTACAGCAAGGGCAGCAGTTCAAACCCACTAGTTGCTCCACAGGAAAAAGATGAGGTTTTTCACTCCAGTAAAGATTTATAGCCTCAGAAACCCACAGGGGAAGTTCTACCCTGTCCTCCTATAGGATCACTGTAAGTCAGAATCAAATTGATGGAAGTGTGAATGAGAACCAAAGAAGTGGGGAACACCTGGAGACAGGGTGAGGCACCCTGCCTCATCCTATACCATCTTCACAATCCTTCCTCTATTTGAATCCATTGTAGCAGCCAATGTATCAACCCACATAATTAAGAAGCTTCCTCTTTTTTGCTGACCTTCTACTTTACCAAGCACAGTGTGCTTCAACAGGGACTAGTCTCTCCTGATAACATGTCCAAAATATGAGAGACAAAGCCTCATCATCCTTTCTTCTAAACTTCTAAAGAGAATTCTGACTGTACTTTTTCCAGGATAGACATTAAAATTACACCCAAAAAGATCCATTAAGACACTTCTCCTCTGTCATATAGGGTTGCTATGAGTAGTAATTGACTTGATGACATCTAACAACAATAACCACATTAGGAAACTCGCTGTTAGAACTATTATAATAAAATGTAGGTAAATGTGATTACATCTGACAGTGAGGTATGGGGAAATCCTTTTCTTTAAATGCTGGTTCTGCTACTAATCAGCCTTGTAAACTTGGGCAGGTCATTTCAATCTCTCTGATCTACAACTTCCTCAGCTTGAAATAAATAAATAACCTGCAACCTGTATACCTTAGCGTTATGTTCAATTATTGAAAAAAGATAATGAATCTAAAATGCTTTTTATAACAATTAAGTAGAATTTTTCACACCGCAGCTAGCAATATCATTGGAAGACATTGTTTTTATTATTGGAAAGACATGAACTGTCTTTATGTTTTACCTTTAGTTCCTCTTTGTCTCCCCTTAGTATTCTTCTGTTTTCTGTTCTTTTCATCCCTATTCTTATTCTCATTGCCTCTCCTTCTCATTTTCCAGGGCCGGTCATCCGGGCTGAGGTGGGTGACAACATCGAGGTAGTCTTCTACAATCGTGCCTCTCAGCCATTCAGCATTCAACCCCATGGGGTCTTTTATGAGAAAGACTACGAGGGCACTGTGTATAATGATGGTGAGCAAGCAGTTTTCAACAAATGTGGGCTGCAGGTCATAGCAGCTAGCTCTGGAAAGCAAATAAATGAGGAAGGGGGAAGTTAGATGGAGGCAAAATTCATTATAATGGGTGGACATTTTTGAATGAATGAATGGTAGTATAACAAGGCAGAAGGATAAATTTTAATATTATATATATTTTAATTTAAAATGTATATTATGAAATTTTGGAAAACAAAATTATGAAAGAAATAAATATTCATTGATAAATCTCCATGTACATTTTGAAATAACTTTATTCTGTACAAAGAAAATGCATATATTCATAGATTTTAGATCATAATGGTTTATGCAAATTTGTGTCCTGCTATTTGCACTGGGAAAGAAGTGGTGGTTCAGTGATAAAATTCTCACCTTCCATCCAGGTGACCCAGGTTTAATTCCTGACCAATGCATCTCATGTGCAGCAACCGATCATCTATCAATGCAGACTTTCATGTTGCTATGATGCTGAGGAGGATTCAGCAGATCTTTTAGACTAAAACAGATTAGGAGGAAATACCTAGTGACTCACATTAGAAAATCAACCAATAAAAATCCTATGGATCGTAATGGATTAATCTTATTATGCATGAGGTCACCATTAGTTGAGATCAGACTTGAGTTCACCGTTATATTGTGACTATTTCCTATGTTGTTATGGATTTGCCATAATTTATTTACCCTATCCTCTATTGTTTGGTCATATAGGGTTGTTTCAATATTTTCTTCTATTCTACTTTTACTTTAAATTTTAATTGACACATAACTCACATATAATGCAATAGTTTAATATAGTAAAATTAATTGTGCAATCACCACCACACTTAATTTTAGGACACTTTCTTCTTTCTTATACTCATTATTATTAGCTCCCCATGTCCCTTCAATCTCCCCTACCATAGCCTAAAGAAATTATTAATCCAGTTACTATCTCTCTAGTTTTATTTATCTTGGAGTTCATATAAAGAAAAATACACACAAAAAAGGCAAATAAAACAAAACACAAAAATCCAATTGAAGAGAAAGCAGAAAATGATAAAAACTGTAACAAATTTAAAATTAATTAAAAGGAGAACAAATGATAAGATGCTAAATTTTAACCTAACTACATCTGCATTAGTCCACTTCTCAATGCACTCTGTCTTATAGCAAAGCTATTGACATCCTTGGTCAATGATCAGAGGGGATTCACTGGAGGTTTAATCCATGTGGAGATCCTACAAGTTGATTTTGGGATTTCACTGTAATCCATAGCCCTACGAAAATGGGGTGCTCAGAATTTAAGCTCTAATAACATTCCCACGACTATTGGATTTTATGATTTTCAATTCTTGATCCACACATGCTAATGTGCTTCTTCCATGTGGACTTAGTTGACACCTCACTTAGATTTCTGTGTGTTTTAAGATGAGCCTTTAAGACTTTTTTGATAGCCTAGCACCACCTGATGTATTAACCACACTTTTCTTCAGCACCCATGTTTTCAGTAATCATGAGGGCAAGTAACAAGTAGGGTCATATCATAAGATCTAATTGTTCTTAGATTAAGGCTACATTAAGTGCTACCTCAAATCCATTCATATGCATGTATATATTATATAAATGATATGATATTTATATATCTCCATGGCCTACTTTAGAGACACCATTGTCATTTTATTGGGGAACATTATAAACCATCCCGTGTGGCATGTGGTAATTCTATTGATAGCATCATGAATTTAGTCAATGATATAGAATTTTATGTTCTTTTAATTTTCTTGGTTTTTAAAAAAAGTTTTTATCGTGACTTATGAGGGGGGGTGCATTTCAAATAATCAACTTTGCATTCATTAAATTAAACTGCTTATTAAGCCCTCAATAGCCTATTGTGCCCCCACTTGGACTTCTCTTCTCCATCTTGTGAAATACTATCTTCGCCCTCTCCAAAGTTAACACTTTCTACTTTCCAGACTATTGCTTCATCTTCTCTCCTTTGCTCTCCCCACAAACCATTAAATATCAAAGTCTATTTCTGTTAGTATGAAAATCTTTGCTTTGATTTTTCCTTTCTAACAGTGGTCTCATACAACATTTATTCTTTTGTGATTGAAAATTTTCACTCAACATATTGTTCTCCAGGTCCATCTATAATTTTCTATGCTGTTCCAGTCTTGTTGAATATTATCTGCTTTGTTGCAATGCCTGGCTGCATATATAAATTTTGGTTTGTAATCTGGATGATTATTTTGGGAGATAAATTTATAAGTGGATTTATTAATTCCTGGATTTTTTTGTGAGTAATATTGATATATCCTAAGTAAAAATACTATAGAATACTAAATATACCAAATAATGAAAATATAAAGAATAAATTTATAAGCAAATCTGGAATAAAAGTACATTCTACAAGACCTCTCACCTGACCTCTTCAAGAATTCATTTTATGCAAAAAAATAAACTAAAGAAATGTATCAACTATATTCAAAGTGATTCTTGGTTCTTCTAGTAGTCTACAGTATATTTAATATTCTTTGCCAATACCATGATTCAAATTTGTACTTCTTTATTTATTCTTGAGCTTCCGCATGCATATGTGGTGAATGAAAATAGCTTTGGTCAGATGCACTTTAGTCCTCAAAGTGATATCATTGTTCTTCAACATTGTAAAAGGTCTTTGCAGTAGATTTGTCCAATGAAATACATCTTTGAATTTCTTGACTGCTGATTCCATGGCTGCTGATTGTAGATCTAAGTACAATAAAATTGTTAACAACTCCAGTCTTTCTCCATTTATCATGATATTGCTTGTTGATCCAGATGTGAGAAATTTGTTTTCTTTATGTTAAAGTATTATCCATACTGAAGGCTGAAGGTTATCTTTGATCTTCACCAGCAAGTACTTCTACTCTTCTTCACTTTCAGCAAGCAAGCTCTTGTCGCTGCATATTGTAGTTTGTTAATAAGTCATTTGACTACATCTGTGAAAAGAAATTGAGAATTTCGAAATCATCATTCAATGAAAAACCAGGAGCTTACTGTGAACCAGATCTTAAATTTCTCATATACAGGTTCAAGTTGAAGCTGAATAAAATTAAAACAAAACTATGAAAGGTGAAGTAGAAGAACTGAACATAAAATGCCAACAAGTGGCTTGAGAAAACAAAGAATTATAATTAAATGTGTAAAGACCTCAAGTTAATCTAAGGGAAGAACATGTTCAGCATTTCTCAGGTTGAAATAGTGGAAGAAAAAAAATCAAGCATCTGTGGCAATATTGAAGGATTCTCTGAGTAAAATATTGAACAATGCAGGAAGCATCCAAAGAAGATAGAAGGGAATACAGGGGATCACTATGCCCCAAATAATCAGTTGGCATTCAAACATTTCAGGAAGGACAGCAAGTGGAATAAGGGGTTTTTTTGTGTGTGCGGGAGAAGGTACAGTGCTGTGGGGGTTGGTGGTAAAAGGGAGACTATGACAAGGACTCCAGGAAGCAAAATAATGTTTGGAAACTGTGTTAGCAATTGTACAATACTGCTTGATGTGATTGAACTATGGAATAATATGCTATATACATTAAATCCCAATTATTAATATATTAAATTGAATATAAAAATAAAAACATAGCATATATCGTTGCACAGCTCATTTAATCAAAAAGTGACAGTATCCTAGTAAATATTTTGTGTATATGGCTTCTTCTCCTTCTCTTTCTCCTTATCATTCTCTTTCTCCTTCTTTTCTTTTTTGTTTCCAACCTACTCTCCCTCCTTTCTTTCCTGTCCCTTTCATCTCCATCTCCCCATCTAGCCCTAGCCTCACTATAGCCTTCAAAGACTTATCCTTTGGTGTGAAAACCATTTATTTTTTCTTTATACTAATGTTGTCATAAAATATTTATCTTTATGTGATTGACTAACTTGGCTAAGCATACTGTCCTCCAACTTTGTTACTATCATGAAGTATTTGACAGACTCCTTAATTTTTTGTATGTGTCAGAAAGTTAACTTTATTCTAAAAGCAATGGGGACTCCATTCAAGTTTTTAAAATCACTTTTTTTTCTCTTCAAGACTTTTTGTGCATTATATAAAACTGAAAATCAAAGAGCAAAAAGCAAAGAACACAAAAGACATCCAGGATCATTTTGATGATTTGATACAGTTTGACATGTCTTTTAACATGGATTTCAACAAGTGTGCATACAATTTTATGTGGTTAAGGTCATGCAGTATGGATTTGTGCATTTTTGCCCCACACATTATGAATATTTATCAATTCAAAGTCCCAAAGCCATGAATATTTTGACAAGCAAGGATGTAATATGCTGACTCAATCAGGGGAAAAAAAGCAAAAATCCCCTGGGGAGGAATAAAAAAAATTCATAAAAGGCAAAAAGTGTTAAGAGGCCTCTAGATAAGGACATAGGCAGAGTTAAAATAAAAATATTCCTTTGAGTGTACATACCATAATTTATGTATCCATTCCTCCACAGACTGGATAGTTGGTTGTTTCCATTTTTTTGCTATTATAGAAATTACTACAATAAAGATGGCTGTGCATAAAAATTATTTTAATGAGGAATAAATCCGAGCTACTCTAAACTCACTAGTTTAAAGAAGTCTCCAGGAATTGACAGAATACCAATTGTTATGTTTAAACAAACATGTACTTGGAAACTCTCACTTGGCTATGCTAAAAAAATGTGGAAGACAGCTACCTGACCAACCAAATGGAAGAATTCAATATTTGTACCCATTCCAAAGAAAGGTGACCCAACAAAATGAAGTTATTGAATAATATCATTAATACAAATGCATGGTAAATTTTGCTGAAGATAATTCCCATATGGTTGCAGCAGTGTATCTATAGGACAACGCCAGAAGTCCAAGCCAGATTCTAAAGAGGACATGTAGCAATGGATATCATTACTGATATCAGATTTACCTTAGCTAAAAACAGAAAATATTGGAAAGTTTTTTACCTTTGCTATGCAAAAGTATTCAACTGTGTGGATCATAGAAAAACTAAACTATGGATAACACAGTGAATAATGAGAATTCCAGAACACTTAATTCTGCTCATGTTAAACCTCTACATTAGAGTAAGGGGTAGTCCTTCTAAAAGAGTGAGGAGATACAAAGTAGTTTAAAATCCAGGTTCTTCCTGCAACTTCTGACTCTCCTTCCTCGGTTATTTCAGGTAATTGTTTGCTAATTGTATCTTGAATGGATTGTTAGCTTTAAGGTCACTGGGACAGTTATTTTACTTTTTGTCAACGTTACAGTATTACAAATACAATGGAAACAACACTGTTTTGGTTTGCATTTTTTTGATTACTTTAGGGTGAACATTCTTTCCAATATTTATTTTACATCTTTATTTTCTGTTTTTGTTTGCATGAATCTTTTTAGGTTTTTAATATATGTACACACAGACACACACATATATATAATGTGCACACACATTTTGTCAGTAGTTTTCTAAAAGGGCTATTCCCATTTGACTTTATTATTGAATTAAAGGGGTAGGTACCATTTGAAATATCTCTCAGCAGCATTAATTATTATAATTTAGAAAATATTTGCTAATTTGGTAGGCAAAGTTATTTTACTATTTTCATTTTATCTCATTGATTATTCATAAGATTATAAATTAGAAACACATTGTACTCTATAAATCTGAACAAGAGCTCTTTAAAATTATGAAAGGAAGTATGTTACTTTGAGTTTGAATGTGTGCATGGCTCAAGTCACAGTATTTTCAATCACCTTATATACATGTGAAAGTTGAAAATTAAATAAAGTAGATCAAATAGGAATTGATACATTTGAATCATGGTACTGGCAAAATATAGAAACTACCATGGATTGCCAAATGACCACACAAATCTGTATTGGAAAGAGTGCAGTCAGAATGCTCCTTAGAAGCAACGATGCTGAGACTTTGTATAAAAAGAGACCAGTCTTTGGAATAGGACACCATGCTTGGTAAAGTAGAGAGGCTGCATTAAAAAGGAAAGATTCTTGAGAAAATAGAGTGGCTACAGCAATGGGCTCAAAGATAGCAACAATTATGAGGATGGTGTTGTACGTAGGGTCTCTATGAGGCTGAATTGACTCAAAGGCATCTAACAACATATATTATCTGTAATTTGACTATGTCCTGTACCCGTTTGAATAATTACACCTCTAATGTTTTGTTTTGTTCTTCATATACATACACAGAGGAAACACTGATCAACCATCAACGTTATTTAAACATACTATTATGACAGATAGTATCTCTAAACACTAGAGAATTTTAAACAAGTTAGAATGTGAAGGTAATCACATGAGTGAAGGGGAAGACAACATGCAATAAGAGGGAGGTCACCAAAAAAATGAGAGTGCCAGGGAAAGACACTGGGAGGAATTTAAGAGTTAAAGTCCACAGGGGTAAATAGTAATGAAATACAATAATCTATGGTAGATACATGGATAAACACAAGGGCTGGAAGGGTATGGGAGAAGATTGGGACTATACTCATATAGGTTCAACAGAAGTAACATGTACATATAACTTTGCTTTAAATATATCCGTGAATGTGGAGAAGGTTAAATTAATAAAAGAATAGATATATGTTTTCAAATGATAGCCCAAATACATTTTGAAGTCCTTTTTATACCTGCGGTCCTATGATTATGAAAAACTGAAATATTAGAACGTTTAAATTGTCGTACTTCATATAACAAATGGTGGCAGAATTGGAAACCAAACTCTGGTCTCTTGACTTCTATCCCATGGTTCTTCCCAATATTCCACCCCTCCAAATACAAAATAAATTTGCAGTTTTACCCCGTTGTTTGTAACTAAAGGTTTCACTTTGATCATTGTGAATAATGGATTCCTTGATTCATCAACAGGTTCATTTCACCATGGTTTGGTGGCTAAGCCCTTTGAAAAAGTAACATACCACTGGACAGTACCACCCCATGCTGGCCCCAGTGCTCAGGATGCTGCTTGTCTGTCTTGGATGTACTTCTCTGCTGCAGATCCCATAAGAGACACACATTCTGGCCTTGTGGGTCCCCTGCTGGTGTGCAAGCCTGGTGCATTGACTGCAGATGGCAAACAGGTATTGACAAGGCTTCTTCCTGGGAAGTTTGCTGGGAGGAGCCTCTGTGTGTGCTAAATTTTGAGGTGAGATGATAGGGGGAAGAAAAACAAGCCATTGAATTACAAATTAATTTTTTGGGACTTCATACTACCTTGCATCCTATTCCTGCACAAAACATACATGTGTTCTATCTTATATTCCTTTCCACTTTAGCTCCTCCCATCACCTCCTGTTTGTTTACTTGTTTTCCCCACTCCTCACATCAGTGACTCCTAACCATTGCTCTTAATTCATATGTCCACCTTAATAAGTTCACCTTAAAATTTCTTTTATCCTTTCATATTTAGCTCATTATTTCTATTTGTGTAATTCTGGGCAAGTTACTTAAACTTTTTTTCAGTTTCCTCATCTGTTATAAAGAATTAATGATGGATAAGGTACTTCAGATTTTTGTGTTAACTCATCAAAATAATCTATTGGGCTTCTAACTGCAAGGTCAGCATTTCAAAACCAACCAATCTGCTACAGAAAGATGTGGCTTTCTACTCCTGTATATCGTTAGTCTCGGTGGGGGGTGGCGGGGGGAGGGCAGAATTAACTGTCTCAGAAATCCACAGGGGCTATTGGGTCATTGTGAGTCATAACTGACTCAATGGAAATAAATTTGAGTTTGGATTATATAAAGTGCTTAGCTCAGTGTCTGGGGCATAATATTCATTCAATAAATGTCAGCTGTAATAGCAATAATAATAATTACTTTTAATTTCAGTTCCTCTTAAAATCATGCCATGCTCTTCTAGCCACCTTTCCCCATTCCTCTCTCCAGGATATTCTAAATTCTCTCTATGCTTCCTCTTCTTAATCCTCATCCTGTACTACTTCCCTGATCTCTTTTTTACTTTCTTCCCCTCCAGTATTAGAGTCCCTCATTGTTGTTGTTGTTGTTGTTAGGTTCCTTCGAGTCAGTTCTGACGCTTAGCAACCCTCTGTACAACAGACCAAAACACTGCCTGATCCTGTGTCATCCTCACAATTGTTCTTATGTTTGAGCCCATTGATGCTCCATTTTCCCTTTATTATGACTTTCTAAACCCACTTGCAATTTGAGATTAACTGAAGAGCAACAATTGCAGCTCTGGAAAAGAAGTATGGGCTTGGCTTTGAGTTTGGAAAAGAAAATTGGGTACCCTTGGTATGCAGCTTGACAGTCCACAACTGTTTTAATTATTGTCAGTCTGTTCTCTGACCTCCCTCCATTGGGCCTGCAGAAAGGGGTGGATAAGGAATTCTTTCTACTCTTCACTGTGTTGGATGAGAACAAGAGCTGGTACAACAATACCAATCAAGCAGCCGCTATGTTGGATTCCCGACTGCTTTCAGAGGATGTCAAGGGATTCCAAGACTCCAATCGGATGCATGGTATGGTGGGGAATACCTTTTATTTGGGTTACCAATAGGGATTCCAAACAAAATATGTGTTTAATGCTAGCTTTAACCATGACTCATTCATGGAAATACTGATCCCATTAGTCAACTCTGCATAAGTGTGATGTAGTATTCAGTTTAAAGTACCAGAATCTTTAGGTTGCACCATTTTGTGGTCTGTCCTGTGTTGCACACAGGGAGATGGAGCACTTGAAGAAGGAATCCACTGGAGAGTGAGAGAAATAAGCTGGGCTGATACCTATACATTTATCTTCCTCTTTCTGTTTCCTACTCCCGCATGCCATATTACAAAAAAATTGGCTTTTATTTTTGTCATGGGCATATCTTGTACATTTTAAAACAAAACAGTGCAATGCTATATACTCATCTTGAAATGCCCTTCTTTATATCTTTGTCCTTTACCTGTTGTGACTCTGTGCAGTCTCAAAGCTCATCTCCTCCATATCTTATTACTCAAGTCCATAGTGATGACACATTCCTCTGAACTACTATTGCATTTTTATCAGAGTATTTAAATAGCAAGTCCATACTCAATTCAATATTACAGTTATTTTTACATGGCTTTTTACAACTGCTATGGGTTTTTACTTCTACTGGAGTAAAGTTTCCTTTAAAAAAGGCTACAGTGTATTTATATTTGTATCTTGTCTATTACACCATCTAATGCACAGTAAATATTGAATTAGTATAGGTAATCAGGACACTGTGGCCAGAGACAGTAGAATATTCCCACAGGCAGCACAGGGTGACAAATTAAATATAATTCCAATTATTTTGGGGACATTGACCAAGTTGTCAGCTCTAAGCAGTCCTCTGTGTAGTTTTGGTTGTGGGGAGACCTGGAGGAGGGCAAAAATGAGTCCATTGTCTTTTGGCTATCTCTTGTTCCTATAACCAATCAATTCTATCCGCTGGAAAAATTATGATAGTTATTTGCCAAGTTCATTTCAGTTAGAATGTATTCAGTACCCAATTGGTACTGGAAACACCCATGCAGTCATAGATATACAAAATAATAATAATAATGTGTTTCCTGCTAGGTCAATACAATGCAGGAGATAAATTTGTAAGTAAATAATTGTAGTCTGTGTGGCAAATGCTGTTGTAGAATATGGTCGTGACAAAAATTAATGGGAAACAGATAAAACTGTTTCACAGGGACAGTGACCTTTGAGCTGACAAATGATGACTGAACAGTAGACTACCATATAAAGAGACCATAAAGAAGGATTGTTTCAAGGAGGAAGAAATAGCATGTAAGAATTCAACAGATGTTTTCCAAGTTCCTATCATATTTAAAGCCCTGGAGATACAGAGACAAACACAGTTCAGGTGAGGGAAATGGGGACAAACCAGGAAGGAGGCTGATGCAGGAGTTGAGGCCATGGAGGATGATGGCAAAAACCAGATTGTTTAGGTGAAGAGGAAGAAACAGATTGAGAGCTGAGGATGGAACACTGAAGAACTCAATACTCAAGAAGGATATGGTAAATGAAAACAAAATGGAGAAGAAATGATCAGAGACGCTAAAAGAGAACCAGAAGAGTGTAGTTCCACAGAAACCCAAGGAAAAGAGTTTGAAGGAAGATAAAATAGATGTTAGGGGTGAGGGAGTGTTGTGGGAGTGGAGAGTAGTTCAGTGTTGCCAAGATGTGACCCATGGTGGCAGAGTGGTAGATGATTTTAGAAAGTTCAGTTGGATCCTAATGCTAAAGAGCCTTGATAAGGAGTCAGGAATTTGTTTTGTAGATAATAAGAAACATTTGGAAGGTTTCAAAAAATAAATGTTAACTGATTTATTGTTGGCTTTTTAAAGCTTAACCCTAAGCAGTGTGGAAGATGCTGTAGGGGAATGAGACTAGAGCAGGCATTCATATTGGAGCAGAGTGGAGTGACAGTTGAGCTGTAGAGAGTTGAGATAGATCTGGATGAGTGGACTGGTCATAAAGGATACATCTGGGGAGAAAAATATCTGCTAGTTCTTTATAAGTGGTTTAGAAAACAAGAAAGAAGTGCTGAGGAAGACTTCATAGTTTCAAGTTGTAGGAAATCATGTTACAGAACTGTCATGTTGCTAGCTAGTGCTTGAATCTAACCTGCCAATTCTATTTTATTTTCTTGTTTTCCAGCTATTAATGGGTTTCTATTCTCTAACCTGCCCAGACTGGACATGTGCAAGGGTGACATGGTGAACTGGCACCTGCTTGGACTGGGTACAGAGACTGACATGCATGGGGTCATGTTCCAGGGCAACACTGTACAGCTTCAGGGAATGAGGAAGGGTGCTGCCATGCTCTTTCCTCATACCTTTCTCATGGCCATCATGCAACCTGACAATACTGGTAAGTACCTTAGCAGCTGATCCTGAGTTCAGAGACTTAGTTGGAGTTGAAGTGTGAAAACTTTGTGAAGAGATATGTTTAGCATCCTAGAAAACTTTTTAAAATCAGTCTTCTTCCCGCTCAATGAACTTTTTCTGTTCTGGTGATGCTCTTCTCAGCCCCTTGGCCAAACAGGTTATATAGAAACAGTCCTCGAATTGAAAGGGAGATTGAAAAGTACCTATAAGTATGTCTATATATATATATAGTGAACTGGGTGAAGATTTACAAAACAGATCATTTGTTTTACATTCAATAGTTCATATGCATTTGCTTCATCTCAATTAGTAGCAATCCTCTCAATGTACCATCACATAACCCACTTACTCTCTGTGTTTTCTGTTTGTATTCCTCCTTCTTTGCTGACCCTTCTGAACTTTGGACTTGGGTAAATACTGCCCTTTTGATCTCAAAGGATTATTATTCTAAGATGTTCATACCTCACTAATGTTGCTGTTCCCCTTAAAAATCTATTATTTGGCTGAAAATTGAGGGATGGGGATAAGTTCAGTTCCAGACCTGAAAGGGATTCTACTAGTTATCTTACCATTAAGCCTGGCCTCTTTTATGATTTTGAATTGTATTTCTCATTTTTCTCCCACTCTGTCCAGGACCATCTACTGTGAGCCTTTTAGAAGAGTTGCTAGCGGTAGCCAGGCACCATCTAGTTCTTCTGGTCTTGGGGTCATGGAGTGATGTATTGTTCCAAAGGACTAAATGTCTTCTCTCTCCAATTTTCATCTCTCTTTTTTCCTCCATACATGGACAGACCAATAGTTGAACCTTATATGGCCACTCACGAGCTTTTAAGACCTCAGTCACTACTCAACAAAATAAGGTGTAGTCATTATATTGGTAGACCATGTTAAGCTACTATGAGTTGGAACCAACTCAATGGCACCTAAGAGCAAAAACAATTTGTTATGCCAATTGACTTTGGTGTCCCCTGAGCCTTTGATTCTGAGGTCCTAACTCCAGTGGCTTAATTTTAAGGTTATGTATAAGAAGTTTTCATTACTCCACATCTTGTATGCTCCATAATATTCATAAATATATCTGCTGGAAAGGTAAATACCATGTACAAATATCCTCTGTCAAACACACATACACACACACATACACACACACACATTGTGGGATTTTTGGGCCAGGATGTGGCACCCCATCAGACTCGTCTGGAAAATACTCTTAAACGTCAAAAAACAGACCTTGAACTATAAACAGGCCTTTTTTTTCTGTTTTTTGTTTTGTTTTGTTTTTTCTTTTTTAAAATTTTGTATATCAGTACTTTTTTGTTTGTTAGCTTGTCAGTGTTGCTGCCATCGTTGCCATGTTCTTATGTGCCACTTTGTTTGGTGCTGTCAAAGCCATCCGCAATTTTATGCACATATTATTATCTCTGCAGGTCCACCTAGATAAGATAGGCTGGACAAACAATGTGAGAAGAAAATAACGGGACCAACGGACCCGGAGGGACATGAGAGTGTGGGAGGCAGGGGAAGGGAGGAGGTGTTGGCCAACCCTGGGACAAGGGAATAACAAGTGGTTCAAAACCAGTGGCAGGGAGGGGATGGGAGGACTGGTAGGGAGTGACCAAGGGCAAGGTAACTGAGAGGAATTAGTGAAACCAGAATGAAGGCTGAACATGGTAGTGGGACAGGAGGAAAACAAGGAAATAGAGGAAAGGAGTAGGAGGCAAAGGTCATACATAGAGGCCTAAATACAGACATGTACATATGTAAATATATTTATGATTATGTGAGAAATAGATCTATGTACATATATTTATAGGTTTAGTAGTAGGGTGGCAGGTGGACATTGGGCTTCCTCATGCGCATTCCCTTAATACAAGAGCACCTTGCTCAGCTAAACGGTCATTCCATGATACCCACCTTCCCGACATGATCGCTGAAGACAAACATGTGCATAAGCAAACGTTGTGAAGAAAGCGGATAGTGCCTGGCTATCAAAAGATATAGCATATGGGGTCTTGAAGGCTTGAAGGCAAACAAGCGGCCATCTAGCTCAGAAGCAACAAAGACCACAGAGAAGAAGCACAGAAGCCTGTGTGATCATGAGGTGTTGAAGGGATCAGGTAACAGACACCAAAGAATAAAAACAATCTTTGTGTGATCACCTTCTCCACATAAATGTTGAAGATGAATGTGTGCATAAGTAAGTGTCATGAAGGTGATGGTGTCCAGCTAATCGAGAGATATAGTGTCTGGGGTCTCAAAGGCTTGAAAGTAAACAAGCGGCTATCTAGCCCAGAAGCAACAAAGCCCACATGGAAGCAGCACACAAACATGTGTGATCATGAAGGGCCGAGGGGACCAGGTTTCAAGCACCAAAGGCGGGAGAAAAAAAATCATATCATCATGAATGAGGGGAGCGCGTGATGGGGACCCAATGCCCATCTGTGGACATCTGGACATCCCTTGCAGAGGGGTAGTGGGGAGGAGATGAGTCACACAGTGTTCAGTGTAGCCATAATGAAACTCACAACCTTCCTCTAGTT
>NW_022111323.1:1061151-1109738 GCF_000313985.2 Echinops telfairi | reverse complement strand
TGGCCGCTTGTTTATCTTCAAGTCTTTAAGACTCCAGAGACTATATATTTTAATAGCTTTCTTCACCACATTTGCTATGCACCTATTTGTCTTCAGTGATCATGTCGGGAAGGTGAGAATATAGCCGGATTATTAGAACAAAATGTTCTTGCATTGAGGGAGTACTTGAGTAGAGGCCCAATGTCCATCTGCTTCCTTAATACTAAACCTATAAATATATGTACATAGATCTATTTCCCCATTGTCATATATAAATATACTTACATATGTACATGCCTGTATTTACATCTCTATAAATGTCCTTTGCCTCCTAGTTCTTTCCTCTATTTCCTTTAACTCTCCGCTTGTCCCACTATCTTAATCAGCCTTCATTTGGGTTTCAGCAATTCCTCTTGGTTACATTGACCTTGATCAAGCCCTACTAAAGTTTTCTTTTGTTTTTTCTAGTCATCATTCTTTTTGCAATTTAATATATATTTATTCCAGAATAATTTTAAATATGAAAGCAATTTACCTTTTTTAAAAAAACAGTTTTGAGTTTGTTGAGGTTTTCTATATCTGTTTCATTAATTTGGCTTGATGGTGAATTTTCAGATATTTGTTTATTTCTATGAAATTATTAAACTTCTTAGAGTACAGCATTTCATAGAAGTGTTTTAGTCTTTTCATTCCATTTGTATCTGTTTTGATGTGACCATTTTCAACACTAAATCTAGATATTTGCATCTTCTAGTTATTTTCCTTCATTAAATTTATCAGTAATTTATCAATATTGTTAATTCTTACAAAGAAACAACTTCTTATGGTGTTGATTTTTCCATTGTTTTTCTGTTTTCAAGTTTATTTCTGCTGTAAGCTTTATGATTTCTTTTCTTCTGTTGGAGGGTTTATGTTGTTTCCCTTTTTCTAGTTGTTTGAAGAATTGTGTTAACGTGTTGATTTTTGCTTTGGCCTCTTTTTTCATGTGTGCATTGATTGCTATAAATTACTCTCTGATAATTGCTTTTGCTGGGTCCCAAAGGTTTTGGTTTGTCATGTAATTGTTCTCATCTGTTTCTAGGTATGTATTAATTCCATCCCTTATTTGATGTATTACCCAGTCATTGTTAAGTAGTATGTTGTTCAGTCTTCATGTGTTTGTCCTTATGTTCCTGCTCTTTCATTCCTATCTTCCAGTTTGATAGCATTGTTATCTGAGAAAATGGATTGTAGGTTCTAAATGTTTTTAAATTTATTAAGGTTTGTTTTGTGGCCTAACATGTGATCATTCTATAGCAGCGGTTTTCAATCTGTGGGTCGCGACCCCTTTGAGCGTTGAATGATCCTTTTACAGGGGTTGCCTGATTCATAACAGTAGCAAAATTCGTTATGAAATAGCAACAAAAATAATTTTATAGTTGGAGCTCACCACAACATGAGGAACTGTATGAAAGGGTCGTGGCATTAGGAAGGCTAAGAACCACTGTTCTATAGCATGTACCATATATGCTAGAGAAGAATATGTATTGTGTCATTGGCTATCTCTAGGAGTTCAAGCAGGTTATGTTGTTTAGCTCTTCTGTTTCTTTACTGAGTTATTTACTGACGACCTGTCTTTACTTGAGAGAGGTGTATTAAAGTCTTCTACTATTATTGTCAAACTATTTCTACCTCCAACTCTGTGAAGATTTGACTAATATATTTCAAAAACCTTTCACTGGGGAAGGGGGGGTATATTTTTACTGTGACTATGTCTTCTTGGTTTATTGCTCTTTAGTCATTATGTAGTGACATTTTTGGCCTCTGTTATCTGTCTTGAAGTCTATTTTATCAGAGATTAATATGACCACTCATGCCTTCTTTTCGTTAGACCTTTAATCTATTTTTGTCTTCGTGTTCATGTGTTTCTTGTAGGCATCATTTAACCCATTGACATACAATGTCATTATTGATATATGTGGATTTATTACTGTCATTTTGCTGTGTTTGGTTCCTTTTCCCTTTTAGTAGGTTTTCTGTTTTGTTTTGGGTTTTTTTTTGTTGTTTTTGTTTATTGCTTTCTTGGATTCCCCTTTAATTCTGTGTTCTTTTTTGTGCTGCTTCCATTGTGTTGGTTTCCTGGCAGTGGTATCTTGTATGATGTCTCAGATTTGTCTGCTGCTGTTGTGGATTCTCTGTCCATAGTAATCCCATTAATATTTTTTGTAATGCTGCTCTTTTTTAATGAATTTTAGTTTTTCTCTTCTCTAGAAATACACATTGTCTAGAAATACATTTGTAATCAATAGAACACAATTATACATTTAGAAGTTATGGAATTAGATGTTTTGTTGTGAATATATCTGCCACAATTAGAAAAATAATAATTACACGATTAACAATAAGTACAAGGAAGAAGAAAATGTTCTAGAATTGATTGTGGTGATAATGGTACAACTCTTCTTGATATGATTTTATTATTAAATTGTATGACATGTGGATGAAGTGCTAATAGAACTATTTTAAAAATAAAGAAATATATTTATTGTTGCTCTGTATTTGAGGGGGATACTTTTACTGGTTATAGGATTCTTGTTTGGCAGTTTTTTATTTCAGAATTTGATATGCATAGCTCCATTGTCTTCTTCCCTGCATAGTTGCTGCTGAGAAATTCACGTTTATCCGTATCTCTTTTCTTTTATGGGTTGATTTATCCCCAGCTTCCCTTAAGCTTCTCTGTTTTTGCTTGAATTTGGATAGCTTGACCATGATGTGTCTTAATATTTTTCCTTGGGAGTCTATCTGCTTTTTTTGAGGGGGGGTTACCCAGCTTCCCCAATGTTTACTTATTCTTTCTTTGTGACATGGGAAAATTTTCTTCCATGTATTCTCATGCTATTTTCTCTGTAAACATTTTTGTTTCTTCTTGCTCCAGGATTCTGATGAAATGTAGGTTGTTTCTCTTAATAGTTTCCCACATCATTCTCAAGCTTTCTTCAGATTCATTCTTTGTGATTAATTGTTTCTCTCGTCAGTTGTGCTCAGAGTGATTGTCTTGGATTATATTTCCCTTTTCTTCTACACTGTTCCTTAGATCTTTTACAATGTTACCTAGTTCTGTTCTCTCATTGTTTATCCTCTGGGATTCCTTTTGGTGTAATTTCATCTGTTGTTCTCATGAGTGTTCTTCATCTCTCCCTCTCTCTCTTTCTCACTCACTCTGTCTCTCGTTACCCCAGATACACATGGCTACCACTCAGCATCCCCACCTTTCCCCCATCCATTTGATCCCAGCGCCATGAGGTCCTCTCTGGCCAACTGACCGTCACTATACATACCTGGAGCAAATGGTGTATGGTTCATTGGAACTTGTTCACCTCTTTACCAGTCTGTCTGGTACCCGGCCAGAAGACTGGATGGCCTGCAAGCTTGAGCTTGTGCCTTTTTTGCTGCATGTTCCTACTGCAGTAGACTCATACAGTATTTGTCCTTTTGTGCTTGACTAACTTCATTCAGCATAATGTATTCCAGACCCCTCCATGTCTTGAGGTGTTTCATGGTTTCATCACTGTTTTTATAGGGATGCATAATATTCCATTTTGTGTATATACCACAGTTTTTAATCCACTCCTCTATTGATGAGAATTTAAGCTGTTTCCAGCTTCCTGCTGTTGTGAACTGTGGTGCGATGAACATGGGGAAGCAAAAGTCTGTTCGTGATCTCTTTCTTATTTCTTTTGGGTATATGCCCAGTAATGGTATTGCTGGGTCATGTGGTAATTCAATTTCCATTTGTTTTAGATATCGCCATATCACCTACAAAAGTGGCTGTACATATTTACAGGTTTATCAGCGGTGGACATGAGTTCCTATCTACCACACCCTCTCCAACATTTGTTGTTCTCAGTTTTCTTTTAACTGGGCTGTAATAGCATTGAGTGTTATCTCATAGTTGTTTTGATTTGCATTTCCTGGGTTGCTAATCAACAGGACCATTTCCTCATATGTTTATTAGCCATTTGAGTGTCATCCTTTGTGGATCATGTGTTCAGGTTTTTTGCCCACTGTTTCAGAGGGCTTTTAGTTTTTCTTGTTGTAGGCTTTAAAAATTCTGTGTATTTTAGTACTAGGCTTTGTCTGTTATGTAATTACTAAATATCTTTTCCCCCTCTGTGTGCTCTCTTTTACTCTTTTAATAAAGTCTTTCAATAAAGACAAATGTCTTATTTTTAATAGGTCCCATTAATCTATTTTATCTTCTATGGAGTGTGTTTCTTAATTCTGATAGCCTGGGTATTACCTGCAGCAGTGTTCCTAGCTTTGTCCCTTTTTTCTCATTGATGATCCTGATAGCTTTGAGTTTTACATTTGGATCGTTGATCCACCTTCAGTTTGGTTTTGGGCATGGATTGAGATAGGGATCTTGTTTCATTCTTCTGCACGTGGATATCCAGCTTTCCCAACATCATTTATTGAAGAGGGTGTCTGCTTCCGAATTTAATGTTTCATTGGGTGTTTGTTAAAAATCAGTTGTCTGTATGCAGCTGTTTTTATTTCTGGGTTTTCTGTCCTGATCCATTGGTCTGTGTATCTATCATTATACCAGAACCATGCTGTCTTAACAACTGTGGCCATATAGTAGGTGTGTTAGTCCAGGTGGACCAGAGAAACAAACTCATAGACACTCACATGTGTATAAGAAAGAACTTTATATACAAGAGCAATTGAATATGGAGAAAACATCCCAGCCCAGTACAGATCAGGTCCATAAGTCTGATATTAGCCATTATGTCTGATACCAATCTATAAAATCCTCCTCAGACTCCCAAAATACAATGACACTGAATGCAGGAAGATCACAGGCCAGTGGGTGGGGAGTCATGTGGATCCAGGGGCGTTGTAAGCATCTCAGCGCTAGCAGGGGTCTCCACATGGCTTCTCCAGCTACAGAGGTCTGGCTCCATCAACCTATTTCCATGTGTCTTTTCCACAGGGATGTCTCACAGGGAGTGAGCCGAGAGAAAGGGTGTCTCCCACCTCCAAGGAGGAAATACAGGAGTTCCCAGAATCCTGAGGAGAAGGCCATGCCCACATTGAGGCCTCATTAGCTATATCATGATTGACAGGCTAGCCTCCACCCCTACATTTTTAATCCTCAAATTGACACCAGATTATGTAACTACCAGAGTAGGCTTGGAGGTTCGGTAGTGCAAGACAACCTACATTGTTCTTCCTTCTGATGAGTTCTTTGACGATCCTGGGCTTCTTCCCTCTCCTTATGAAGTGGTAATCATTTCCTCTATTTCTTTGGAAAATGATGCTGGGATTTAGATCAGGATTGCATTGAATCTGTATAGTGCTTTAGGTAATATTGACATTTTCATGATATTGAGCCTTCCAATCCACGATCATGGCATGGTCCTCCATTTGTGTAGATCCCTTCTGGTTTCTTATAGTAATGTTCTGTAGTTTTCTTCATACAGGTCTTTAGGTTTTTTTAGATATGTTTAATCCTAAGTATTTCAGCTTCTGCATAGCTATTATGAATGGTATTGTTTCCTTGATAACTTCTTCGGTATTTCCATCACTGATATATAGGAAACCAATTTATTTCTGCTTGTTTATCTTGCTACAGTAACAAACTCTTCTATTGTTTACAGTAATCCTATTATGGACACCTTGTGATATTCAATATATAAAAAATCGTATCATCTGCAAGTAGTGAAAATTTCACATTTTCTTTACCAATTGTAAAGATCAAGAGATCCCTTGATCTTTTGCCATTTATGGTATTGGCTAGGACTTCCAGCACAACGTTGAGTAAAAGTTGGGTTAAGGGACATCCTTGTTGGGTTCCCTTATTCAGTGGATATGTTTCCAGCTTTTCCCCATTGAGTGTAATATTGGATATTGGTTTTTCTCATTTGAACTTTATTGTATTGAGAATTTTCCCTTCCAATCCTATCTTCTTGAGAATTTTTATTAGGAATGGGTGTTGGATATTATCAAATGCTTTTTCCTGCATAAATTTATATGATCATATGGGTCTTGTCCTTTTATTAATATAGTGGATTATGTTAATTGTCAAATGTTGAACTATCCCTGAATCCCTGGTATGAGTCCCACTCGATCATGCTGTATTATTATTATTTTTATATGTTGTTGGATTCTATTGACCAGGATTTTGTTAAGGATTTTGCATATATGCTCAGGACTGAGATAGGTCTGTAGTTCTCTATCCTTGTGGGGTCTTTGCCAAGTTTTGGCATTAGGGTTATGCTGGCTTTATGGAATGAATTTGGGAGTTTTCTGTTCCTTTTTATGTTCTGGATGAGTTTGTGTAGGATTGGTGTCAGCTCTTCTCTGAATGCTTGGTAACATTCTCCTGTGAAGCCATCTGAACCTGGGCTTTTTTCAGTTGGATGTTTCTTGATCATCTTGTCTATTCCTTTATTGAATTTCTTACCCAGTAATCTATTTTTCTTTGGGAGTAGTGTGTTAAAATCACCTATGATAATTGTTGATCTAATGATTTCTGCTTTCATCTCTTTGAGGATATGGTTGATGAATTTCGAGGGTCTTTTGTTGGGTGCATATAAGTTTATTATGGTTATGTGTTCTTGGTCTATTGACCTTTTGAGCATTATGTAATGCCCATTTTTGGCTCTAATTATCTTGTATACCTTGAGGTCTATTTTGTCAGAAATTAATATTGCCACCCTTGCATTTTTTGTTGCACATGGATTGGTAAATTTTTTTGTAACCTTTGACTCTCAGTCTGTTTTTGTCTGTGTTTGAGAAGTGTCTCTTGAAGGTAGCAGATCAATGGATCTTTTTGTCTAATCAAGTCTGCTACTCTGTCTTTTTATGGACCTGCTTGACTCGTTAACATTCAGTGTAATTAAATCTAATTGCAGATTAAACACTGTCATTTCTTACTATTTGCATTTGATATTTTCCTTTCTTCCCCAGTTATAAGGTGGTATGTAAGTGTGAGGATTTTGTCTTTTCTCTGTTCAATCTGTGATGTTTTGGATGCTATTTTTCATGTTTGGTTTTCTGGGTATTGTGGTCATCTCATGTTCATGTGTTGAAGTTGTTGGTTTTGTGCCCACAAAGAACTGTCTAGTATCTTTTGTAATGCTGGGGTTTTTTATGTATTCTCTCAATATATCTTTATCTAAGAGAATTTTTATTTCTCCTTCAAAGTTGACAAAGTTTTGCTGGATAAAGGATTCTTGGGCTGGAAATGTCGTCTTTCAACTTTCGCAATATGTTGCTCTGATTTCTTCTTTCCTGCATGGTTTCTGTGGAGAGGTCAGAGCTTATTCTTGTCTGTTTACTTTTATATGTAACTTTTTTTTCTCTCCAGCTGCTCTCATGATTCTCTCCTTTTCTTTAAAGTTGGATAATTTGACTACTATATGTCCTGATGAGTTCTGAGGGGAGATTAATCTAAGTGGTGTTCTCTCTGGTTCCTAGATTGTTATTGAATTCTCTTTTGTCATATTGGGGAAATTTTCTTCTAGGAATTCCCTTACTATTTTAACTGTAGGCTTACTTGTTTCTTCCTGCTCAGGGACTTTGGGGAACCAGCCTCCACAACAAAATTGGTCCTTAAAGTCAGTTGTGTAATTAAGGGATAAAGTAAAGAAACATCAGAGAAGGCATGAAAGGGCTCACCTCTTCTAGGGAGATCAGAATGAGAGAGGAGGCTGAATATATTCTCTCACAAGCATATATAATTTTGGGCATTTAAGCTATGTCACACACATACATAACAGGAAGGGGTTCTATTAGAGGCATACACGTAACAGGAAGGGAATGTGCTAGGGGCATACATCTGACAGGAAAGTACTTATGTAACAAGATAGACAGGTTCTAGGGTTAAGATGGTGGCCTAACCTTGGCCATCCCTGATGTTGCTTGACCTTATGTGACCCTGAGTTCTTCTTTAGGGGAACAGTCTATGATCCTTTTTCAGAAGGGAGTGGGCCATACTTAGGGTGGTCTAATCGCTCTTGATGGCAGACAACCCTCAGACAAAAAGCCTTCAAGCAGTTAATTTTCGAGGGTATAGTAGCAACTATTTGCTTGTAAGCAGCACCTTGACATTGGCATTATTATGGGGGGACATTGTGAGGGATAACTTTTACTTGGGAGAGTATGACTGGGATGCATCTCCAACTCATGAGTGTGAAGGTCTTCCTCCACCAGAATCTGCCTCCCAAACTCCTTAAATATGAGCATAGAGAATTTGTCCACATATACTCTCTTCCCTGTTCTGTTTCCTATAAGGGACCCCAATAATTTGAATAGTGTTATGCTTCATGGAATCCCCCATCATCCTCAGTCTTTTTTTTTGTTTCATTTGCTCTTTTGCTTTTTTGCTTTTTGTTTGATTGCTTTGCTCATTTGCTGAATTCTGTTTCGTTACATTTGAGTAAGCAAATTCAATTGTCTATTTCTTCCATTCTATTTTTCCTTAATTCTGCTACCTCATGCCTTGATTCTTTAATTTCCTTTTGGTGTGAAGATTTTTGTATCTCTCTTTTTTCACCTGTGTTCGGGAGTGATCCCCTAAATTTTTGTACAACTCTCAACAACATTCTCTTGGTTTCTCTATCTGGCAATTGAAGGGCTGCTTATGTGGAAACTGTTACATTTTAGTCATCTTCAGTAATTGATTTTTGTTTCTCTAGATTTTTTGTGGTAGTTGTTGGTGTTGGGTGTTTTCTTCGTTGCATCATGGATGACTTGAGGTGCTGCATTGGATTCTGTGTTTTAGGGAGGAGGGGCTGGCTGTATAGGTTAGGAGAAGATCAGCTGGGTGCCAGAAAGGGTATTGTGTATAGATTATGATGGCATGTTAGTTGGGTGAATAGGAGAAATGAGATATAGGTGCTTGGGGATATATGTTAGTCAGTAGTAATGATCTTAGCAGGCCTTCCTGTTGTGTGCTAATTTTCAATGAGTTCAAAAAGAGGTATATGGGAGATATGTTTTTACTTGGTAAGTTAAAGGAGAATGGATATTGTTGAGGTGTAGGAAGCAGGTCCCAGAGGTTAGATTATCTTAAATCAAACAGCTATCTACGTGAGGTAAAACCTGTATGTAATTTCATCTCCCTCCTAGAGCTTGGATGTATATTCATGTATCTACTCAAGGCCATTGTTATTCATGTATATTCATGTATTTACTCATGGCCAGTGATTGTGTATATAGTAGTATTTACTTATTTTGCCTTTAAGTATTGTACTCCTCCCATTGTCTTCCCCACCTACATCTTTTATTTTAACTTACCCCCCTCTTCTGCTTCATGAAAGTTTGTTTAAAAGACTATCCATTCCCCCATTTAAAATGTTGGTGCTTTTTCCAAAATCAGCTGATCATAGGTAAATGGGTGTACTTCCATGCTATCAATTCTGTTGCATTCATCTGTGGAAGTTGTTGGTCAGACAAAACGTACAATAATATTCACTAACAATGTCAGACAGGTGTGCCAGAATATCGCATATTTTAATAAATCAAGTATGGCATTGAAGTAGTAAGTAAATGTTAGTCTGCCTACTGAAAGTTTAATACTGTTGGTATAGCTGTTTTCTGATTCTTCACACACCATGTATTTTCAGTCTTATGTCCTCAGGTTACAGGTGTGTTTGGGGTGGGGTCCAGTTCACTGAATGGAGTTTACACATCACATCTCTCTGGTACAGCCTTTGGAATATATTGTGTGCCTCAAAGATCCAGTGTTGAATGTTCCAAGATTCTATGGCAAATGTTCTGGGTCCCTAGTGGGTGTACAGAAACTGGAACCAAAGTTTCTTCTTAGAAGCATCCTACCAATTGTACTCTCCCCTTGGGGTCTGTAAAAGTATTTGTAGTCATTTTTTGCTCCACTAGGAGTTTGGTCCTCCACGTTATCTACCAACAGAGATGCACTTGTATTCGACAAGATGTGTATGCTCCCCTTCCCTACTCTTGACTTGATCTCCAATCAGTAGCATTTATCACTCAGGTAGGGTTGTCTTCTGATTTGGGGGCACCTCATTACCTTTTTGCATGGCAGCCACTAAATGGTCATCTTACTTTCCCCCATTCTTGAAAATATGATCCCAGCTGAAGTGAGGACTCCTCTGTCAGAGAAGGGGATATATCTCTATCTCTATCTCTATCTATCTATCTATCTATCTATCTATCTATCTATCTATCTATCTAGAGAGAGAGAGAGAGAGAGAGAGAGAGAGAGAGAGAGAGAGAATGATGTCTCATTCATGATCATGGGAACTAGTCTGGCTTTCTATTGAGTTGCTTGGGAGACTTGGTTAATGGATTGCATTGCATGAAAGCATGAGTTTGCCTTCATCTTGATGTTTATCCTTACAGAAGTGGATTCATACAGTATTTGTTCTTTGGAGATTGACTGAGTTTACTCAGCATAATGATTTTCAGAGCATTCAATGTCATGAAGTGTTTCATGGGTTCATCACTGTTTTACAGGGATGTGTATTATTCCATTGTGTGTATATGCTAAAGTTAAAAAATTCATTCTTTTACTGTTGGGAATTTGGGTTTATTCCAACTTCTCGATGTTGTGAACTGTGCTGCAATGAACATGGGGGAATATACATCTCATCATGATCTGTCTCATTTCTTTGGGGTATATGTCCAGCAATTATATTGCTGGGTCATGTGATATTTCTATTGCCTGTTGTTGTAGGAATCTCCGTATCACTTTCCACAGTGGTTGTACATATTTAGAAGCCCACCAGCATTGAATAAGGGTTCCAGTTTCTCAGCACTCTCTCCAGCATTTGTTGTTCTCTCTCTCTCTCTCTCTCTCTCTCTCTCTCTCTCTCTCTCTCTCTCTCTGTTGTTGTCGATCTCTTTTTTGTTTTTAATTGCGTTATGGTTGTGGGTATAAGGTGGTATCTCACCAATGATTTGAATTTCATTTCCCAGCATGCTATTGAACCAGAGCATTTCCATGTGCTTGTTAGCCATTTGGATGGATGTTGTACATTATGAATTGTCTATTAAAATCCTTTGCCCACCTTTTAAGAGGGTTATTTGTTTTTTTCTTGTTGTGGTAGTTCAGAATTCTGTGTATTTTAGTAATTAGTCCCTCGTCCATTATGTCATTGCTAAATATCTTTTCCCAATGTAAGCTCTCATTTTATTCTTTTGGTGAAATCTTTTGATTTACATTAGTGTTTTATTTTAATAGGTACCAGTCACCTCTTTTGTTTTTCACTGCGTGTGCTTCCTTTGCTTTATCTGGTAGTCCATGCATCCCCTGCACTAGGGTCCTTATATTTGTCCCAATTGTTTTGCTGACTATCCTGATAGCTTTCAGTATTGCATATAGGTCTCTGATACGTCTTGGGTTCATTTTTTGTGCATGAGGTGAGATATGAGTCCTGTTTCAATCTTCTGCAGATGGACAGTTTTTTCAGCATCATTTGTTGAACACAGAATCTCCTTCCTATTTCATATTTATTGGGCCTTTGTTGAAAAGTTGTCTGTAGGCAGATGCTTTTATTTCTGAGTTTTCTGTTCCCTGTTCCATTGAGCTATGTATCTATCATTATTCCACTGCCAGGCTGTTATGACAACTACGGCTGTATAGTGGGATTTGAGGTTAAGTAGTGCAAGACCACTTACCTACTCTTGTATTAGAGAAGTTTGTTGCTTATCCTGGGCTTATTCTGTATTCACATGACGTTTGGATTAGTTTTCCATTTCTTTAAAGAATGATATTGGAATGTGGATTGAGATTGTGTTGAATGTGTAGATTGCTTTAGGTATTTACATTTTCACAATATTGAGCCTTCCTGTATTAAGCCAAGTTGACTAGAGAAAAATCCAGAGACACTCACATATGTTTAAGGAAGAGCTTTATATCGAGAAGTATTTATGTCTTTGTCCTTCAATTAATCCCACATGTGTTCATTGGCCATGTTGGCACAAGAAACGTTAACTATCTCAGAGGGTGTATGCTGTTGTCCCTCTTCTAACTGCTAGAGGTGTTGTTGAAAATTATTAGGTGTTGATGAAAAAGAAAGTGTTGAGAATTATTTTCTCTTTTTTCCTTATGTATTGATTGCTATAAACTGACCTCTCATGGTTTTTGCTGTGCCCCCATCAATCTTGGCATGTTGTGTTATCATTCTTGTTTGTTTTAAGGAACCTCCTAATTTCATCTATTTGAAGTAATAACTAATCTTTTTGAGTAGTGTGTTGTTGATTCTCCATGTGTTTGTCTCTAGGGTTTTGTTCTTTCTATTGTTGAGTTTCAGAACAATGGTCTAAGAAGATGATTGGATTGATATCTATGTGTTTGAATTTGTTGAAGCCTGCTTTGTTTGCATGTGGTCTATTTTAAAATATGTGCCACGTACATTTTTCACTATTAGCTTTAGTACCTGTAACGATCTAGGGGGTCAAGCTGTGTGATTTTGTTTTTTAGCTCTTCTGTTTCTTTATTGAGTTTCTTTACTATTCTCCTTGAGAATAGTGTATTGAAGTCTCTTACTATTATTGTTAATCTGATTACTTCTCTTTTAATCTCTTTGAGGACTTGGTTGATATATTTCAAGGATCTTTCGTTGTGCACATATATATTCATTGTGGCTATATGTTCTTGGTCACTTGATCCTTTGACCATTATGCAGTGTCCATTCTTATCTCTCATTATGTCATTTATTTTAAAATACATTTTATCAGAAATTAATATTACCACTCCTGCCCTTTTTGGTTGCCATTGGCTTGGTAAATTTTTCACCATCCTTTGATTCACAGTCTGTTTTTTCTGTGAGTTTTTAATGTGTGTGTCTTGAAGCCAAATGATTAATGGGTCTTGTTCCCAAAACCAGTCTACTACTCTTTGTTTCCAAATTGCTGCTTTTAGTCCATTGACATTCAGTTATTAATTCTAAATGTTTTTTAATTGTCATATCATATTATTTGTGTTTGGTATTTTTCTTCTTTTTGGGTGGGGGTTGTTTATTCATGTCTTTGTTTACTCTCTAGATCTGTGTTGTTTCAGATACTATTTTCAGTGTTGTGTTACATGATTTAGTGGTCTTAAATTTGTGTGCTACTATTGTTAGTTTTCTGACCATAGTGGTCCAAATTAATATTTTTGTAATGTTAGTTTTGTTTCTATGAATTCTCTAAATATACCCTTGTTTGGGAATACTTTTAATTGTCTTTCATATTTGATGGCCAGCTTTGCTGAATATTGGATTCTTGGTTGTCAGGAGTTTTTCTTGCAAAGCTTGGTATATATTGCTCCATTGTTTTCTTTCCTTTATGGTTTCTTCAGAGAAGTCTGCACTTATCTGTTTACCTTTGTAGGTGACTGTCTTTTTCTCTCTAGCTGCTCTCAAGGTTATCTCCTTTTCCTTGAAATTGGATAATTTGTCTGCTACTTGGCTTGATTTTTTTTTCTGGGACCAAACCTATGCTTCTTGGATGGTAATCATATCCTCTTTTGTGATACTGGCGAAAATTTCCTCCATGGAGCCTCTTACTATTGTATCTTCAAATCGGTTTGTTTCTTCCTGTTCCTGTATTCAAATGAGATATATTTCATTCCTCTTCATGGCGTCTCACATCATCCTCAGGATTTCTTCAGATTCTTTTGCATTTTTGTTTGAATGTTTCTCTCATCTGCTGAAGTCTATGTGATTGTCTTTGAGTTCACTGTTTTAATTTTCCTTTTCCTCCAATCTATTGCTCAGTTCTTGAACCTTGATTTTTATTTCTCTTATTTCATTGTGTAGATTCTGGGTTTCTTTTGGGTGTGAAGTTTTTAATATCTCAATTTCTGTTTAGGATTGGTCCCAAGATCTTTTCTGTGGTCTGAAATATAATTCTCCTGTATTCTGTTTCTGATAGTTCCAGGGCTTTTCACCGCCCCGCTCCCCCCACCCCCATGACTGTATTCCATTGGGTTTGGATAATCTTCAGTTGTTGACTTTGTTTATCTTGATTTATTTTGGTTATTGCTTTTGGCTGCTGTTTTCTTGGCATAGTCATCTAGCTGTAGATGGTGTGTAGGTTTCTGGGTAGTTTAGTGAAGGAGTTTTCTCTTTGGGTTAGAGGAGAAAGATCATATAGGAGCAGAAAGTCATATTGTGCCAACATGAGGAAGCAGTGATGAGATTGGGTGTGTAGAATGGAGTTTAAATGGTATTAGTAATAGTTTAAATGACATTTAAACTGTATTATTATTCATTTTAATTTTATTTGGACCAGTTGTGATGCCATCTGCTTCATCTCTAATTCTACATATTGGTATCTGCTCTTTATTCTCCTTTGTTAAGTGTGTTCGGGGTTTGAAAGAGGGTTTAAATGATATTAGTAATAGTTTGTCTTTTGTTTAAATATGGTAATTTTCATAAGTTGAATAATGGCATTTCAATAGGTGTACTAGTACTTGTTGCTTTATGTGAAAGTGTGTATCACTGAGAAAAAGGGTACAGGATTTTGAGGTAGCGATGGGAGAGGTAGATGGAGAATATAATATAGTACACAGATAGGCTATGGTACAATTAAAGAAGTAAGTCTAAGCTGAGTGACAAAATAGATAGTCATATATCTTTTTTGAGTGAGTAGTTCTTAGAACTTAAAATTCTAAGCCCCTTAACTAAGGGCCACTATCTCGATTTCTCTGTGGTTTTCTATCCTCAGAAACAGGAAATGTTGCCCTATTGTGGTCTTGGAAATAGGAACATGGTGGGAGTATCTGTTCCACCTGTTCTTATTGGAAAATGAGTGTGGCCTTAGTTTGGTGGTGAGAGGCCTGAAGTTCTAAAGTGTAATTTGGTCAGCTCTGACAGAAGGCTAGAATTTTGTGTTGGCTTCAGTACACAGGAGTCAAGATAAATGTCTGCTTTTGCTTGGAACCTCTGAGAGCTAAAAAATAGTATTTCCTTTTCCAGGGGCCATTCTCAACGCACCCTTTAACGAATTTTTTTTTCCCAGAGCGGGACTTAGTGTCTTATTTCACTCTTGGAGAATATTGTAAAAGATTTTGTCCTACCAACTCCTGTCCAGTAGAGAGAGGGGGCTGTGGCCACTTGTCCGTATGGTAGAAGATTGCTATCTGGATTGGGACACAGATAATCTTACAGAAAAATAAGGTGATGTGAAAGCTAGGAGACAAGAGACTTCTGATTTGGGGGAGCGGGGGGCGGGGGATCCTGGTCCCTCAGCAGTAAGTGTATGAAAAACTCCTGAATTCTGGCCCAAAGAAAGAAGTCTGCATCTGGTGGGTGTGGTCTGCCCAAGGAGCTGATGCAACTTCAGGATGAGAGTCCCAATGATTCCAGCAGGGTCACTTATCAAACTACCATATAATATAGGGAGGGCGCAACAGAGAGAAGAAAGTGTTTATATAGCAAAGTTATATTAATGGCCCCTAGTTTGGCTGCTGTAAGCTTTCTGGTTCACAGGGTTGGTGTAGGAGCTAGCCTATGAAGATGGGGGAGGCTCTCAGGAGGAAAGAGGGGAAAGGTGGCCCTGGGTCTTTGAAAAATGAGAAGTTACACTGACTATATTGTGAGGGCATCCTGTGCCACACTTGCTACACTGACCATATAATATATTCTCCATGTATGTGTCTCAGATCAGAGAGGTAGGAGGAATGGGAGCATTAGGTGAGAAGGGGCTTCTGATCAAGAGAAAGTAAACTCCACGCAGTAGTCATCGCTGAATGGGGGGAGGAGGAGCCAAAGAGACTGACTTTTTTGCTGTTATGTGTTCTCTGGGGGGAAGGTGCGGGGTTTTTTTAAGTCAGAATTAATATTGGAGCACCTAGATTTGAGGGTGCTCATCTGATTTCTCAGGGCATGGATTTCTACTTGTCAAATTCTCACTGGGACTAGCAGAGGTTGTGATAGTTGCTGCTATCTTGTGACCATATTCTTCCGTCTCCAAAAAACATGTTTGAAAAGACTATCTCTTCCCCATTTAAAGTGTTCTCAGTCCATTGACAAAAATTAGTTGTCTGTAAGTATATGGATTTATTTCTGGGTTTTCTATTTTGCTCCACTGCTTTATGTATCTTTCATTATACTAGTAACAGGATGTTTTGACAACTGTGATTGTGCAGTAGATTTGAAGTTGAGAAATGACAGTTGTCCTACTTTGTTCTTCTTTGGTAGTGCTTTGCTTATCCTGGATCTTTTCATTTACATGTAAAGTTGTTGATGTTTTTCCATCTCTTTAAATAATTATGCAGAGATTTGGATTGGATTATGTATAGATCACGTTGGGTAATACTGACATTTTCACAATGTTAAGTCTTCCTATCCATGAACATGGTATTTTCTTCCATTTATATAGATCTATTTTGGTTTCTTATACTAGTGTCTTGTAGGGGTTTTTTTTGTACAAATGTTTTGCTTATCTGATTAAGTTTATTCTTAAATATTTCATCTTGTGGGTAGTTGTGTTAGTCTGGGTAGACTAGAGAAACAAATTAATATACACTCACATGTGTATAAGAAAGTTTTATATCCAAGAGCAGTTGAATATTGAGACAACATCCCGGCCCAGTCCAGATCAACTCCATAAGTCCGATATTAGCCATATGTCCGATACCAATCTATAAAGTCCTCCTCAGACTCACGAAACACATGCAATGAGGCTGAATGCAGGAAGATCACAGGCCAGTGGATGGAAGACTTGTGGATTCAGTGGCTTTGTACACATCTCAGTGCTGGCAGAGGTCTCCACATGGCTTCTCCAGCTCCAGAGGTCTGGCTCCATCAGCCTCTTTCCATGTGTCTTCTCCACAGGGATGTCTCACAGGGAGTGAGCCTCTACCTTCCTCCAGTGAGCTATTTATTTCTTTAGTGCCTCCAAATGAAGGCCTCCAAATGCCTCCAAATGAAGCCATCAAGCTGTTACCTGATTGATAGGCTAAACTCCACCTCTTCACTCTGAATCCTCAAATTGACAACAAAGTATGCAATGGTTATTTGCATAGCGAATGGTTATTTTGATGATGTGCAGGATATCAGTCTTCTTGAATTTTTCATTCCTGATATAGTATACCTTATAACTACCCGATTCAAAATAATCAATATTAGTCCATCTTGGCTCACTTATACCTAGGATATTTATTTTCATGCATTCCATTTAATTTTTTATGACTTCAGAGTTTCCTAACTTCATTGTTCTCACAATTGGGTTTTTACTATTAATAGATGTTTGTAGCTGGATTTTCTTCATACATTTCATTAAGTCCCATTCTACTCTGAGAAGGAAGCACTTACTCAATTGTATTTTGACTGCATTCAACTTAAAGGACTTATCATCTGGCATTATATAAGACAGTGTTCTTCCACTACTCATAAAATCTTCACTGATTAATTCCTCAGAATTTAACCACCTATTCCTTTTCTTAGTCTGTTCTTTTTTTTCTTTTTATTAATCATTTTATTGGGGGCTCATACAATGCTTCTCACAATCCATATATACATCCACTGTGTCCAGCACATTTGCACATTTGTTGCCGCCATCATTCTCAAAACATTTGCTTTCTACTTGAGCCCTTGGTATCAGCTCCTCATTTTTCCCCTCCCTCCCCCACCCTCCTTCCCTCATGAACCCTTGATAATTTATAAATTATTATTATTTTGTCATATCTTACACTGCCCGACATCTCCCTTCACCCACTTTTCTGTTGTCCATCCCCCAGAGAGGAGGTTATATGTAGATCCTTGTAATCGGTTCCCCCTTTCTACCCCACCTTTGCTTCACCCTCACATTATCACCACTCTCACCATTGGCCCTGAGGGGTTTATCTGTCCTGGATTTCTTGTGTTTCCAGTTTCTGTCTGTACCAGTGTACATCCTCTGGTCTACCCAGATTTGTAAGGTAGAATTGGGATCACGATTGGGGGGGGGGAGTATTACAGAACGAAAGGAAAGTTGTATGTTTCATCATTGCTACACTGCACCCTGACTGGCTTATCTCCTCCCCGTGACCCTTCTATAAGGGGATGTCCAGTTGCCCACAGGTGGGCTTAGGGTTTCCAATCTACACTCCCCCCTCATTCACAATTATATGATTTTTTCCCTTGATGCCTAATGCCTGATCCCTTCAACACAAGCTGGTGAGTTTCTGCCATGTGGGCTTTGTTGCTTCTCAGGTGGATGGCCGCTTGTTTACCTTCAAGACCTTAAGACCCCAGATGCTATATCTTTTTATAGTAGAGCACCATCAGCTTTCTTCACCACATTTGCTTATGCACCCATTTGTCTTCAGTGATCGTATCGGGAAGATGAGCACACAATGATATGATATTTTTCTTCTTTGATGCTGAAACCTGATCCCTTTGACACCTCGTGATCACACAGGCTGGTGTACTTCTTCCATGTGGGCTTCGTTGCTCTGAGCTAGATGGCTGCTTGTTTACCTGCAAACCTTTAAGACCCCAGATGCTAAATCTTTTGATAGTAGGGCACCATCAGCTTTCTCCACCACATTTTCTCATGCACCCATTTGTCTTAGTGATTGTATCGGGAAGGTAAGCACACAATGATATGATTTTTTTTCTTCTTTGATGCCTGAAACCTGATCCTGTTGACACCTCATGATCACATAGGCTGGTGCGCTTCTTCATTGTGGGCTTGGTTGCTTCTCAGCTAGATGGCCACTTGTTTACCTTCAAGCCTTTTGATGGCCGATTGTTTAACTTCAAGCCTATTTCTTTTGATAGTTGGGCACCATCAGCTTTCTTCACCACATTTGCTTATACAAGCTTTTGTCTTCAGTGATTGTGTCGGGAAGGTGAGCATCATGGAATGCCAGTTTAATAGAACAAAGTGTTCTTGCATTTATGGAGTACTTGAGTGGAGACCCAATGTCCATCTGTTACCTTAATACTAAACCTATAAATAGATGCACTTATATCTATTTCCCCATCGTCATATAAAAGTATATTTACATATGTACATACCTGTATCTAGAGCTCTATAAATGCCCTTTACCTCCTAGTTCTTTCCTCTATTTCCTTTTATCTTCCTCTTGTCCCACTATCATGCTCAGCCCTCACCTGGGTTTTAGTATTTCCTCTTAGTTACATTACCCTTGCTCACACCATATAAGGCCTCTTATACCCTCCTCGCCACAGATTTTGGATCACTTGTCGTTCCCTTGTCTCTGAGTTTGTTAACATCACTTCCTTTCCCCCACCTCTCCCTCACGATGTCCCCGTGGAACCGTCAGTCCTGTTGTTTTCTCCTCCGGATTGTTAATCCGGGTATGCTCCCTTCTTGATTCGCTCCATTTTAGAGGGTTCAGACTGTACTGCTTCCCACCCCCTATGTGACCCCAGAAATGTCCTCTGTCGCAGTCTGCTCCAGTAAGAGGACCACGTGACACTTGCTGTTGCCTGTTCTTAATCTAGAAGCTTCATTGAAACATGTTAACTATTGGTTAATGTGTTGAAATTTGAAATAACCAGTGGCATAACTTCTATTATGACAGCAATACATAAGCCACCACAGTATAGAAAACTGACATATAAAAGGGAGATAGGTATATAAATATTCTTCACATGTCTACCTTGGTGATATGTACTAATAACTATTATAAAGGAAGAAACAATGAAAACGTCTGCCTGACTGTTGGAGTGAATCTTCCCTCAGAAAGCTGGCATTAAAACTGAGCTTTTAAGGATTAATACAGTTTTGCCAGGAAAGAAAGGAACTGGATCATGAAAAATGGCATTATAAGCAGAGAGACCATGTGACAAGTGGTTTGGAAAAGGTATTTATCTGGAAAAACATGTAGCTCACTGATTTGTTTAAATGGTTCCAATCCCAAGGTATGATGAAGGACATTTGGAAATGTGTGGAAGTAATTTCAATTGTCAAAGAGGTTATGAAGGAAAAATAGTATTTAGAAGATGATATTTAAAGATATTAAAACTTTCAACTGTATGATCCAATACAATGAAGACAATGCTCACCCAAAATGTTAAAAGCACCCCTGTTTAGAAACATCAAAAGTTTAAAAATAATATAAATGTCTAAAAATGGAGAAGCTCATACAACTCTTATCTCAATCCATACATACATCAATCGTGTAAAGCACATTTGTACATTCACTGCCCTCATCATTCTCCAAACATTTCCTCTCCACTTAAGCCCCTGGCATTAGGCCCTCATTTTCCCCTCCCTCCCCGCCCCTAATAAAACGATTAAAAAGAAAAAAGAAAGAACGAAAGAAAGAAAATTCATGCAAACTGAGACTTTGTATGTGAAGTTTCAGCCTGAAACCATTACAGTCCCCCGAAAATAGAGGCTTATAGAAATATTGCCAGTCACTCAATTATGGTGGCACTAGTAAATGTGGCTCAAATAAAAACTTTCATGTTCTACTTGAAAAAAAGGTAAAAGTTCAAAGATTGGAAATAATGAATGAAAAGAAAACGATCTTTTTTATAGCCCTTGGTAATTATTACATATATGAATAGCATAATTTGGAAAATATTTCCATTAAAATAAAACTAAATAAAAGCAATTTTCATAGTTATGAAACAACCAAAATTCCAAAAGCAAGTCCACTGCCATTGAGTTGGTTTTGACTCACAGGGACTCATTAGGCCAGAGGAGAACAGTTCTTGGGGTTGTTTCTGTGGCTGTAAACGTTTACAGAAGCAGACTGCTGTATCTTTCTACCTCAGAGCAACTGGGGGGGTTCAGAACACCAGACTTCTACTCAGCAGCAGAACACATGTACTAGCAGGGCTCCTGAACAATGGGGCAAACTCCCTATAAAATATATTTTGTAAGAATTAGTTAGTAATTTTGAAATAAATAAATAAAAAGAAAAAAATAAAAATAGAGAAGCAAGGTTCCAATTCTGAAGGGCCTTGCTGAGGAGTTAGAATTTCTAGGGAATAGTAATATATCAAAGGTTTCTTTTAGTAAGATGATGAGTGGCAGGATTATATTTTCAGTTTTCTAAGTTTGCTATGGTATAGTATAAAAGTAGCTCTGAGTCAAAAGGAATAAAGCCAGGAAGGCATAGTGGGCGACTCTTGTAAAAGACTGTGAGGGTTTGTCAATGGATCAGGCTGTGGGATTATAAAAGAGGGTAAGAGTTAGGGGAATATTTTGGAGAAAATGAAAAGAAATTTATTTGGATCTGCACAAGAAGGATAGTTATTTCCAGCTTGTCCAATAGTCATTAACAAAATGAGCAAATACAGAAGTAGGTCAGAACGCTCAGGTTGCAATTGGGGGCATTTGATATTTTAGGCTCTTACTGAAATTTAGGTGGACATTTCATACTAGGTGGATGTAGATAGAAATATAAAACCTGGAAGAGAAACCTGGATAGGGAGAGAAATTTTGATGTTTTAAATTCGATCTCCATAATCATGTAGAGTGATAAGAAAGAAAGCCTACGACAGAAGTCACATTTAAGAGGTATAGGGGAGAGGACATATTAAAATAGAGACAGAAAAGGAGTGGTAAAAATTGTAGGTGAAGACAATTGATGTATGTATGGATTGTGATGAGTTGTATGAGCCCCTAATAAAATTATTTTTAAAAATTGTAGGTGAAGATTTAGAAGCGAGAGTAATGGCATTGGAGCCAAAGTCAACAGAATGCTGAAAAGGAGTTTAGACAGGATATTCCAATAATGCCACTAGCCCAAAGTCACATGATGAGATTTCTTCTACCTATTCTTATCTCCTCAAGGAATCATAAGATTTTATTCTTCAGACCAAACCTTAATCCATGACTTTAGACATTATACAGAATCATTTTTCACACATACATTAATTCACTCCATACATATATTGTGCCCCTTTATGTTAGACAGGGTTCTTTAGAGAAACAAAACCAGTACATTAATGATTATATATATATAACATAAGAAATAAACAATCTATAAAACAGTACAAATGGCTCAGTACAACTCAATTTCGTGAGACAGCAGTTCTTCAAATCTTGAGGGATGCTGGGTAGTACTCTGTAGAGCAATTCAGGCTATCTGGCCACAGGCAGCAAGGCAAGTCACCAACAATCACTCAGATGACAGGTTCCTACAATCCCCATCTCAAGTGCTGTATACTCCAGTAGCATGGTGAAGCAGGTCTTGGAGGAACCTCAAACTACAGTGACACAGTCCCACGGGTTAGGTGTCCCACAGGTAGTGTAGCTTGCAAATTGAGGCAGAAAACAAGCTAAGGCACACTGGTCCGATGATCAAAGAGCAAGAGACAAGGAAGGCGAGGCTCGCTGAGCCATTTATCTCTCTGCCTTTCAATTAATCCCATATGTGTTCATTGGCCATGTTGGTACAATAAACCTACCTATCACACCCTTCTATGTGTTAAGAATGGGACCGAAATGATTCTTGCTCTCTGGAAATTTCCAATAACTCCATAAAAACATATAAATAAAGAACAAGACAACTTCAGTTAATGATACCTAGTATAAAGTATTTAAAATACAACGACATTATACAGTGTTGAGAACATCATTTCATAGAGGATTTCAGGGAAGACTTCTATATCAATTTAAGCTAAGCCATAAATAATTAAGAGAAAGTTATATGAAGCATTTTGAGCAACGTATTCTAAGTAGAGGGACCAATATCAGTGCCCTAAGGTGGTAAAAAGCCTAACTTATTTAATCATCATGAAGAAGGCTAATATTATTGGAGCATAGTTAAATAGGGGAAGACTGATATGATATGAAATTTTAGAGGTTGACAAGGAATATATTATACAGTACTTTACTTTTGTTCTTGGTGTGAATTGAGTGTTTAAATCAAGTGAACAATGTGGTATAGATTATACTGGTAAAAGAGCACCCTGGCCTTATATGGAGAATAGTTGAAGAGGACAAGGGAAAAGCAAAGAGGAGAATTTAGAGGCTATTTCAGTTTTCCAGGTGAGATGTGGTGCTTTGGATGAGGAAACTGACAATAGAAATGTAAATAAAGGAATGGACTAGGAAAATTTTGAAGGGGGAGTTTAGAGGATTTACTGATGGATCAGATGGTATAGAAAGCAAAGAGTTATGTGCTGACAGGGAAATAAAATTGTGGACTCTTTCTTTCAAGGGGCTTATGAAGGAGTGAAAGAGACCCATTGTATTATTTTCCCTCTTATTATCATTTAATTATTTAATTATGTTTGTATATACAGTAAAACTGTTTTATTGGCACATTATCATCTTTAAAAAATTGGGGGGGTTCTTACAGCTCTTATACAATCCATATGTAAATTCATTTTGTCAAGCATATCTGTACATAAGTTGCCATCATTTTTAAAGCATTTTCTTTCTACTTGAGTCATTGGTTCATTTTCCTTCCTGTATCCTTAATGAACCCTTAATAATTTATAAATTATTATTTGTTCATGTCTTGCATTGACCTCTCCCTCCTTTCACTCACTTTTCTGTTGTCTGTCCCCCTGGGGAGGGGTTATATATCAATCATAGTGACCAGTTTCGCCTTTCTCCCCCCACCTTCCCCTTACCCTCTTGGTATCGCTACTCTCATTATTGGTCCTGAGGAGTTGAATATGTTCTGGATTCCCTGTGTTACGAGCTCTTTCTGTACCAGTGTACATGGTCTGATCTAGCCAAATTTGTAAGGTAGAATTTGGGTCATGATAGTTAGGGGAAAGGGCAGGGAGGAAGCATTAAAGAACTAGAGGAAAGTTGTGGGTGTTTCATCAGTGCTATACTGCACCCTGAGGGACTCATCTCTTCCTTGTGACCCTTCTATAAGGGGATGTCCAATTGTCTACAGATGTACTTTGGGTTTCCACTCCACCCTTCCCCTCATTCACAATGATATAATTTTTTGTTTTGGATCTTTGATGCCTGATACCTGATCCCATCGAGATCTCATGATGATCACACAGGCTGGTGTACTTCTTCCATGTGGGCTTTGTTGCTTCTCAGCTAGACGGATGCTTGTTTATCTTCAAGCCTTTAAGACCCCGGACGCTATATCTTTTGATAGCCTGGCACCCTCAGCTTTCTTCACCACATTTGCTTATGCACCCATTTTGTCTTCAGTGATCATGTCAGGGAAGGTGAATATCGTAGAATGCCTGGTGATTAGAACAAAATGTTCTTGAATTGAGGGAGTACTTGAGTGGAGGTCCAATGTCTGTCTGCTGCCTTGATACTTGATAAATAAATATATGTACATAGATAGATTTCCCTATCATTATATAAAAATATATTTACATATGTACATTCCTGTATATAGACCTCTATAAATGTTCTCTGCTTCCTAGTTTTTTCCTCTTTTTCCTTTTACTTTCCTCTTGTCGCAGTATCATATTCAGCCTTCATTTGGGTTTAGGTAATTCCTCTCAGCTACATTGCCATTGGTCAAGCCCCACCAGGCATCCTACACCCTCCTCGCCATTGATTTTAGACCACTGCTTGTTCCTTTGTCCCTGAGTTTGTTGGCACCTCCCTTCCTTTCCCCCACCTCCCTCTTTCCCGTGTACCCCCAGAATTGTGGGTCACATTGTTTTCTCCTCCAGATAGTTTATCTTGCTTATCTTATTAAATAGACATGCAGTGACAAAAATAAGCACAAAAACAAGACAAACAAAATATAACAACAAAAGAAAACAACAACAAAAACCAACAGCAAAGAAAGAAAAGTTTTAAAATAACTCCAGATCTTTAGGAGTGTTTTCCAGTAGAGTATGATGGATTACCATGCCCTGGCCCCAAAGTCTATTTTTGGTATTCCCCGGGCACTTCATCGCTTTGTTCCCCTTGCTGCTCTGTTGCACACCCTTAGTGTTTTGCCCCAGTGTGGTGAGGTCAGATCAGGCACAATTCCTGCACTGTGTCTCCAGTGTTGTTCCCCGTAGCGCTATGGGTCAGCTCAGTGAGGGACATCGTGGGGCTGGTCCTATGGTCCTCTCTGTGGATTGGCTGCTCTGAGGGGGAATATCGTCCTCAGGGTTTGGTGGGACAGGATGTGTTCCATTCTCTCACCTTCCCTCATCATTTGTTGCTGTGTGCTCTGATCAGAAGCGCCCCTCTCCCTGAGCTGTAGCTTCAGTGCTATCATATGAAGTGCATTCTTTGGGGGTGGACGTGGGGTTCCATGTAGTTGGGATTGTGGCCGGCCTCCAGACCTCTATGTTGATTCACTGCTTCATGCTGACATGTTGCATTTATGTCTTGGTGCACCATGTTGAAGTCTGGTCCCTCTCTCCTTCTCCTGTGGAGATATAAATAATACCCCCACCCCACCCCCGGGTGGGTTAGCGCCCTGTTCCCCTGCTACCCATGTCTTTTTTTTCCTTTTCTTTTTCCCTCTTTTTTAGTTTGCACCCATATATATCCCTGGATTGGTTCTGGCCTCTGCCATAATATGTGGACCTCACCCCAGGAATGTATGCCCCTTTTGCATTTTTAAGCTTACCTCACCGGACTCATGTTGTACTTGTCCTTTTGTGTTAGGCATACTAGGGTTTGCATAATTTCCTCCAGTTCTTCCCATGCAGAGATGTGCTTCATGCATTCATCACTGAGTTTTAGCAATGTGTAGTACTCCATTGTATGTATGTGCCACAGTTTTGTAATCCACTCGTCAGTTGATGGAGATTTGGGTTGTTTTCAACTCCTTGTGATTGTGAACTGTGCCTCGACGAACATTGAAGCACAAATGTCTGGCTGTGGTTTGTTTTTTGTCTCTTCTGGGTATATGCCCGGTAGGGGGATTGCTGGGTCATATGGTTGCTCAATTTCCATCTGTTTTCAATTTCACCAAATCGATTTCCATACCAGCTGCACATACCTTCAGGTCCACCAGTAGTGAACTAGAGTTCCTATGTCACCACAGCCCTCCAATACTTGTTACTTTCTGATTTTTTTAAAATTGAGCTATCTTTGAGGGTGTTAGATGGTATAATTTGCATTTCTCTTATGACTAATGATCAGGAACATTTTCTCATATGCTTATTGGCCATTAGGATTTCTGCTTTTGTTAAACTTCTGTTCAGGTCCTTTGCCCACCTCCTCTGTGGGCAATTAGTTTTGTTTTGTTTTCAGAGTGTTGTAGATTTTAGCAATAAGGCCTTTGTCTGGTATGTCAGTGCTAAAGATGTTTTCCCAGTCTGTGGGCTCTCTTGGTGAATTCTTTTGATGTACACAGATGTTTTACCTTCAGTATATCCCACTTGCCAAATTGTGCCTCCTCTGTGTTTGTGTCCTTCTCTACTTCTAGTAGCCTATGTATTCCCTGAGCCAAAGTTCTCAGGCTTGTCCCAATTCCCTCATGGATGGCCCTAATAGTTTGGGGTTTTATCACAAGGTCTGTGATCCACCTTGAGTTTATTCTTGCACATCATCTTTTTTATCATTCAATTCAACAGGTCAATCATACCAGGAAGAGTTATACAGTCATCACTGTAATAAATTTTAGAACATTTTCTTCTTTCTTTTACTCATTGTTATTAGCTCCTCATTCCCCCCATAAACACACACAAACCTCCCATGCCATACCTCCAAGAAACCATTAATCCAGTTGCTGTCTTTCTAGATTTAGCTATCTTGGATCTTATATACAGAAAAACATACAAAGAAAACAAAACACCTAACAGTAACAAAGTAAAACAGAGAAAAATCTCAATTGAAAAGAAAGGAGAAAATATTTAAAAAGTAGAACAAAATTAAAATTAATTAAAAGGGAGATCAAATGATAAGGTGTTCAATTTTAACTTAACCACATCTGCAACAATCCGTTTTTCCAATACACTCTGTTCCCATCCTTAGAGATACATTTTAAACAAATGAAGGGGCATTCTGTTTTTGTTACTTTGTTGAGATAACCACTTGGAAGCTCAGGCTATAAGATTAGACATCAGGAGACAGCTTTTTTTTCTAGAACAGTTCTATGCTATAATCTCCTCATCCATCACTAGGAAAGTGTAGAATGTCCAAAGATGTCTAACAATGATTCCAAAATATTAATTGTCTTCCTTCTCAATTGGGCTGTTGTTTCTTGTGTCTTTTATTGTTTTATATAACTCATCTTTAAAATTCAGAAATATCTGATTTATAAGCTCTACTTTATAGGCTCCTTGAAAGAAATCTCTCTAAATGTCAACTGTTACTTAGTCTATTTGACCTTAACCATGTGATTTAACTGTAAAGTTCTTTAAGAATGGAGAGATCTCTGACTGTAAAATGGGCTCAAGCTAGGAACAATTGTGAGGATTACACAGGTCCAAACAATTCCCAGGGGTTTCTTCAGTCACATTTTTCTCTCTGTTCCTCCCTTAGGAATATTTGAGATTTATTGCCAAGAAGGTAATCATCGCGAAGCAGGGATGATTGCAATTTACAATGTCTCTCTATGTCCTGGCCGCCATGCTACCCCTCACCAGCGTTACCAGGCTGCAAGAATCTACTTCATCATGGCAGAAGAAGTAGAGTGGGACTATTGCCCTGACAGAAGCTGGGAAATGGAATGGCACAACCAGTCTGAAAAGGAGAGGTAAGGGGGAGGGGGGAGCGGGGAGGGAGGGGAAAAATGAGGACCTAATGTCGGGGGTTTAAATGGAGAGAAAATGTTTTGAGAAACGATGTACAAATGCGCTTTACACAATTGATGTGTGTATGGATTGGGATAACAGTTGTATGAGCCCCTAATAAAATGTTAAAAAAAAAAAAAGAACTAAAGGGTGCTACAAACTGTGCTGGCTAAATATAGGTTTAGTGTAGAGATGGTGTTTTTCACGGGATTGCGCCACCCCCCCACCCCCACCCCCTTATTCTTCAGTCTCCCAAAGAAGAATAGATGCATTTGAGTTATGGTGCTGGCAAAGAACATCGAAGGGACTGTGTCCTGCCAAAAGAACAAATAAATCTGTCTTGGAAGAAGAATCGCCAGAATGCTCCTCAGAGACCAGGACAACTAGACTTCATCTCAAGCACATTGGGCACGCTATCAGGAGAGACCAGTCCCTGGAACAGGACATCATGGTTTCCTTTGCTATGTCGATGAGAGCCTCTCAGAATGAGGTGTGTTTTAGGCCAATCACCTTTGAGATGTGAAAAGAGCAGATTAGACACAGAGGAGGAAGCACAAGCAGAGGGAAAAGGACACACCACATGAGAATCGCCAAGGACACGCCACATGAGAATCGCCAAGGACACGCCACATGAGAATCGCCAAGGACACGCCACATGAGAATCGCCAAGGACGCACCACATGAGAATCGCCAAGGAATGCCAACAAAGTTGAAAAGACAAGGGCCTGCACCTGGAGATGGCAGGGAAAGAAAGACTTCCGTGGGGTGGGTGTTCTCGGCTGAGACTTTACTCTGTGAGAAAATAAATTTTTGTTTGCGAAAGGCTCAAAAAAAAAAAAAAGGAGAGGTAAGGTTTCACAAAGGGAAAGATCACACTTTCAAAGATTCTAGACTATTTAACAGATAAGGATATCGGGGATCAGAATAAAAGAAGGGATATGTTTAAGGTCATTTAATAACATACCAATGTATCCAAATGTTACTACTAATAATGATGAAAACATCAACAGATTTTAGAGCAGAGACTAAAATGCAGATCTTCCAAGATCCAGCTCAGTGTTTCTTCTAGATTTGTTATAAGGGCCTTGAACATTTTCTTTATTCTTGCTTTACTTCATCTAGTTTATAAGAAGAACCTTTCTTGGACCTAAAATTTATAGATAATTTTACTCAAGAGACAATCGCCCAAAATTCAGCCATGCCTTATGAAAATGACATTTCATTCACTGCAAAAACGCCCAGCGGGCCAGATAAATGTCCGCAGCGGGCCGCATGTGGCACGTGGACCATAGTTTGAGGACCCCTGCTTGTGGAGGCTTGTGTATTGCTGTGATACTGGAAGTTATGTCACTGGCATTTCAAATGCAAGCAGAGTCACCCAAAGTGAGCAGGTTTCAGGGCAAGATTCCAGACTAAGGACAGACGATGAAGAAAAACTCAGGTCCGCATTTTGGAGGAAGTTAGAGGCTGAAAGCCTTATGCATAGGTTCGAAATATTGTGAGATACTTAAGGCCTAATTACTGGAAGCAGAACATTTCCAAGATCATGCCAGAGGATGGGCTCCTCTGGCTGTAGTGCACTTGAAATATGACTGAGAAGGAACTGTTTTCTCATGGTGGAGTTGACCAGGGGAATGGAGCTTTCAGGATCTTCATTTGCGTATGAGGCATGACTCAAGGTAGAGAGAAACAGTTTCAAAATTCTGCTAATAATTGGAACTTGGAATGTGCAAAGTATTAATCTAGGAAAATTGGAAGTGATTATAAATTAAATGGAATGCATAAAGCTTGACGTCCTAGACATGAGTGAGCTAAAATGGACTGAAATATAAAGAAAATCATATGATTTATTATCCTAGGAATACCATTATCAAGACACATGGTGTGGCATTCATGATCAAATAGGACATTGCAAAATCAATCATGAACAACAATGTCAGTGACAGTGTTTTGTTCTGTTGTACATAAGGTCACTATGGGTCAGTACCTACTTGATGACACCTAACAAAAATCACAACAATAACAAATAAGATAGAAGCTTATTTCTTCCTCAAATAAGAATATAGACATAAATGGTCCAGGGCTGTTTGGTGAATTATGCCAACCTTAATACTTTTATCTCTAGGATCAAGGTGTTCATTCTAATTTCAGCCATTAGAAACTGTCAAAATTGTGGAAATAAATCCAAGACAATCAGCATTTTTTGTAGGGACATTACCAGAAAGTTGTATACATTACTTCCTTGTATAACTCTTTGCTTTGAGCTTAATATGACTATACCTAGCTACAAGAAAGGATGGAAAATGTAGATCTTGTTAGACAGCCATCAAAACTCACTACTAGATTCTATTGAGGTTTTATCTGTTTTACTTTGTTATATCTGTTAGTTTAAAAAATATTTTTCTCTACATGAAACCCAGGATAGCTAAATCTATAGGGATATTAATTAGATTGATGGTTCCTTGTAGGTATGGAAGGAGAATTTGGGGGGAAATTGGGGGCTAAGGACAAGTACAAGAATGATCAAAATGTTCTAAAATTAATTATGGTGATGATTGATGTGATTGTACGCATATTATATGTGAATTATATGCCAATAAAGATTTTTTAAAAACCCTCACTACCATCAAGTCGATTCCAAATCAGAAACTCTATAGGACAGGGTAGAAACCTGTGAGTTTCTGATATTGTGATTATTTATGGTAGTAGAAAGCTTCATCTTTCTCCCAAGGAGTGAGTGGTGGTTTTGAACTGCTGATCATGTGGGTAACAACCCATTACATATTTCCATCTAAAAATCTACATGACTTTATTATTGAAAAAAGAAGGAAGATAGAATGGAAACTGAGACACAGTTTAGCACTAAAAAAGTTGTTTGCAATGCTCTCAATACCCCTTTCTAGATTTTGTTGTATATTCATTTGTGGTTGTTGAAGGATGACATCTTCTTACTAACTTACTCTGAGACCTGCAAAAAGCGACTTCCTTTCTTTCAACTGTGTTTTACTCATCTGCAAATTTATGTGGTGTAGTTCAAAGAATGTGACTATAGAGAATGGAGGGTAGAAGGGAGGGAAGGAGGACCAGCAAGTATGGCACCCTAGTTGGCTGACAGTGTCATAGTAGGTAAGTCTTTTCACCTCTGGGTTATTGATTCCACCTCTAGGATCTGCCTATCTTACATGGCTGCTAGGAATGTCAAATGGTAAAATGAATAATAAATAAACAAGTAACAAATAATAAATATTTGTGTGCTAGATTTTGTATGTGTGCCAACATGACACCTGTAAAAAGATAATGGGTGGAGTTAAACTTGTCAATCAAGTTACAGCCTGAAGACTCCTTGATGGTATAAGAATGTGAGACACTGGGTCCGTCCCTCTTTCTTTCCCCCTCACCTTCCTGCTTGCTGACCACCCTGAGAGGTACTGGAATCCTACCATGTTTCCACCATGGAGTCCTACCATGTTTCCACTGATTCTGCAACCTCTGGGCTGTAATCTTCCTGCATTCTGCATCACTGTGTGTGACTGTGTGAGTCTAAAGAGTCGGACTGGCCTAGGATGTTTACTTGAGTTATAATTACTTCTTGATATAAAGCTTTCATACACATATATGAGTGTTTCTCTGTTTGTTTCTCTAGTCATTCTGGCCTAACATGATTTTTAATCTGAAAAGCATCACATAAAGAAAAACCTGTAAGGTGTCATGTCCTTTCTGCTTCTACCCAGCCCACCCAGCAGCAGTAGCACTTAGTACTCTCTTACCATCTAGTATTTTGTCTTTTAATCAAATTAATCCCATGTAAGATATCCTTAAGACTGAAGATACAGCCCAGGACTCCTGACTAAAGTCCAGTGCACTTAACATATTAACTCCAAAACTCACTGTCATCAAGTTGATGTTGACTCATGGCAACACCTTTATGGGATTCCAAGATTGTAACTTCTTTACTATAGTAGAAAATATAGTTTTTCTCCCACAGAACTGCTGGTAGTTTTGAACTATGGACCATGCAGATCACAACCCAATGCTTAACCATGACACCACCAGGGCTCCTAACATACTAGCAGTACTTAGCACATTAAGAGTACTTCAAATTCCTATGTGAAGGATAGGTAACCAAGGGAAAACCAATAGATACTGAAACCTCCTATCTTTAATCATGCTTATGCATCCAATGTGGTAAACAATCCAGCATTAGTATGTCCCCTTCCTTTTCTATAAACAACATAAAGTTGGTTCAGACTTATCTTCCCTATTTCTAAAAATGAGGGATTCAGAGTCAAGTACTTATACTATTCTTTTGTTTCCTCTAGTTATAGTCACATCTTCCTGAGCAATAAGAATGGACTCCTTGGTTCAAAATACAAAAAAGCTATATTCAGAGAATACACTGATGGTACATTCAAGATTCCTCGGCCAAGAACTGAACCAGAAAAACACTTAGGAATTTTGGGTATGGGAATTCCACTTCCTTTTTAGCATCAAGAAGCCGGAGTTGCTCCAGATATGTCATATCAGGAAGGCCTTCCCATTGCTCACTATCAGTTTTTCCTTATAGTATATTAAAGTTATAGCCATACTTTATAAATCCTCTATTTAAAGAAGCACTGATCCATGTATCATGGACTCAAGTTAATCAGACAAAGCATAACTCAAAGGGGGGAATTCATTAATTTTGCTGCAACTTGAATTAGGTGTTCACAGACTTCCATATTTATGTGTGTCTGGTTTAAATAGATGCTAGGAACAGGTGTAATTTAAGAATATAAAATACTATAAAAAGTGATAATACTTTTGTAAGAGCCAATGTGTTTTCTTATTCTTGCCCTGGAGCAGAAAGGATCCATTGGCCGCTGAAAAGACCTCAGTAACTGCATTTTTGGCCAAGCTTTCACTCCTTATCATCAATAATTCCATAGAGCTCTGGTTTGTTACAATATTGGTTTTAATATATAGAGAACTGGGTGGGAAAATTAGAGGCACAACCTCTTGTTGATGTTTCCTCATCTGTGGGCAGGAAAACCCCATGAACATCACTTTATTTAATACTTCTTGCTTGTTCTACTCCTCCACTAATAGAATTTTTTTTCCGTTTCATATATTAGGTCCACTGCTTAGAGGAGAAGTTGGTGATATCCTTACTGTGGTGTTCAAGAATAATGCCAGCCGCCCCTACTCTATGCATGCCCATGGAGTGCTAGAATCTAGCAATAGTCAGCAAATGGCAGCTGAACCTGGTAAGTGCAGACACTTAATGAATAAACAAATGATGTATGGCACCTCTGCTTCAATCCTATGGCTTTCCCTTCATATATATATATACAATAAGGACGCAGATAGACTTTAGACCTCTACTCAAATCTTACCTCAATACAAAAACAGTTTGCTCTCATAATCTGGCACTGTATGATACCTTCCCGGCACGATTGCTGAAGACAAAATGGGTGCATAAGAAAACGTGGTAAAGAAATCTGATGGTGCTCAGCAATTAAAAGATATAACGTCTGGGGTCTTAAAGGCTTAAAGTCAATCAAGCAGTCATGGAGCAGGGATGCAACAAAGCCCACATGGAAGAAGCACACCAGCCTGTGATCAGGAGGTGTCGATCAGAAGTTCAAAAACAAACAAACAAAAGCAATCAAATAGAAGTGAAGGAACATGGACAGAGTGGAGGCCAAAACCCACCTGAAAGATGGGTCAGTCTCTCACAAAAGGGCCACACAGAAGGAATGTTTATTCCAGGATTCAGCATAGCATGGTTGAAAAACAAAGCTATCCTCTAGTTCTTTAATAATCCCTCCCCTCACTATTATGGTTCTTGTCTTACCTCATTAACCTAGTTAGACATGAGTGTGCTCATGTGTATAACTAAGATCATTAGATGCACGAAAACCGAGATAGAAAACACTTCAAAAACAGTTAGGGGAGTAATGATTCCGTGAGTGTACAGTAAGAGAGAGGTTGGGGAGGCAAATAAGGGGGAGCTGATAGTAATTATGACTGTAGTCAAAGGGAACAAATAACAGAATTGTAGGTAAGTGGATATATTGGATGGTGTATAATAATAATAATAATTTATAACATAGCAGCGATTTTATAATTATGCATGATATAATTGAATTATGAATTGTTAGAACATCTACAAGAGCTCCCAATAAAATGATTTTTTAAATATCTGGGTAAGAAGAGCCAAGATATTTCTGGGAAACGAAGAAAAACAGCATAACATGTTGTTAAAACATGTTCCAAAAGTGTAACAATTAAAATAGCATGATACTGTGAACAAAAAAAGATAATGTTGCCAGCATGAAATTGTTTTAATCATGGTATTTTAGAATATGTTTTAATATTACAAAATGATAGTCCTAGCACTCTATTTTTCTTGTGCAAGATTGTTTTGAATAATTCCATATAAAACTGAGGAATGGATTTTCCAGTTCAGCAAAGAAGGTTGTTACCCCTATTAGCCTATGAATTTTGACGGGGTCTGCATTCAAATTATAGGTTGCTTTAGGTAGTATAGGAACCCTGGTGGTGTAATGGGTGAGTAGTTCAAAACCTCCAGCCCCATCCACAGGAAAAAGACAAAGATTTCTACTCCCTAAAGAGTTACAGACTCAGAAATGTACAGGGACAGTTCTAGCCTGTCACCATGGGTGAGAATCAACTAGATGGCTATGAGTTTGGTGTCTTTTGTTTGCTTGTGTTTTAGTTTAAGTAGTAAAAGTGAAGAGGAAGAAAAAAGAAAATGTCTAATCATGGAAGGCAAGAAGAAAAAGCAGAAAGAAGAGAGGTTGAAAATGCAAGTCTCTACCTTATACAGGGTTCAGAAATTCCATGTTGAATAGCATCTGTGAGATTCTTGATATGGAGAGATCAGGTGTAAATAGCGAATTGGTGAAGTGTATCTTGAATTTCTTAATGCATCCAAGGCTTCTGGAAAGCTATTGCCAAAATCCAAATGAACCAAATATCCTGAAATTCTGTCAAATGAACCAAGTAGTGATAAAGATGAAAAGAAAAATCAGAAGTATTCACATGAAGATAAAGAAATTGAAGAGAAGCTGTCAAAAGGACATCTAAAACACTGAAAGCAATTTCTAAAAAAAAATAAAATAAACTGTATAAAGTGCTAATGTTAATAAGGCAGACATGCAGAATGCATTGGAAAGTAGATTGCTGGAGATACAGTTAGGTTAAAATTTAGCTCCCTATCATTTGATCTTCCTTTTGATCCATTTAAATTTGTCTAGTTTTTAATATTTTCTGCTTTGTTTCTTTTTCTTTTTAATTCATTTTATTGGAGGCTCATACAGCCCTTATCACAATCCACACATGCATCCATTTTATCAAGCACATTTGTACATTTGTTGCCATCATCTCATTCAAAACATTTTCTTTCTACTTGAACTCTTGGTATCAGCTCCTCATTTTTTTTCTTCCCTTCCCCATCCTCCCTCCAGAACCCTTGATAATTTATAAATTGTTATTATTTTTTCATGGCTTACACTGATCAATGTCTCCCTGATCCCATCAACACCTCATGATCACACAGGCTGGTGTGTTTCTTCCATGTGGGCTTTGTTGCTTCTCAGCTAGATGGCCGTTTGTTTATCTTAAAGCCTTTAAGACCCCAGACCTGTCTTAAAGGCTTGAAGGTAAACAAGCGGCCATCTAGCTGAGAAGCAACAACACCCACATGGAAGAACGCATCAGCCTGTGTGATCATGAGGTGTCGAAGGGATCAGGTATCAGGCATCAACAGAACAAAAAAAATCTTACCATAGTGAATGATGCGGGGAGTGCGGAGTGGAGACCCAAAGCCCATTTGTAGGCCACTGGAGAGCCCCTTGGAGAGCAGTCTTGGGGAGGAGACGAGCCAGTCAGGGTGTGATGTAGCAACGATGAAAAGTACAACTTTCCTCTAGTTCCTAAATGCTTTCTCCAACCCCCACTATCATGATCTGAATTCGACCTTGCAAGTCTGGCTAGACTAGAGGATGTACACTGGTACAGATAGGAACTGGAAACAGAGGGAATCCAGGGCAGATGATCCCTTCAGGACCGGTGGTGTGAGTGGCGATACTTGGAGGGTAGAGGGAGAGTGGGTTGGAAAGAGGGAACTGATGACAAGGATTTACATATGACCTCCTCCCTGGAGGATGGACGACAGAAAAGTGGGTGAAGGGAGACCTCGGACAGGGCAAGATATGAAAAAATAATCATTTATAAATTATCAAGGGCTCATGAGGAAGGGGGCAAGGGGGAGGAAGGGGCAAAATGAGGACCTGTTGCCAGGGGCTTAAGTGGAGAGCAAATGTTTTGAGAATGATGAGGGCAATGAATGTACAAATATGCTTTAAACAATTGATGTATGTAGGGATTGTGAAAGACTTGTATGAGCCCCTAATAAAACGATTGAAAAAAAAAAAGACCCCAGAAGCTAAATGTTTTGATAGCCAGGCACCATCAGCTTTCTTCACCACATTTGCTATACACCCATTTTGTCGGCAGTGCCATGTCTGGAAGGTGAGCATCACCAAATGCCAGGTTATTAGAACAAAGTGTTCTTGCATTGAGGGAGTACTTGAGTAGAGGCCCAATGTCCACCTGCTACCTTGATACATAACATAAATATATGTACATAGATCTATTTCCCAATCATTATATCTAAATATATTTATATATGTACATGCCTGTATTTAGAACTCTATAAATGCCCTTTGCCTCCTACTTCTTTCTTCTATTTCCTTTAACTTTCCTTTTGTCCCACTATCATGTTTGGCCTTCATTCAGGTTTCAGTAATTCATCTTGGTTACATTGCCTTTGATCTAGCCCTATCAGGCATCTTACACTCTCCTTGTCGTCGATTTTAGATCACTTGCTGTTCTCTTGTCCCTGGGTTTGTTAACATCCCCTTCCTTTCCCCCACCTCCCCCTTTCTTGTGTCCCCCTGGGAATCGTTAGTCCCGATGTTTTCTCCTCTGGGTTGTTTGTCCCACCAATCTTATCTAGATAGACATGCAGTGACAATAATAAGGACAAAAACAAGACAAGGCAAAAGAAAACAACAACAACAAAAACTAGCGACCAAAAAAAGAAAAGCCTATAAATAGTTCCAGGTCTGTTTGTTGACCTTTAGGAGTGTTTTCCAGTTAGGTCTGATGGGGTGCCACACCCTGACCGCAAAGTCTATTTTTGGTATTCCCTGAGGACTTAATCGCTTTGCTCCCCTTGCTGCTCTGTTGCACTCCCTTAGTGTTTGGCCCCAGTGTGGTGGGGTCAGATTAGGCACAATTCCTGCACTGTGTCTTCAGTATAGTCCCCTATAGGGCTATGAGTCAGTGCTCTGCTTTGTTTTCTCTTGAAGCTTTTATCTGATTTACTTTATTCTTGTTAGTTTTTTTAAATGTTTTTTCTGTATATTAAATCCATGTTAGGTAAGTCTACAGAGAGTAACAGTACTAATGGTCCTTCTGGGGTATGGCAAGGGAGGTTGGGGGAAAAAGAGGAGCTAATAAGAATGAGTACAAGATTGAAGACAATATTCTAAAACTGATTGCGGTGATGTTGTGCAACTCTTCTTGGTGTGATTAAATTATTGAACTATATAATATATAGATTATATGCCAATAAAATTGTTGGGGAAAACCAAAGAAGGGAGGTGGCAGCACCACAAAGAAGAATCAAAACAGTTCCCCAAAAAAAGTGAATCTGAGGATAGTTTAGATAGTGAAATTTTAATTAAGAAACTGAGTAAACCACCACAGATTAATAGTTAAAAGAAACAGTAAAGAAATTATTGGGGGAAAAAAAGAAATTATTGGGAAGTGCTAAATTCAAGGAAGTCACAATGAAGCAGATTTGCAGAGGTATATGAAAATTGCCCTGCTTATGCTGTAATTTAAAGAAAGAATTTCATAAAACAACTGTTAGAGTTGATTTCTTGAGAAGTTCTCCAGAAGTTAATGACAGGAGACTTGGATTTGTCTCATGGATTTGATGATCTGATTTATACCAACAAAGAAAATCTCCTTTTCTATGTTCTTGTTAAACATTGTGTTGATAGAATTTACCTTTTGATCTCAAAATGTTATAAAAATTTAACTTTGCTGTTTTAAATTGCATATATGTGCACTATTTAGTTTAAAATCTTACATGACTATAATTGTTCCTTCCTTTTATAGCTGTATTTTGTATATACATTGTTTATAGAACATTGTAGATTCTTACACAGTTGTAGCTTCCAGTGTGCTTAGCTTGTTTAAGACACACATGCTTTTACTCAAATAGAACTAAACAATAGCTATGATTTAGCATTAAACATATTTTAATACTTATCTGTCAGTCTAAAGGTTCAATAACTATGTGTTCATCATAATAAATATATACAAGCTACCATTGCCAGATACAAATCTGAACTTTTCTCCTGCATGTGAATATATGTCCAATTGTCAGCATGACAAATTTGTTTACCTTCAAGCCTTTAAGACCCCAGACGCTATATTTTTTGATAGTCGGGCACCATCAGCTTTCCTCACCACATTTGTTTATACACACATTTGTCTTCAGTGATCGTATTGGGAAGGTGGGCACACAATTATATGATTTTTTGTTCTTTGATGCCTCATACCTGATCCCTTTGACACCTCGTGGTCACACAGTCTGGTGTGTTTCTTCCATGTGGGCTTTGTTGCTTCTGAGCTAGATAGCCTCTTGTTTACCTTCAAGACTTTAAGACCCCAGATGCTGTATCTTTTGAGAGCTGGGACCCATCAGCTTTATTCACATTTGTTTATGTATCCATTTGTCTTCAGCAATCGTGTTGGGAAGGTGAGCATCATGGAATGCCAATTTCATAGAAAAAAGTGTTCTTGCATTGAGGGAGTACTTGAGTGGAGGCCCAATGTCCATCTGCTACCTTTATACTAAACCTACAATATATGCATGTATATTTCCCCATCCTCATATCTAAATATATTTATGTATGTACATGCCTGTATTTAGACTCTATAAATGTTCTTTGTCTCCTACTTCTTTCCTCTGTTTCCTTTTACTTTCCTCTTGTCCCCCAATAAAGTGATTTTTTTCCAAAAAATTAGAAAAATGAAAAATAAAGCAAATTTGTTTACAGTCATACTGGTAGTTAGCTTTATAAATTCTGAAGTGTCAGCGTTCTGCCAAGTTGATGTCACAGAGTAGTGAAGGTTGAAATTCAGTGAGGATCACACTAAAGGAATAGGTCCTTCTCCTGCTCAGCTTTGAAAGTGTCAATTTATGATTTTAATGCCATCTCTACAAAAATGTCAATAGATGTATTTTATTTAATTTTGAGGACCGACCAAGATAAACACAACAAAACAACTTCAACTTTGAGATAAGATGGGATGAAGTATAACCACACTTGTCTTACATTATACTAAATGAACGGATTTTTATTCATTATGTAGGCTGTATAAAAAGCTGAAATTCACAGAAACCCTGGCCACCTTCATAATTATGAGGAAAGTACCAGGTATAATGCAAAAATAAGATAAATGTAGGGCAGCAAAATGTTTCTCAAAAGTGATGATAAACTTATTTTCTTTTTTTCCCAAAACCATTTTATTGGGTGCTAATATTGATATGATATCATGCCATAGTTGAATCGCATCAAGCAGTATTGTACAATTGCTACCATAATCACTTTCAAAACATTATCTTTTTTCTTGAACACCTTGTCATCAGCTTCCCCTTTACCCTCCTCCACAATGTATCTCCCAGGAACCCATATTCTCTTTGCTGACTCCATAGATTCATCAATTCTTGCTTTAATATGCCAGAAAAATTATAACAAATATATATAACAAAAATTCAAGCACTTTAAACCCCGTGAAAAAATTCATTGAGTTAAGCCTCTATATAAAGAACAGAAACAGAAAATGTTGAAAGCCAGATTAGACCCAACTTGCATCAGAGGGGGAATCAAATGACAAGGTTTTAACTGTTCATCACTTTGATCTCCTATAATCATCCCTCCAATGTACTCTGTTTGGCAGCCAGTTTCTTCCCATCACCCTATTATGACTAGAAGTAAAGCACCAGATCTTTATTTCCTTTGTGTATCTCACAAATGCATCTTGGGCTTCCACTGTCATCTATAGACTTCTGCAAACCAGAATCTCACAATTTAGGCTCTGAATTCCCTCCTTCGGTTTTGGACTATATGATTACAATCCTTCAGTCCCAGATGTTGGTGTGCTTCTTCCATGTGGACTTGATTGACATCTCACTTACATGGTTGCTTGTTTGGACACAAACCTTTAAAACTCTATGTACTGTTTTATCTCATTACTGGGCACCAAGCAATTTCTTCACCACACTTTTCTATAGCATCCATATCTTCTGTGTTCCCTTTCTGATGGCAAGTATCAAGTAGGGCCATGGTGTAAGAACTATGTGTTCTTAAATTGGAGTTAAGATTTAGCTCAAATCTCATTTAAGCCTAAAACTCATTCCTGGATCTATCTTTTAAATCTGTCTTTGGCTTCCTTTAGAGACCTACTGGTTAATTTATGGTAGAGAGTCTTAATGACCATCTACTTTGTGGGGTTGGGGTGGGGGGAATATTTCATTATTATTGTCATTGATTTGCTCCATATAATAATTTTTTAAACACTGTTGAGAGAGGAATATTGGGCCAATGTAGGTTAACTATATATAGCAATACCTGATTTATTCAAATTGTACAGAATAAGTCCTTTCATCGGGGGATGCTATTTACACAAACAATGGGAGATAGTGACCAAGGAAAACGTACAACAATATTCACTGAGAATGTCAGTCACAGTTTTGCTGGAATAATATATATATCGTAATACAACATATGGCGCATTGATGTAGTAAGTCAATGATTGCTACCTATAGTTTAATATTCTTAGTATAGCTGTTTTCTGCTTCTTCAAACACCATGAATTTTCGTTCCTAAGTCCTCAGGTTACAAATGTGTTAGAAGTAGAGTCTATTTCACCAAGTGGAGTTTCCAAATTGGATCTCTCTGGTGCAGCCTTTGGAGTGTTGTGAGCCTCGGAGATCCAGGATTCAATGCCCCGGTGTTATATGGCACTTGGCCTGGGTCCCCAGGATGTGCCCAGAAACTAGGGGCAATGTGGCTTATTCGGTTTATACTACCAGTGATACTTCTCCCTTAGAGTCCTTAAAAGTATTTTTAGGTAGTTTCCCCTTCACTTGGAGGTTGATCTTCAGACTTTTTGTACCAACAATTATTCACTCGTGTTCCCCCAGACATGTCTGCCTCGTTTCCCCTCCCCTGACTTGATTTGATGGGAGCATCAATATCCCTCATCCCTTTGTCTACCTGTCCAGGGGGACCTCATCATAACTTAGCATGGCAGCCACTCACTCAGTAGTCAGCATCCCCTCCCTTGCCAATTTGATCCCAGCTGACGTAAGGAAACCTCTGCCTAAGTGACTTTCAAGATACATACCTAGAGAGAATGGTGTATGATTCATTGGCACCAGTCTCACGCTGTCTGACACCCTAGCCATCAGATTGGATGTCCTGCAAGCTTGAGCTTGTGCCTGTCCTGTCACTTCTCCCTACAGCAATGGACTCATACAATATTTCTCATTTTGTGATTGACTAACTTCACTCAGCATAATGTTTTCCAGATCCCTCCATTTCATGAGATGTTTCATGGTTTTACCTCTGTTGTTAGAGATGTGTACTATTCCATTGTGTATATATATCTGAGGTTTTTTTTAAATCCAATATTCTGCTGATGGGAGTTACGCTCTTTCGAGCTTCATGCTATTATGAACTCTGCTGCAATGAACATCTATTCGTGACCTGTTTCTTATTTGGGGGGCAGAGGTGGGGTATATGTCCAGTAATGATATTATTGGATCATATGGTATTTTCATTGACATCTGTTCTAAAAACTGCCATATTGCTTTCCACGGTGATTGTACATATTTACAAGCCTACCACCCTCCACACCCCCTCTAGTATTTGTTATTCTCCATTTTTAAAAATTGGGCTATGGTTATGGGTGTTAGATGGTATCTCATTGCCATTTAGACTTGTATTTCCTGGATGGCTAGTGAATGAGAGCATTCCTTATGTGTTTATTACCCGTTCAGTTATCATCTTTTGTATATCATTGGTTCAGGTCCTTTTTCCACAGTCTCCTGGGGTTATTTGGGTGTTTTTTTCTTGTTGTAGGCTTGAAATATACAGTAGATTTTGGTAATTGATCCTTTGTCTGTTAGATTCTTGCAAAATATATTTTCTAAATCTGCGGGTTCTCATTGTAATCTTTCAATTGAATCTTTCAATGTACATAGTGTTTTATTTTACATAGGCCCCATAAATCTATTTTGTCTTCCACATTGTGTGCTTCCTTTGTTATATCTAATTGCCTGTGTATGCCCTGTCATAGGGCAATTATATTTGTACTACCTTTCTCACTGATGATCCTGATAGGACTGGGTTCTACATTTAGGTCTTTGATCAACCTTGAGTTTGTTTTTGTGCATGGGGTGGGATATGAGCCTTGTTTCCTTCTTCTGCAATTGGATATCCAGTATTTTCAGCATTTATTGAAGATGGCATACCCTTTCCAGCTAATTAATATTGAACCTTTGTCAAAAATCAGTTGTCTGAAATATGGCATACAAAAAAATGCCTATTATAGGGGGAAAATATAACAAGGGCTCCAGGGGGGTGCAGTGAGGGAGGGAGGGGATAGAGGGAAGCTGGTATCAAGGAATTCAAGAAGAATGAAAATGTATTGAAACTGATTGTGGTAGTAATTGTACAATACCGCTTGATGTGATTGAACTATGGATTGCTATGATATCTGTAAGAGCTCCCAATAAAATGATTGATTTTAAAAAAACAGTTGTCTGTATGCAGATGTTTTTATTTCTGGGATTTCTGTCCTGTGGGTATATGTCTGTACAATTATACCAATACCAGGCTGTTTTGACCACTGTGGCTGTGTAGTATGTTTTGAGGTCAGCTAGTGCAAAACCTCCTACTTCATTCTCCTTTTTGAGAAATTCTTTGCCTATCCTGGGTTTCTTTCCTCTCCATCTGAGGTTGGTAATTAGTTTTTCCATTTCTTAAAGAATAATGTCATTGGGAACAGGGTTGAATTGAATTTGTAGATTGCTGCCAGTAGTATCGACATTTTCTTGATATTGAATCTTCCTGTCCGTGAATATGGGATATTCTTCCATTTGTAGGCTCTTTTGGTTTATCGTAATAATAGTTCTGTATTTTTTTATAAGTCGTTGGTTCTTGTTTGGAATTCTCATCATTCGTATATAAGAATCCAGTTGATTTTGCTTGTTAATCTTGTATCCTGCTATACTACTAAACTCCTCCATTGTTTCCAACAATCCTATTGTGGACACCTTAGGATTCTCTTTATATAAAATCATATCCTATGTAAATAGCAAAAGTTTCATTTCATATTTGCTCAATTATACTCCCTTGACTTTTTCCCCATTTCTTTATGGTTCCAGCTAGAACTTCCAGCACAGTGTTGAGTAAGAACGGGGATAAGGGACATCTTTGTCAGGTTCCTTTATTCAGTGGAAATGTTTTCAGCTTTTCTCAGTCTCCATTGAGTGTAATATCTGCTATTGGTTTTCAAATATGGCCTTTATTTTATTATGGTGAAGATTGTTCCTTCTATTCCTATCTCCTTATGGAGTTTTTATTAGAAATGGGTGTAAAATATTGTCAACTGCTTTTTCTGCATCAATTGATATGATCATGTGGTTCTTATTTTTTATCTTGTTTACGTGGTGGATTAAATGAATCGTTTTTTGAATGTTGAACTCTCCTTGAATCCCTGGGATGAATCCAATTTGATCATGATTTTTTTGATATGTTGTTGGATTCTATTAGCTAGGATTTTTTTTGAGAAATTTTGCATCTATGTTCATGAGGAATATCAGTCTGTATATTTCTATCTGAATGGGGTCTTTGCCTGATTATAATCAGGATTATACTGACTTCATAGAATGAGTTTCAGAGTTTGCTGCCCCTTTGTATATTCTGGAATAGTTTGTGTAAAATTGGTATCAGCTCTTCTCTGAATACTTGATAGTATTCTCCTGTGAAGCCACTTGGCTTTTTTTGGTTCAGCATTTCTTCAAGAATTTGTTTATTTCTTCTTTGCTATAGGTCTGTTCAAGTTCTTAGTATTCATATGTGTTCATTTGAGAATAGAGTGTTTTTTCTAGGTATTTGTCTATGTCATGTAGATTATGAAATTTGTTGAATTTTTATTATTTTTTTCCTTCTGCTATTTGGGTGTTTATGCTTTTGACACTTTTCTAGTTGTTGGAGTTGTGTTAAAATATTATAAATTACTTTCTCCTCTTCTTTTTCATGTGTGCATTAAGTGCTTAAAAATTGACCTCTGATAACTGCTTTTGCTGTATCCCTAGGTTTTGTTATGTACTGTTATAATTCTCATTTGTTTCTAGGAACTTCCTAATTTCATCTATTATTTGGGTTAATACCCAGGTTTTCTGAGTAGTGTATTGTTGAATCTCCAACTGCTTGTCTGTGGTTTTTAAAAATTCTTCCTATTGTTGATTACCAGTTTTATGGCATTTTGGTTGGAGAAGATGGACTTGATGTGAACTGGGCTGGGATGTTTCCTCAATATTCAACTGCTCTTGTATATAAACCTTTTTTCTTATACACATATGTGTGTCTATGAATTTGTTTCTCTAGTCTACCCAGACTAACACAATATCCACCAACAGAACTATCAGTGCCTCCTCTAAAATGTAGATGCTCCTCCCCTTGGTCTTAACTTGATTTTCCAGTAAGGTTCTCCTCTCATTCCTGTGGAGGGTATGTTGACTTGTCACAACCTTGTCTTAATGTTGTATAGCATCAAATAATTTGTCTTTTCCATTTTCCCCCTGTGTGATGTAATGATCCCAGCCAATGCTAGGTCTTTTCTTTCTAGGTGAGTCTTATGAAGTGCACATAAGGGGATGATGTATATTTCATGCCCAGTAGGTAGCTTATTCCCCCTTTTGTTTGTGAATTAGTCTCTAATTCTAATTCTAAGGTTTGTTTAATTTGTATTTGTCCTTAGGGTAATGGTTTCATACATTATTTGTCCTTTGTGATTGTGTTAGTCTGGGTACTTTAGAGAAAGAAATCCTCAGAAACTCATGTATAAGAGAGAGCTTTATATAAAGGTTCACCGTGCATCAAGAAAACACCCCAACCCAGTGCTGCCCAAGCCCACAAGTCCAACATTAACCCATATGTCCAACACCAATCCACAAAGTCCTCCTCCATCTCACAAAACAGACGCAATGATGCCAACGGCAGGAGGAAAGCCGAGTCAGTGAATGTGTAAGCATCTCAGCGCTGGCAAGGGTCTCCACATGGGTGCTCCAGTACCCAGGGCTGCATTGGGGTAGGTTCATGTGGCTTCTCCTTGGGGATGTCTTGCAGGAAGTCAGCCTTGCAAGCTGAAGCAGGGAACTTCTAAGGCAACAGCACCCTGGTCTGACCATCACAAAGCACAAGACCCAAGAACTAGAAAGGCGAGGCTCACCAAGCCATTTATCCCTCCGCCCTTCAATTAATCCCACATGTGTTTATCAGCCAGGTTGGCACAATAAACTAACTAACTCAGTGATTTACTAACTTCACTCAGCATAAAAGTTTCCAGGTCCTTCCATTTTATGTTGTATTTCATGCTTTACTCACTGTTTTTTAGGGATGCATAGTATTCCATTGTGTGTGTGTACCATAGTTTCTTATCCATTTTTCCACTGTTAAGTCTTTGTGCGGCTTACAGTTTCTTGCTATTGCTAACTGTGCTGCTGTGAACATGGTACAGCATACCTCCACTTATGTCTCTTATTTCTTTGGGATATATGCCTAATAGTGGTACTACTAGATCCAAAGGGATTTCAATTTCCAGTTGTTGTAAGTATCACCATACCATTTTCCATAATGGTTGTATGTATTTACAAGTCCACCCAGTGTATACGAGTTTTAATATCTCCACGTATGTTCCAGCATTTGTTGTTTTGTTTTGTTTTTAATTGTGCTAACATTGTGGGTGTAAAATGGTATCTCATTTTGGTTTTCATTTGCATCTCCCAGATGGTTAATGTGGTAGTTACATAATCTGTTGTCAATTTGAGACTTAAGAGAGAAGGGATAGAGTTTAGCCTGTCAATTAGGCCTCAGCTTGATGTTTTCATTTGGAGGCGCTAAGGAGATAAATAGCTCATTAGGAGGTGGGACACATGCTCACTCCCTGTGAGATATTACTGACGGCAAACCTGATGGAACAGTGCTGATGCAGCCAGAACTTTGAACTGGAGGACCCACGTGGAGACCCATGCCAGCGCTGAGATGCTTACACCGCCACAGGATCCACAAACCTTTCCACCCACTGGTCTGTGATCTTCCTGGACTCAGCATCATTGCAAGTGTTGTGTGAGCCTGAAAGGAATTTACAGGCTAGTACTGGACATATGGACTAATATTGGGCTTATTGATTAGTTTCTGGTAGGCTGATGCCTTTATGGCTGTGTTTTCTGTTCTGATTCATTGATCTGTATATCTTACAATGTATCAATGCCAGGCTGTTTTGACTACTGTGGCTACATAGTAGGTTTTTCGGTCAGGTTGTGCAAACTCTTCTATTTAGTTGTTCTTCAGAAGTTTTGTGCTTATCCTGGGTCTTTTGCCTATCCACATGAAATTGGTAATTAGTTTTTCCACTTCTTTAAAGAATGTGTTTGGGATTTAGATTGTGATTGTGTTGTATTTGTAGACTGTTTTAGGTAGTACTGATATTTTCCCAATTTTAAATATCTATACATGAGCATGGGATAGTCGAACATTTATGTAGGTATTTTTTGCTTTCTTATTGTAATTTTCTGTAGTTTTCTCTGTATGGGTATTTTGTTTCTTCAGTTGGGTTTATTCCTAAGAATTTAATCTTTTCTGTGGTTATGGTTATTGCATTGTTTACTTGCATTATATTGTTTTTGTAACTCTCTTCTCTGATATTCAGGAATCCGATAACTTCTAGTTGTTAATTTTGTATCTTGCTACCTTCCCGAACCCCTCAATTGTTTCCTTTATGCTTTTTGTGGAGATTTTTGTGTTTTATATATACAGGATCATATCATATGCAAATAACCAGTTTTAATTCTTTGCCTATTTGTATTCCCTTGATTTTTTATTGTTGTTGTCTGAAGTCTCAGCTAAAATTCCCAGCAGTATGTTGAATAAGATTGATGATAGGGCACATCCTTGTTTTTTCCCTGTTTTCAGTGGAAATGTTTTTAGCTTTTCCCCATTGACCGTGATGCTGGCTGTTGGCTTTTCATATATGGTTTTTTTATGTTGTTGAATTTCTCTTCTTTTCCTATTTGTTTAGTTTTTTGATTAAAAAAAATGGGTGTTGAATATTGTTAAATGTTCTTCTGCATTATTGACACAAACATGATTTTTATTCTTAGTCTTTGTTTATGTGGTTGATTACATTGATTGTTTTTTTTAATATTGAACCATCCTTGACTTTCTGGAATGAATGCCACTTGGTCATGGTGAATTATTTTTTTAATATGATGTTGGATTCTATATGCCAGAATTTTTTTTTTGAGGATTTTACCATCTGTATTAATGAAGGATATTGGTGTATGATTTTTCTATCTTTGTAGGGTCTTTGACTGGTTTGGTATCAGTGATATGGTGGCTTTATAGTATGAGTTTTAGAGTTTGGTGTCTTTATCTATGTTCTGGAACAATTTGTGTAGCATTGGTGTCAGATCTTCTTTGAATACCTGGTGGACTTGCCATTTGAAACCATGAGGCCCTGGTCTTTCATTGGTTGGTATTTTCTTAATGGAACGCTCTACTTCTACTTTTATTATGGGTCTGTTGAGATTTTCAATATCTATGCATTAATTTGAGTGGGTGATGTATTCTTAGGTATCTGTCCATTTATTCTAGATTGCAAGTGTGTTTGAATACAGTTTTTCATAGTAGTGTGTTATTATTCTTTTAATGTCATTTGGATCTGTTGTAATGTCTAGCTTTCCATCTCTTGTCCTGGGTATCTGCATAGTTTCTTTTTTTCCTTTGTTCAGTTTACCAATGGTCTATTTTGTTAATCCTTTAAAAAAACAGCTTCTTTTTTTCCCTTTGTTGAGGTTTATTGAAGGCGACTGTCTGTGAGTCGCAATGGAAACCATCCTTCTAATTACATTTCAATAAATAAAATTCAATTCTGAGTGGTTTCCCTGCATGCTGACAGTCAGACTCAAAACGAACAAAACCTATTGGATCCTGACACACCGTGACCTGCAGCCGAAAACCAGCTTCTTGTCTTGTTGAATTTTTCCATTTTTTTTGGTTGCTTCCCATATGCTTATTTCTGCTTTGATACTTATGATTTCATTACTTCTTTTGTTAGGAACTTTATGTTGTTGTCCTTATTCCAGTTCTTGAAGATGTTCAATTAGAGTGTCAATTTTATATTTCTCCTCTTTTCCCATGTCTGTTGGTTGCTATTTTTTTAGACCAAATATTTTGAAATGTTGTGTTATCATTCTCATTTGTATAAAATATTTGTTTTTTAAAACATTGTAAGGCTAGTGGTGGCTTTTGCTTTTATGAGGATGAGAAGGGAAGAAAAGTATGATGAGATGAAAAGAAAGAGAAATAAAGGTCAAAAGGGCTATGATATAAAAGTTTAGATATTAAAGTTAAAGGCAGAAAGGGTAAAAGGTGAAAGTGTTTAAAATTTAAAAATAGAAAAAATTTTTACTAGAGTAAAAAGTCTGAGTTTTTAATGTATGTTTGTTTGAATTCTAAGCTTTGCCCAGGAGCTCTGACTCTGATTTGGGTGCCAAGTTTTGGATTGATAATGTATTAAGGGACTAGAAATAAAACAAATTAAATTGAAAGCACAAAAGCAAAGTAGTGTTTTTCCTGTTCTTACATATACCAATAAGTGGGGGAGTCTTGACTAATGATGAATTATAAGAAT
>NW_022111323.1:1051616-1061051 GCF_000313985.2 Echinops telfairi | reverse complement strand
TAATTTATTTATCCTATTTGTACTTTTATCAACCGAAGGCTGTTCCCTGCCACTCCACCACCCTAGGTAGCTCCAAGACCTGCCACTTTACCACCCTAGATAGCTCCTAGACCTGTAAAATTCGCTTGGGAGATTTGGGGATCTGCGCTCAGCTGGCTAGTGCCGAGGGCCAATGACAAAGGGGACTCTATCATCAGACATTGCTGCTCTTTTATTTTAGTAAATTTATGTTTACTTATCTTAATGTGAGAATCTCTGTGTTCCTTTTTCATGGGTCCTAAATATAGTAACTTTTGATTAATTGAAAGGGGATTATAAGAGGTGTGTTATTACTTGGTAGATTACAAGAGAGTGTGGCTAACTGAGGTGGGGGAGCAGGGTCTTGAGCCAATGGTGGTTGGTGTTGGTGAGGGGTATAATAAGAAATCTACCAGGCTCATTTTCATCCCAGTATATGATATAAGAAGAGTTCAGAAAGTCTGTATTATGTTTTTAGAAGAAGGCTTTTATTAAATAGCACACCATTTCCCTGTTCTCACTCCCGTGTTATATTGTGGACATAATTGAAGTTTTGCACTACTGAGTGCTGTCTGCCCCTCACTCCGGGTCACAGGGTGGAAATAGGCTATCAGAATGGAGGCTTAGGTTGGAAGTGGGCTTCCAATCAGGTGGAAGTCCTGCTAAGGACAGTGAGTCCCAGTGTCAGCAAGATGCCCAGCTGGGGGAGAGGGAGGCACTGAGATATGTTGGAGTGCTGGGTTCCAGTTCCTCTGGTGGGAAAAAAAGTTTTGTGAGGATTTTTTCCCTCAAAAAACAAATAAGGGGTTAAAAATTAACATACTCTTGAAGCTCCCAGAGAGTCCAAGTTGTGCTCCTGGCTTACTGGGTGTGGGATTCCTGGTTAAGTAATCTGGAAGTTTTTATGTGGCAATCATTAGAGCTAGACTTTTGGAAGAAGGGGAGGAAAGAGGATCTCTCTAGCCTCCAGGGCTCCCAAGGGTCCATGAGGAAAGGAAGTCGTGGGTTCCAGGTGAAACAGGGGTATTACTTGAGGGGTGGTGTGATGTGGGATATCCCACTGTGCTGGTGGGTCACAGAGCCAGGGGAGAGGGGTCCCTACAAGCAGAGCTATGGGAGAGAAGAGCAGGCTGGCACTCAATGCCCCATCAACTCCATTGAGGGAGGGGGAGAGGAGAGAGCCAGCTCAGCTACATTGTCCAGGGACAAAAAAATCTGAAAGGGAGGTCTAAGATATTCCTGGAGTGCTGAGAATTCAGATCCTGTGTCTGAAATCCTAGAATTCGCCTCTTTGCCTGTGATCTCTGTGCCACACAAAAGGAGTTCTAGGCAGAGGACTCTATCTCAGTGCTGTCTTCCAGCACTTTTGTTTACCTTTGTATGTGACTACTTTTTTTCTCTTTAGCTTCTCTCAGGATTCTCTCCTTTTCTCTGAAGTTGGATAATTTGAATACTATATGTCTTCATGTTGTCTTGTGGATGTTTAATCTATTTGGCTTTCTCTCAGCTTCCTGGATGGTTATTGTGTCCTTCTTTGTGATATTGGGGACATTTTCTTCCAAGGATTCCCTTACTAATTTATCGGTAAACTTGTCTGTTTCTTCCAGCTCCCGAAAACCAAGGAGCTAATACTATTTCTCTTCATGATGTCCCACATCATCCTCACGTTTTCTTCAGATTCTTTTGCTTTTTTGTTTGATGGTTTCTCTCATTTGCTGAAGTCTACTTGGTTGTCTTCGAGTTCACTGATTCAATTTTCCTTTTCTTCCATTCTGTTGCTCAGATCTTGTACAGTGTTTTTTATTTCCTTTAGCTATTACTTAATTTCTGAGTTTCCTTTGGGTAAAGGTTTTTAGTATCTCAATTTCTTCGTTTGTTTTCAGAATTAATCCCCAGATGCCTTGTATTGCCCTAAATATTATCCTCCTGTATTCTCTTTCTGGCAGTTCAATGACTTTCTTTTTCTCTGTGTATTCCAGAAAATTCTTCTGGATAATCTTCAGTGGTTGACCTTTGTTTCTCTTGGTTTTTTGTTTGGTGGTAGCTGCTGATGGTTGTTGTTTGCATGGCATAATGATCCAGTTGTAGATGATGCATAGGATTCTGGGTTGTGTAAGGGGATGGCTTTTTAGGCTAAAGAGGGGAATCATATAGGAGCTGGAAATTCTATTGTGTGGAGATGAAGGAGTGATAGTTGGAAGTGGGGGTGGGGTTAGTATGAATAGGAGATGGGTGCTCAAGAGTAGGTTTTAAGTAATGGTATGAATCACAGAAGTCTTCTTGTTAGATATAGTAATTTGTGATGAGTTGTGAGAGAAGATTATAAGAGAGTGTGGCTTACTGAGGTAGGGGTGTGGGGTCTTTGGGTAATGGTGGGTGGGGTAGTTGAGGGGTATATTAAGAAATCTACCAGAGTCACTTATTGATCCTGTATATACTATAGGGAGAGTGCGACCTGTCTGTTATTTTGTTTATAGTTAAACTAAAGGCCTTTATTTGGGCTGGCATATTATTTTCCTGTTCTTAAGGAGGGAAGTCCAACGTTATTTTGTGCAGCAGTATTGGATTTCTGCACCACTCAGCACTGTCTGCCGCCTGTCACGCCAGGTGCAGGGTGGAAATAGGTTATTGGAGTGGAGGGCCAAGGTGGAGGTACACTTCCAATCAGGAGGAGGTCCTCTCAAGGACAATGTCAGTAAGATGCCTAGCTGGGGAAGGGAGAGCTGCTGAAATACACTGGCATGCTGAGTTCCATTTCCTCTGGTGGGAAAAGAGTTGTGTGTGTGTGTGTTTGTGTGTGGTGGTGGGGTGTTCCTTAAGAAAACAGGAAAAAATCTAAGATGCTCTTGTAGCCCACAAGGAGTCAAGCTGTGCTCCTGGCTTATCAGGATGGGACCTCTGATTGGGTTTGCTAGGAGTTTCTCTCTGGTGGCCATTAAAGCTGATCTCTTGCAAGGAGGGGGTGAAAGGAGATGAGATTAGGGAGTGAAACTATGAAGGCTCTGTTTTGCTTGCCATGAAGTCCAGACCCCAGGGCTCCCAGGGGTCCATGAGGAAGGGAGGAAGGCCAGGGGCTCCAGGAAAAATGGGAGTTCCACTTGAAGGATATTCTGGCAGTCACAGAGCCAGGGGAAAGGGGAGGAGGCTAGTACTAGCCGCCCTACTGATCCCTGCTGAGCTAGAGGAGATTGCAGACTGCAGCAGGCTCAGCTGTATTCTCCAGAGGTGTAAAATCAGAGGGAGGTCTAAAATATACCTGGAGTGCCAAGAATCCAGGTCCCACTTCTAAATTCCCAGAATTAGCCTCCTCACCTGTTGATCTCTGAGCCACACAAGGGGAGTTCTAGCCAGGGTATACTATCTTGGCACCATGTTCCCAGGGTCCACTTATTTTCATATTAAGTAAATTTCATGTATTTGTGAAATTGAGGTTGTTGGGTTTTAATTTCTGGCCAATCAAGATTCTAAGTCATCAACATATGGACCATTCTGGAATTAGCCTAATATATTTTCAGTTGGTGTAATTTGCTTTATAATCTATATATTATTTTTTAAAAGCATGCTTATGACATAATAAGCCCTTTGGTATTACAATGGAGTATTATGGGGAATATCTCTGGATTATAGATTCTTAAATGTGTAAATATGTTGTACATTGAATGTTAACAGGTACTTTTACAGTTTTAACTTGTTTTGTGTTAGTGAAATTAAGGAAATGTATACTTAATACAAATGGAATAAGCAAGTAAATGAGACTTAAGAATTGCCTGTTGATTTTAAACATGTAATTTTTTTCTATGAACCTTATCAATAAAAATACAAAATGAATTATGTTCTAAGGAGGTGGGGACTGAATAGACACAAGCACACATGCAGGGGAAGATAGAATGTATGTGACGATCTAGGTCATAAAACTAATAATAATTAACTTAATAAACAGATCAATAGAGCAGAATAAAAATCCTTGAAACAGACCAAAACTTTTGCCTTTGTCAATAACAGTGGGTCTATTATGACTCTATTTCTAACCTCACATTTCTACCTTCTACCCTACTTTTTAACCAGCTCCTCATAAGAGATAAATTATTAGTCTGATTAGTCAAAGCTCAAGATATTTTTGGAGAAAATGTCTTAATAATGGACAGTTATTATTTCTTTCATCTCAGCACTCCTTCTTATATTTCAATGTGGTAAAATGATCTGTGTCAGTCTGAAACTGGGTTAACTTGATGAGTTAGAATAAGACCCACATTGGAAACTAGCAACCTTAGTTTCATAAGACTACAGAGGAAGCACATGGGTTTTTCAACTCATCTGTTAGGACAGATCTACAATGGGGCTTAGTGGACATTTTTTTCTATTAAAGAACTGGTACTGTGAATGTCATTTGACATTTAGTCTTGTTTTTTTTATTGTAGTTAAATATGTGTTACAAAAATGTTACATTTTAATCATTTTAAGTGTTTAGTTCAGTGGCATTATGTATACAATGTGGAGCACCCATCACTACTATTCATTTCCATAACTTTTCAACACCCCATACAGAAACTCTGCATCCATTAAGCAATGACTCCACTTCTCCCCCTCTAATAAACTTTCCCTGTTAAGCTTTAATAAGCTCTCATGTCTATTTACGTATCTATTGTATATATTTTGTATAAGTTCTTGTTATTAAGTGCATTAAGTTGTTTCAACACATATGGATCTTATGCACACATAATTCAATACTGCCCAGTCATGAAACATCCTCACATTTTTTATGTTTTAGTCCATTGTTGCAGTCACTATGTCATCTAGGGTCTTCCTCTTTTTTGCTGCCCCCTACAGTTTATCAAGCATAATGTCCTTCTCCAGGGACTGGTGTCTCCTGGCATGCCTAAAGTACACTATTTTCACTTCCAAGGAGTGTTCTGACTGTACTTTTTCCAAGAGAGATTTTTTGTTCTTCTGGAAGTCCATGGTACTTTCAGTATTCTTTGACAACACCATAATTCAAATTCAATTCTTTTTGGTCTTCTTTACTCAGTGTCAAACTGTCTCATGCATATGAGGCAATAAATACCATGGCTTGGGTCAGGTACACTTTATTCTTCATACTTGCTTTCCATCATTTTTAAAAGGTCTTGTGAAGCATTAGCATTGATTGTGAATTCAATCTAGATGAAATCCTTGACAACTTCAATCTCTTATCCATTTACCATGATATTATCTATTGCTCCAGTTGTGAGAATTTGGATTTTCTTTTCATTTCTGACAGTGTTTGACCATTTGCAAATCTTTCACATAGATTCTCATCTCACCCGTACAACCTCCCTGTGAGGTAAGTAGTCTTTCTTATCTAACAGATGATTTGTTAAGCCAGGTTCACTAGAGAAACAAATTCAGTGACAGTCATATATGTATAAGAAAGAGCTTTATATCAAGTAGCAATTGTATATAAAGAAAACCTCCTAGCCCAGTCCAACTCAAGTCCATAAGTCCCTCTTCAGAATCACAAAGCCACATACAATGATGCAGCATGCAGGAATATCACAGGCTGGTTGATGCAAAGTCCTATGGATTCAATGTCTGTTGATGCATCTACAGGGCTCTGGTAACAACCAGGATCTGCCAGCAGGAAAGTGAAGGCAGAGATAGGGGAGGTTCCCAGAATCCTTGTTATGAGAATGCCATTCCCACAAGGAGGCACCATCAGGTTGTGACCTGATTGACTCCACCCCTACACTTTTATATATCAAGCGGACATAAAATTATGTAACCACTAAAGATGAGGAAGGTGACTCTCAAAGGGTTTAACTGACTTGCCCAAGTTTCTACAATCAGTAAATGGTTGGTATTAATATCAGTCTTTGGCCTAAAATTCCAGCACCCAGAATCTGCCCACCCCTCACGCCCCCTACTTGCCTTACCTACTTCCCAGAGAGAATGAAGATAAAATGAATTCAAGGCTAGGAAAAGAGGAGGAGGGGGAAAGCACTAAATAATTACACCTGCAAACTGCAACCTCCCACAATATATGGCTCGTTCCAATTTAGGGATGAACCTAAAAGTTTGTATTGCCTCAGTTTTGTGCTTACTAAGCAATTTTCCTAAGAGTAAAGGAGCAGTGTGATCCTGTTTAAAGTTAGCTAAATTGTCATCAGGATAACTGGTGTTAGCGCAAATTGAAAAATAATTAATACAAAAAGACCAATGTGCAAGTAGGACCACTGAAACAGAGTAAAGAAAGACAACATGATCAGATAAGGATGCTTTCATAGAAAGGGAACATGGTGTCAGAGTTCAGACTGGCACCCACAGTTATCTAAGGCAAAGTGATGGCAAGGAGGAGTTATTATTTCAGCCTTATATAAACAAGAGCAGAGGGTTCATGGGAACCTGTGCAAAAGCATCTTATTCCATCACACAGATCTCTCTCCAGCTGCCTACATGGAATATACACAACAGTGCTATCTTCATTTTGAAGAATAACTGTACCTGAGCTCATCTTCTACAGACTAGTTCCACGTTAAAATGTCGAATAAAACACTATTTAAGGTAATGAAAACTAAATGGCTGTCTTCAGAAATTTTTTTCAGGATTTACTTTGGATTCTCCCAAGGAAAAATTGTGTTTATTGATGATTCTGAGTATGTCTTTATAACAAAGTTAGATAAATGAACTTAGCAGATTAAAAGTTTTATAGCATCTGTTCAGAAAAGATTATATATTATGTAATCTATATATTTTATAAGTATGTAAAAGATTATATACTTAGGTCATACAAAACCATTTTTCAGTATCTTTTCAAATAAGAAGAATCCTATTCAGCATGCTTCTCCTCCTGAGTTGGCTCATACTAAGTAAGCTTTACTTTCAATTTTTTATTTTCCTCTAAAATAATTTCATATTTCTCTTTCATTCCTGCCAATTCTAGGCTCTATTTCCAGATTTTCTTGGGTTGCAACTTCTAAGTGATGCTTCAAAACATCAAAAGGACTATAAGGTTTCTCTAGTTCTTCATATAAGGCTACCAGCACCTTGGTCCGCATGTCCAGGAGTTTTCTTTACATTGTATTGTAACCCGTACTGAAGCCTGAAGTCCTTGAACTTCATCAGCAAGTTTCAAGTCCTCCGGACTTTCAGAAAGCAAGGTTGTTTCAACCTCATATCAAAGGTTGTTAGAAAACATTCCTCCAATTCTGATGACACCTTCTTCAAATAGTCCAGTTCCTTGGATTAACTGCTAATAATACAGATGGAACAAGTATGTTGAAAGTTATAACCCTGACACACACTTTTTTCTAAATTTAAACCATTCCCTTGCTCCATTTGAACAATTGCTTCTTGGTCCATGTACAGGTTTGCCAAGAACACAGTGAAGTGTTCTGGAATTCCCATTCTTCTCAAGACTATCCATAGTTTGTTATGACCCACGTGATTGAATGTCTTCGCATAGTCATTAAGGCACAAGTAAACATCTGTGGTAGTTATATAATCTGTTGTCGATTTGAGAGGATTAAGAGTGAAAGCGTAGAGTCTCGCCTGTCAATTAGGTCATAGCCAATGAGGCTTCTGTGTGGGCATGGCTCCCTCCTGAGGATTCTGGGAAATCCTGTATTCCTTTCTGGAGGTGGGAGATTCTCTTTCTCTCTCTGCTCACTCCCTGGGTGACATTGCAGCTGACAAGAAACATGGAACTACACTAGTGCCCTGAGCTGGAGGAACCAAGTGTAGATACTTGCCAGCACTGAGATGCTTACAATGCCGCTGGATCCACAAGACTTCTGACCCACTGACCTGTGATCTTCCTGCATTCGGCACCATTATATGTGTTTTCATGAGTCTGAAGAGGACTTGATAGATTGGTATCGAACTTATGGGCTAATATTGGACTTAGGGACTTGGTCTGAACTGGGCTGGGATGTTCTCTCAATATTCAATTGCTCTTGTATATAAAGCTCTTTCTTATACACATATAAATCTCCCTGAATTTGTTTCTCTATTCTACACAGACCAACACAACATCTTTCTGGTATTCTCTGCTTTCAGCCAAGATCCAGCTGATATCACTAATGATATTACCCATTCTACATCTTCTTCTAAATCTGGCTTGAATCTCTGGCAGCACCCTGACAATGTACTGCTGCAATAGTTATTCAGTGATCTTCAGCAAAACTTTACTTGTCTGTGATATTAATATTATTCTATATTTTTCACATTCTTTCTTTGACATGGGTACAAAAATAGATCTCTTCCAGTCAGTTGGCCAAGAGTTCTTGACATAGGTAAGTGATTGCTTGCAGTGCTTGATCAGTTTAATGAAAAATTTCTATTGGTGTTCCATGATTTATTGCAGCCTTGTTGTTTGCTAATAGTCTTAAGGCAACTTGGACTTCTTTTTTCAGTATCATTGGTCCTTGATCATATGCTACCAATTGAAATGATTGAATGCCATCTAGTTCCTTTTGGTATCGTTACTTTGCGGATTAATTACACCTTCTTTGATGCTTCCTATGTCGTTCAGTATTTTGCTCATAGAATCTTTTAATACAGCAACTTGTGGCTTGAATATTTTTCCTAAATTCCTTCAGCTTAATATGTGCAGAGCGTGTTCTTCCTTTTTGGTTTTTTAACTCCAGGTCTTTACATACTTCACTATAATATTTTGTCTTCTTGGGCTGCAGTTTGATATCTCAATTCCTTTGCTCTATTTAGTGACTGAGTTATTTGCCTTTTTTTAAGTTGTCAAAGTTTTGTAAATATTTTGGGTATTAGATTCTAACCAGATATTGTTTCTGTAGGTAGTTTTCCTCTGTAACTATTCTTTTCCTTGTTTTGATAAACTCTTTACTTTTAAAATTTTTAAAGAATTATCAGGTACAATTTGATTCTTTTGTCTTTTTCTGTTTGAATATATACATATATATACTAGATAATTCATTGTTAAAAGGAATGCCCTAGAGTGTTGTCCCTATATTCTCGTCTAAGACTTTTATAGTTTTAGTTTGCACATTTATGTTCTTTTGTTTTGTTTTGTTTTTTGTTTTTTTTTTCTTTCACATTTATGTTCTTAATCCATTTTGTGTGTGGAATAAATTCTGTTTGTTTTCTGCTTGTGCAAATCCAATTTTCTCATTTCTTATTTAGATAAATGCCTATTCAGACCTGTGACTATTTTTAATTGGTTTTTTTTTTGCCTTTTATTGTTGATTTGTAGGAGTTTAGGAGACCTAGTGGCATAGCGTGTTACTGTTTGGCTGCTAACCACATGACCCACAGTTCAAACCCAGCAGTCATTCTGTGGGAGAAAGACAAGGCTTTCTCCTCCTGTAAAGATTTACATTTTGTGTGTGGAATAAATTCTGTTTGTTTTCTGCTTGTGCAAATCCAATTTTCTCATTTCTTATTTAGATAAATGCCTATTCAGACCTGTGA
>NW_022111323.1:1026418-1051516 GCF_000313985.2 Echinops telfairi | reverse complement strand
TTGTTTTCTGCTTGTGCAAATCCAATTTTCTCATTTCTTATTTAGATAAATGCCTATTCAGACCTGTGACTATTTTTAATTGTTTTTTTTTTTTTGCCTTTTATTGTTGATTTGTAGGAGTTTAGGAGACCTAGTGGCATAGCGTGTTACTGTTTGGCTGCTAATCACATGACCCACAGTTCAAACCCAGCAGTCATTCTGTGGGAGAAAGACAAGGCTTTCTCCTCCTGTAAAGATTTACATTCTCTGAAATCCACAAGACTAGTTCCTATGTCCTATAAGGTCATTATGAATCAGAATTGACTCAATCGCAGTCAGTTTTTGTAGAAGTTCTTTAGGATCTCTGGTGGTGTACTGATAACATGTTGAGCTGCTAACCACAAGGTCTCCAGTTCAAAACCACCAGCTGATCTGCTAGACAAAAATGAGATTTTCTGCTCCCATAAAGACTTACAGTATTGGAAACTCACACAGGAAGTTCTACCTGTAGATCCTATAGAGTCACTATGTGTCAGAATGGATTTGATAGCTGTGAGTTCAGAGGTTTGGAGTTCTTTACATAGGCTATCTCTTCATTTTGTTGATAAAGTCAATTTTTTGCACACAAAGAATGTTTCGTGTTGATTATATATAATTTATCCTTTTTATCTTGTTACTCATCATTTTGGTTTCATATTTTAAAATCCACTTTCCAAAAGACGGTCTTAAAATGTTCCTCCTGTTTTCTTCTCAGAATTTTATGATTTTAGTACATGTCACTGATATATTTTGAGTTATTTTTCATATGATTTTAGGTACATGTGCAACTTCATTGTTTTGCACATGGAGATCCAGTAATTTCAATACCATTTGTTCATAGATTCTTATTTTCTATGTAGTAGGCACAGCATATAGACTGACTAAATATATGAGATTATTTCAGGAGTTTCAATTATATTCCAGGGATATATTTGTCTATTCTTGTGCCAGTACCACACTCTTAATTACTTTATTGTTATAGTATGTTTTGAAATCAGATGGTATGATTGTTTTACTTCTTTTTTTCCACAAAATAATCTTCAATATGTTATTTGCAATTCCTTATGAATTTGAGTCATTCCCATTGCTACAAAAGATACTGATGAAATGTTGAAATGGAAATCATTGAATCTGTAGACAGCTTTGTATAATATTGACATTCTAATATTGACATCATCTTCTAACCTAAAAACATGGGATATCTTTCCATTTACGTATGCCTTCACTAGTTTCTTTTAGGAATGTTACATTATTTTCCATCATACAAGTCTTTCACCCCTATAGATAAGTTTATTCCTAGGTATTTTATTATTTTATATTCTAGTATGATTTCCACTTTAATTTCTAATTTTAAGTATTTTCTTGTATCTTCCCTGTTTTCTTTTTCATTGTCAGTCTACCTAAACGTTTGTAGATTTCATTGAACTTTTCAGAGAATCAACTTTTCTTTTAGTGATCACGTTTTTCATTTATCCATATAACTTATCTTCATTCTAATTTCTGTTATTCTGGTGAATTTGGAATTAGTTTTCTCTTAGTTTTTTCTATTTTCTCGAGGTTTAAAGTCAGCCGACTGATTCAAGATATTCTTTTTTCCCATTGTGTTTTATTTCAATTTTTGTATTTATTAGGATATAATCTATACATCGTATCACTTCATAGTTCAATCACATCCAGAAAAATTGTACAATTGCTACCACAATTAGTTTCCAAACATTCTTTTTCTACATGGACTCCTTGACATCATCTCACCTTCACCCCACCAGCATCACTGAGCTTCCCTTCCCCCAGTAATCCTTAGTCTACTTGCTGTCCCTATAGGTCCATCAGTCTTGGGTTTCATATATTGAAAAATGGGGTGGGGAGATATAATATAACTTCAAGAGGGTGACCCCAAAATGACATAGCACCTCTGAAATGTATCCTAATATGAACCAATAGAACAATAGAAATCAATTATACAGAAAATTTTGGAAAGCAGATCAGGTCCAACATGCATCCTAGGGGGGATATGCTGACAAAATTTTAACTATTCAAGTTAAGATTTATAACTTTGTATGTACCAGGGGACCAATGGAGAGCTCTGCGGGGCCAGCCCCAATCCCAACTATGTGGACACCTACGACGTCCCCAGAAGAATGCACTTCAAAGAACAGCACTGAAGCTACAGCTTGGAGAGAGGGGCACGTCTGATTAGAACACACAGGAGAAATGAAGAGGGATGGAGAGGGAGGGGAACACATCCTGGTCCACCAAGCCCCGAGAACAATATTCCTGCTCAGAGCAGACAAAGCACAGAGAGGACTATAGGGCTGGCCCCCACCACGAGACGTGACATCTCTCACTGTACCTAGTGCTCTGGGGAACAACACTGGAGACACAATGCGGGAATTGTGCCCAATCTTACCCCATCACACTGGGGTGAAACACTAAGGGCATGCAACAGAGCAGCAAAGGGAGAAAGGTGATGAAATCCCAAAGAAATACCAAAAATAGACTTTGGAGATAGAATGTGGCACCCCACCAGACTCGACTGGAAAACACTCATAAAGGCCAACAAACAGACGAACTATTTATAGTCTTTTCCGTTTTTGTCAATGGATTTCTCATTGCTGTTATTTTGGTTTTGATGTTGTTATTGTTTTGTTGGATTTGACTTTCTTTCTTGTTTTGTTTGGCTTTGCCTGGTTTTTGTGCCTATTGATGTCTCTGCGTGTCTATCTAGATAAGATAGGCGCGATAAACAATTCAGAGATGAAAAGAATGGGACCAATGGTTCCAGGGGAATACGGGAGAAGGGGAAGTGGGAGAAAGGAAGTGGGGAGAAGGACCAACCCAGGGACAAGTAAACAACAAGTGAGCTAAAATCAATGGAGAGAAAGGCATAGTATGCTTAATCAAGGGCAATGTAGCAGCGAGGAATTACTAAACCCAAATGAAGGCCGAACATGATGGTGGAACAAGAGGAAAGTAAAAGGAAATAGAGGAAAGAACCAGGAGGCAAAAGACATTTTTTAGAGGTTTAAATACAGGCATGTACATATGTAAATATATTTTTATATAAAGAGAAGGGAATAGATCTATGTACTTATATCTATATGTTAAGAATCAAGATTGCAGATGGACACTGGGCTTCGACTCAAGTATTGCCTCAATACAAGAACTCTTTGTTCTAATAAACCAGCATTCTGTGATGCTCATCATCCAGACAGGATCGCTGGAGACAAAATGGGTGCATAAGGAAATGTGGTGAAGAAATCTGATGCTGCCTGGCTATCAAAAGATATAGTGTCTGGGGTCTAGAAGAAGCGCACCAGCCTGTGTAATCATAAGGTTTCGATAGAATCAGGTATCAGGCATCTAAAACCCAGAAGAAAATCTTACCTAATGTGAATGGAGTCAGGGGGGTGGCGCGTGGAGAGGAGACCCAAAGCCCATCTGCAGACAATTAGACATCCCCTCACAGAAGGGTCACAAGGAAGAGATGAGCCAGTCAGAGTGCAGTTTAGCACCAATGAAACACACAACTTTCCTTTAGTTCTTCCATGCTTCCATCCTCCTACTATCATGAACTCAATTCTACCTTACAAATTGGATTAGGCCAGAGCATGCACACTGCTACAGATAAGAGCCCGCAACACAGGGAATCCAGTATAGATAAACCTCTCAGGGCCAACAATGAGAATAGAGATACCAGTAGGATTAGGGGAAGGTGGGGGGAGAAGGGAGGAATTGATCACAAGGATCAACCAAGAACCCCATTCCAGGGGGAAAAATAACGGAAAAGTGGGTGAAGGGCGACAGAGGATGATGTAAGATATGAAAATAATAATCTATAACTTATCAAGGGTTCATGAGGAAGGGCAGTGGGGAAGGGAGGGGAGAAATGAGGAACTGATATCAAGGGCTCAAGTAGAAAGAAAATGCTTTAAAAATGATGATGGCAGCATATGTGCAAATGTGCTTGACACAATGGATGAATGTATGGATTGTGATAAGAGATGTAATAGCCCCCAATAAAAGTACCTAATAAAAAAGATTTATGCCTTTGATGTTATATATTCAACTCTCTAATGAACTCTGTTTAGTAATCATTTCCCTCCTACCCCTCAATTGTTAATAGAAGGAATTCATCCGAGGCTTATTTCCTATTTGCTTCTACAAATAAATCTTGGGCTCCCGCTGTCATTCATAGCTTTCTGCAAACCAGATTCTCACACATTAGGCTTGGATACTAATCCCTCCATCGACTGATGATTATATGATTCAGGATATGTGGGTAACTGATGATGGTACGATTCTTCCATGCGGACTTAGTGAACATCTCACTTAGATGGCTCCTTGTTTGGAGATAAGTCTTTAAGATCCCAAACACTATCTTATCTAATGGTCGGGCACCATCAAATTTCTTCGCATTTTGCAATCGCACCCATTTTCTCTGTGTTCCCTTCCTGAGGGTAAATATTGAGCAGGGGCATGATGTAAGAACTTATTGTTCTTAAATTGGAGCTAAGATTTATTTTAAGCCCAAAATACATTCCTGGATCTATGACTTTTTGTTGTTGTTGTAGTTCTTTTCATTTAATATTACTTGAGAGCTAATACAAATGTCATGTCGTTCCATTGTTCAATCACATCAAGCGGAATTGTACACTTGCTCCCAAAATAGGTTTCCAAACAGACTTTTTCTTCCTGTACTCCTTGACATCGTCTCCCTTTTACCCCTTCCCTGAATCCCATGCCCTCCATAACTTTGTTCTACTTACTAGACATAAAGGTTCATCAATCCTGGGTTTCATTTACCGAAAAACCTGTACCATAACTTCAAGAGGGTAACATCCAAAATTCTAGCACCTCTATGGTACCCCTAATATGAGAAAACAAAAACCAAATAAAGCAGAGTGATTGAGACAGGTTTGCTGGAATAATACTTATCTTTTTTTTTCTTTAAATCATCATATTGGGGACTCTTCCAGCTCGTATCACAATCCATACATTCACCCATTGTGTCAAGCACATTTGTACATATGTTGCCATCATCAATTTCAAAACATTTTTATTCTACTTAAGCCCTTGACATTAGCTCGTTTTTGTCCTCCCCCATTATCCCTCCCTCATGAACCCTTGATAATTTATCATTTTTTTCATGTCTAACACCGACTGCTGTCTCCCTTCACTTACTTTTCTGCTGTCCAGCCCCCTGGGAAGGGGTTATATATAGATCATTGTGATTGGTTCCCTCTTTCTCCCTCCATGTTCCCCTTCCTCCCTTCCTAGTATCACTACTTTCATTATTGCTTCTGAGGAGTTTATCTGTCCTGGATTCCCTGTGTTGCGAGCTCTTATCTGTACCAGTGTACATGCTCTGGTCTAGCCAGATTTGTAAGGTAGAATTGGGGTCATCATCAAGGTTGGGGGAGGAATCATGGAAGAACTAGAAGAAAATTGTGTGTTTCATCTGTTCTATCCTGGACCCTGACTGGCTCTTCTCTTCCTTATGACCGTTCTGTAAGAGGATGTCCAATTGTCTACAGATGCACTTTGGGTCTCCGCTCCACACACACACTCATTCTCATTGATATGATTTTTTGTTCTGAGTCTTTGATGCCTGATACCTGATCCCATACATATCTCACACACAGGCTGGTGTGCTTCATCCATGTGGGCTTTGCTGTTTCTCAGCTAGTTGGCTGCTTGTTTATCTTCAAGCATTTAAGATTTGAGATGCTGTATCTTTTGATAGCCTGGCACCATCAGCTTTGGCCTACATTTGGGTTTCAGTAATTCTTTTCGACTACATTGCCCTTGATCAAGCCCCACCAGGCATCCTATGCCCTCTTATACATCAATTTTAAATCACTTTTGTTCCATTGTCCCTGGGTTTGTTAGCGCACCCCCCCTTCCTTTTCCTGCCTCTCCCTCACCTATGTCTCCCCAGAACCGTTGGTCCCATAGTTTTCTCCTCTGGATTTTTATCCTGCCTGTGTTATCTAGAGAGACATGCAGAGATAATAGTAAGCATAAAAACAATACACAGCAAAACAAAGCAACAAAAGAAAACAACCACAACAATAAAAAAAGCCTATAAATAATTCCAGGTCTGTTTCTTGACCTTGAGAAGTGTTTTATGGTTGAATCTGATGGGGTGCCACACCTTGGCCCCAAGCATATTTTTTGTATTCCCCAGGGACTTCATTGTTTTGTTCCCCCTGTTGCTCTGTTGCACAGTGTTTCACCCAGAATGGACACAATTACCACACTGTGTCTCCAATGTTGTTCCCTGTAGCTCTATGGTTCAGTGAGGGACATCATGTCTCGTGGTGGGGCCAGCCCTATGGTCCTCTCTGTGCATTGGCTACTCTGAGCAGGAATATTGCCCTCAGGGCTTGGTGGGCAAGGATGTGTTCCACTCTCTCTCCTTCCCTCTTCATTTGATCCTGTGTGCTCTGATCACAATCTCTGCAGCTATAGCTTCAGTGCTGTCCTCTGAAGTGCATTCTTCTCAGGGGATGGGGTGGGGGGAGAGTGTCCACGTAGTTGGGTTTGAGGGTAGTGCCGCAGACCTCTCTATTGTTTCCCTGCTTCATGCTGGTATGTTGTATTCACATCTTGGCATACTTGAAGTCTGGTCCCTCTCTCCCTCTCCTGTGGGAATATAAACAATACCCTCCCCTTGGGTGGGTGAGTGCCCTGTTCCCCTGCTACCTGTGTCTTTTCTTTCTTTCTTTCCCCCTTCTTTTTCACTGGCTGCCATTTGTATCCCTGGATTTGTTCTGGCCCTGCCATAGTACCTGGACCTCACCACAGGACTGTATGTTTATAATAGCTTTTCCCCTATGCCCCTTTTGCATTTTTAAGCTTACCTCAGTGGACTCATGTTGTACTCATCCTTTGTTGCTTGGCTCACTTCGATTAGCAAAATTTCCTCCAATTCGACCCATGTGGCAATGCGCTTCATGCATTCATCACTGCTTTTTAGGGATGCATAGTACTCCATTGATTATATGTGTCAAAGTTTTTTAATCCATTCATGTGTTGATGGAAATTTGGGTTGTTTTCTACTCTTTGCAATTGTGAACTGCGCCGATATGAACATTGGAGTACACATGTCTGGCTGTGGTTTATTTCCTGCCTTTTCTAGGTATATGCTGAATAGAGGGATTGCTGGATAGGATGGTAGCTCGATTGCCATCTGTTTTAAATAGCACCAAATCTATTTCCATAATGGCTGTACATACCTAGAGGTCCACCAGCAGACAACCTCCAAGACCTTTACTTTCTGATTTTTTTTAATTGGGCTATCTTTGAGGGTGTTAGGTGTTATAATTCACAATTCTCTTATTGGCTAATGATCAGGGAAATTTTCTCATATGTTTATGGACCATTCAGATTTCTGGCCTTGTGAAACTTCTGTTCAGGCCCTTTGCCCACCTCCTCATTGGGCAATTAGTTCTTTTCTTCTTGTAAGTTACTGTGTTGTAGTGTAGATTTTAGTAATAAGACCTTTGTCTGATGTGTCATTGTGAAAGATATTTGCCCAGTCTGTGGGATCTCTTATTACTCTCTTGGAAAATTGTTTCGATGTACACAGGTGTTTTATCTTCCACTTACCAATTTGTTCTTTCTCCGTGTTTTTGTGTCCTTCCCTATTTCTAGTAGCCAATGTATTTCCTGAGCCAAATTTCTCAGGCTTGTCCCAATTACCTCATTGATGACTCTCATAGTTTGGGGTTTTATCTCAAGGTCTATGATCCACCTTAAGTTTATTCTTGTGCATGGCGCATGTAAGGGTCTTGCTTCATTTTTCTGCAGGTAGATATCCTTTTTTTTTTTCCAGCACCACTTGTTGAAGAGGGAATCCTCTTTTTTTGGAGCCCTCATCAAAGTTAAGTTGTGTCTATGCTGATGATTTTATTTTTGGGTTTCAGCTCATTTCCATTGTTTTGAGTATCTGTCATTATACCAATGCCACACTTTAAGCAAACCCTACAAATTGTCCTCCTTCTTGAGTTCTCTGCTAATTCTGGCCTTCTTCTCTCTCCATATTAAGGTGGTAGTCAGTTTTTCTAATTCTTTAAAGGTAGATGATGGTATTTTTATCGGGATAGCATTAAACTTACAGAGTGCCTTGGACAGAACTGACATTTTTACTATATTTAGTCTTCCAAATCACATACAGGGGTTATCGTTCCATTTGTTGACATCGCTCTTGGTTTCTTGTAATAGTGTTTTGTAGTTTTCCTCGTACAAATCTTTTGGTTCTTTTAGTCAGGTATATCCATAGATATTTCAATTTGTGATTGGCTATTGTGAAGTGTACTACCTTTCTGATCTTCTCTTTCATGGCCTTTTCCAATGTGTATAGCATTCAGATAGACTTCTGTTTGCTGATCTTGTATCCTGCTACTCTGTCATATTCCGCTATTGCTTCCAGCACTCCCCTTGTGGAGCTTCTGGGATTTTCCATATATAAAATAATATAATCTGCGTATAATGATAGTTTCGCCTCTTTCTTCCTTTTTGATGTCTTTTTACCTTATGTTGTTAGCTAGGACCTCCAGTAAAATGTTAAATAAGAGTGGGGACAAGGGGCATCTTTGTCTGGTCCCCTTTCTCAGTAGGATTGTTTTGTCTTTTCTCCATTGACTACGACGTTGGTGGTTGGTTTCTCATATATAGTTTGTATTATATTGAGTAAATTTCCTTCCATTCCTATCTTCTTCACTGGCTTAAACAGGAATTGGTGTTGGATGTTGTCAAATGTTTTCCATAGCTATCAATATTATCATGTGGTTCTTATAATCTTTCATGTCCATCTGTTGAATAATACTAATGGTCTTTCCTATGTTGAATCATCCCTGCTCCCTGGTATGAATTCCACTTGGTCATGGTAAATTATTTGTTTTATATACTTTCATAGTCTATTGTCTAGTATTTTGTTATGGATTTTTTTTGCATGTATGTTCATTGCAAATATTGATCTCTAGTTCTTGATTTTCGTGGGATCCTTGTCCACTTTAGGTATCAGTTATACTAGCTGCATGGAAAGAATTCAGAAGTTTGCTGTCTTTTTCTTTGTTCTGGTAGAGTTTGTATAGGATTGGTGTCAGTTCTTCCATGAATGCTTGGTACAATACTCTTGTAAAGCCATCTGGCCCAGGGAATTTTTTTTGTTGGTATCCCTTGAAAACCTTGTCTATTTCTTCTATTGCTATGGGTCTGTTGAGATTCTTGACATCCATCTGGGATAGTCTAGGGAGAGATTGTTTTCCCAATTACTTGTCCATGTCTTCCAAGTTGTTGAATTCATTGGAGTACAGGCCTTCATGGCACTATGTAATAATCCTTTTGATTTCATTAGTAGTAGTATTCCATGTTTTATCCCTCATCCTTGATATTGAAATTTCTTCCTTCCTTTCTTTCGTTAAGTTTGTCATTGTTCTGTCAATTCTGTTAATCCTTTCAAAGTACCAACTTTTAGTTGCATTAATTTTTTCCATAGTTTTCTTGTTTTCCCTTTCATGAATCTCAGCCCTGATTTTTATTATTTTTTTGCTATTAGTAAGATTGTCCTTTTGAATCTGCTGTAATTGCTGTAAGTTTTGTGTTAGTATGTCAAGCATAAGTTTCTCTTCCTTATTCATGTGCACATGTATTGCTGTCAAATTTCTCAGGAAAGGAAGCAAACATCCTTTGCTGTGTCTCAAAGGTTTTGGTATGTCATATTCTCATTCTCCTAATTTCATGTCTGATCTGGGCCAGTTCCCACTCCTTTTCAATAGAAAGTTCTTCATCCTCCATTCTCTCCTCTTCTTCATGGTGTCTGCTGATAAGTCTGAGCATATTCTTATTTGGGTACCTTTATATGTGACAGCTTCTTTTTACATGGCTGCTATTGTGATTTTCTCCACATTCTCAAAGTTGCTTAGTTTAACTATCACATAGCTTGGTGACTTCCTTGGATTCAGCTTAGCTGCTGTTCTTTCAGTCACCTGAATTGTTGCCTGAGTTTTCATTCATTAAGCTGTGTAAGTTTTCCTCTAAAATTCCCTGGCTATTTTTGTCATTAACTTCTTTGTTGTGTCTTTTCTGGTAGTCCAATTATTCTAATGACCCTATTCATAGCATCAGATATGGCTCTCGGGTTTTCCTCAGCTTCTCTGATTATTTTAACTGTCTTTCCCATTTATTGAAGTATGTCTGGTTTTCTTCCAGGTTACTGGTGCGATTCTCTGCCTCCTCAAGTCTGTTGGCGAATGAGTATTCTACTATTTGGAGGGCAAGTTGGATGGTCCTCTCAGGGGACGCTGGTTGGGTGGTTGTGGGCTTCAAAGATGGTATTACACTGGATTATCTCAAAGGACACCCTGGTGGTGTGGCCCACAGAGGCTTGGAACACCTCAGATGGCACATAGGGATCTCCTCTGCAATTGGAGTGCTACAGAGATTGGATGGATGTGACTGCTTTGGTGTAGAACACAATGGATTGTGGACGGAATTGCCCTAGTCGGCAAAATCACCACAGAGGTTCCAGCAGCAGCGTGGAGCACTATAGAGGACTGGAAAAGCTGTGTTAGGCTGTTTGAAGCACAGTGGCAGGTGGAAGGAAGTTCCTTCAGCCACACGTAGGGCCGCAGAGGACAGGCATGAGATCCCCAAGTCACATGGACCACCGTGGAAGGTGGGAAGAAGTTCTCCCAGCCAAGTGGAGCACCACAAAGGGTGGCTGTGAGTTCCCTCAGCCACTTAGAGGACCTTGGAGGGTAGGCAGGAGTTCCCCTAGCTGTTTGAAGGGGAAATTCTCCAGCCATTTGGAGTGTGTAGAAGGCAGATGGGATCTTCCGAGCCATGTGTAAGGTCACAGTGTGAAGTTAGGAGCTCCTCCAGGTGGGTGTAGGGCAGGGGGAGTTGCCCATAGGTGGAAGGGAGTGGCCTGGAGGCCTGCAGTATCATGTGAAAGGAAAGAGATGGGGGGAAAAACACAGAGAGAGAAAAAAACTGAGCCCGCTGAGACTGTGGCAGGAAAGAGAGAATAGAGAGGGGGTAAAAAGTAAACAAATTGCTGAGCCCAAATCATCTGACCATGGGGTAGGAAGATATTATTTGTCCTCCTCCCAACAGTTCACCAAATTTGGTACAGCTGTCTTCTCAGACACCATGTATTTTCCAACTTAAGTCCTCAAGTGATAGGTGTGTCTGAGGTAGAGTCCAATTCACCCTGTGGAGTTCCATCATAGGATCTCACTGATGCAACCTCTATAGTAAGCTGTGCACCTTGAAAATCAAGGATTCAGTGTCCCCTTGCACCTTGATACCTGACCTGTGTCCCCAGGATGTACTCAGAATCCCGGGTGAACATTGCCCATGTGGTACATACCACCAAAAGCCCTCCCCCATAGCTACAATATTCTCTCTAATCATTATCTTCACAGAATTCCATAATTTTCATAGGATTGAATTTCCTTTTCATTCATCTCTAAGTATTTTCTAGTCCACTTTGTTAAATCATCTTTGTCCTATTAGTTGTGTAATAATGTTTTGTTTTTTTCCCCACATTTCCACACTTCGAATTTTTGTGGAATTTCCAATTTTACTATTATAATTGGTTTCTAGTTTGTTTTCATGTGTTAGAAAAGGACTTTTGTATATATACATCTATATGTGTGTGTGTTTATATTCTGAGGCTTGCTTTGTGATCTAACATGTGGTATTTCCTGAGGAATAATCCAGGTGTGTTAAGAGAAGAATATGATTTGGGGTCGAGGATTCCATGTATGTATGTTAGGTTTAGTTGTTCAAGTTCTTATTTCTTTATTGATGGTCTGCCTAAATGTTCTTTCCATTATAGAAATTGGCATACTGATGTCTCCAAGTGTTAATGTGAATCTCTCTACTTCTCCCTTTAGTTCTATCAATGTTATCTTGGGCTATTGTTGTTAGATGCTCCCATAGCTAGAGATAAAGCTAGCTAGAGATAAAGATATATAGATAAGATAGATATATAGGAAGACTGTATGTAGGAGACCTGTGAGTTAAATATCAGGCTGCTAACCACAGGTTAGCAGTTCAAACCCAGCAGCTGTTCTGATGGAGAGAGATGAGACTGTCTGATAGATTCTTTGTTTGTCTGTTTGTATTTGTTTGTTATGGGTCTTCTGATGCCTGTTACACAATCTGAACAACATCTCATGATCGCACAGGCTGGTGTGCTTATTCCACGTGGGCTTGTTGCTTCTCTGCTCGTTGGCCACTTGTTTAACCCCAAGCCTTTAACACCTCAGATGCTATATCTTTTGAAAGCTGGGCACCATCCACTTTCTTCACCACATTTGCTTTTGCACCCATTAAGAGTTCTTCCATTCAAGGAGGGTATGAGCAGAAGCCTGAACTCTGTCCAATACCTCAGTGCACATATGCACATAGGCCAATAGCTCTATTTTTATGAATTAGTGTATTTACGTATGTACACATGTATGCTTATATCTCTATCCATAGCTTTGCTTCCTGAATCGTTCCTCTGTTTCCTTTTACCTTCCTCCTGCCCCACCATTATGCTCACCCTACTTCCGCCTCTTTGTAATTACTCTCAGCTAGAATGCTGTTGCTCCAACGCACCCAGGATGTCTAGCTTACTTCCATGCCTATCTTATATATGTAGGCAAACCGACAATAACATAGACCAAACAAAAGATTAAAAGAAACAAAATGGAAAAAAAAAAACCATACACAATTCCACGTCTGTCCACTGACCTTTATGACTCTCTCCCTACTGGTTCTGGAGCAATTTTGGGAGCTGCCCCTCCTAGCCTAAAGTCTATTTGGGGCATTCTTTAGAGGCTTTGTGGCTTGACATTGCTCCAGTTGCTGATCTGATATGTTCCCTTCTTGGGGATTCAGACCAGAGTAACTCCCTGCTGTGTGTCCCCAGTATTGTCCTCTGTTGCGGTATGTTTCAGTTAGGTGACATTCCTTGAGCTATTGTCGGCTCCACAGTCTTCTCTGTAGCTCCATGCAGGGATGTCATCCTCTGATCTTAGTGTGTTGATATGGGGTCTAGGCCGTCCCTTTCTCTTTTGCTTTCTTGGTTTGCTTCTGTGTGGGCGTGGTATGCTGGCCACTCTCCCCAACCTGTAGTTTTAGTGTTGTTCTCTGATCCACATACTTCTTGGGACAGGGTCAGTATGGCTCTATTTGGGGCTGGCCCTATAGCCTAATCTTTTCATGCATTTATCCATGTATGTTGCCATCAAGATTTGGTGGGGTTTGTATGCACATTCCCAGTTCTGTGGAGATATAAGCAATACTACACACACCCCACCCGCCCAGCTGCATGGGTTAGTGTCCTGCTCTCCCCATGCCATCTTCTCCCTCCCCTCTCCATTTTCATCATTCCCTTTCCCCCCTTTCCCCTTCTTTGTGTTATAATATCATGCACCTCTTTGTATTTGGTCTGGCCTCTACCTGATTGTCTGTACCTCAACCTGTATAAGTGACTTTTTTTCTATACCTACTATGCTGATTATAATTACCTCATGTTGTACTTGTCCTTTTGTGATTGGCTGACTTCCCTTAGCATAGTTTCCTCCAAATCTTCACATGGAATGACGTGCTTCATGTGATCATCGGTGCTTTTTAGTGAGGCATAGTACTCCATTGTGTGTATGTGCCAGTTTACTAATCCACTCATCTATGAATGGAAATTAAGTTGTTTCCAATGTTGGAGGGAATGTGGCATGATAGGAACTCTCCTCCATTATTGGTGGTCATGAAGATATCACCAGATTGCTTTCCACAGAGGCTGTACTTTCTATATGTGTACCTTTCCTTGTTGCACTTAACCTATGTATTCACTGAGTCAAGGTTCTTAGGTCTGTCCCAATTTCTTCATTGATGGTCCTGATAGCTTGGGGTTTTACTTCCAGGTCTGTGATCCAGCTTGAATTTGTGCTTGTGCATGGGGTGAAGTAAACATCCTGTTTCTTTTTTCTACAGGTGGATATCCATTATTTCTAGAACCACTTGTCAAAGAGGGTATTTGCCTCTCACTTGATGCTTTTTGGGCCCTTGTCGAAGATCAGTTGTCTATATGCTGATGGTTTTATTTCTGGATTTTCTATTCTTTTCCATTGGTCTGAGTATCTCTCATTATACCAGTACCATGCTGTGTTTACCACTGTGGCTGTGTAGTAGGTGTTAAAGTCAGGTAAAGTGTACAGAATCATGTGGTCTGAAAAAACTCCTCTTCTCCTAGTTGGATATCTTTAATGTCCTTCTGTTGTCTTATGTTGTTAGCTAGGACTTCCAGTACAATGTTGAACAGAAGAGAGGACAGGGGACGCCTAGTTTGGTCCCCCTTTCAGTGAGAGTGTTTTTGTCTTTTCTCCATTGACTATGATGTAAGCTGTTGATTTTTTGTAGATAGCTTGAATTATCCTATCTTATTGAGTGTCTTAAATAGGAATGGGTTTTGGAAGTTGTCAAATGCTTTTTCTGCATCTATGGATATTATCATGTGACTAATACTTTTTCTTATCAATGTGGTGTATAATATTGATGGATATTTGGTGGTTAAACCATCCCTGCATCCTGGGATTAATCCCACCTGATCATGATGGATGATATGTTTTATGTACTTTTGTGTTCTATTGGATAATATTTTTGTTAAGGATTTTTGCATCTATGTTTATTAAAGATATCGTTCTGTAGTTCTCTATTCCTGGTGGACCCTTGCCCTGTTTGGGTATCAAAATTATACTGGCTTCATAGAATGAGTTTGGTACTTTGCCATCATATTCTATGCTCTGGAATAATTTGCGGAGGATCGGTGTCAGCTCTTCCCTGAATGTTTGGTATGATGTTCATGTGAAGCAGTCTGGCCCAGGAGCTTTTTTTATTGGTAGTTTCTTGATAGCTATATCTATTTATTCTTTGCTATTAGTCTGATGAGGTTCTTGACCTCTACCGGGGATTATCCTACCGGGAATAATCGGGAAGGATAGTTTTTCAAGTATATGTCCATGTCTTCCACGTTGTTGAATTCATTAGAATACAGACTCTTGTCTTCCCTCTCATTTAACTCTGCTCTGATTTTTATTTGTTTTTCTTTTGCTATTGGAGGGGTTGTTCAGTTGTCTCTGTTCTATTTGCTCTCCAGATTCATGGTGTGGTGATCCAAGAAGGACGTCTGCATAATCTCTATATGCTTGAATTTACTCAGGCTCGATTTGTGCCACAGCATGTGGTCTATTTTCTAAAATGAGCCATATGAACTTAAAAGGAATGAGTTTCTTATTTGCATTTGGATGGAGAGCTCTATAAATATCTATAAGGTCCAGTTGCCTAATTGTAGTGTTTACCTCTGTAGCCTCCTTGCTGGGCTTCTTTTCCACTGATCTATCTTTCTCTGATAGCGGTGTATTAAAGTCATCTACTATGGTTATTAAATTTGTGATTTCTTTTTCATCTTTTGAATAGTTTGTTCAATGAGTTCTGCGGGTCTCCCATTAGGCATGCATATATTTATTATGCTCACTGGTTCTTGGTTTACTAATCCTTTGAGCACTATATAGTGCCCCTCCTTCTCTCTTGTTATGGTTTGCACCTTGAGGTCAATTTTGTTAGAGATTAGGATTGCATCCCCTGCTTTTTTTTTCAGTTGCTGTTTGCCTGGTATATTTTCTGCCAGCTTTTTATTCTTAGTCTATTTTTGTTTGCTAGCTTAAAATGTGTCTCTTGCAGGCAACAGATGCATGGGTTATGTTTTCTGAGTCTGCTAGCCTTTGTCTTTTAATGGATGAATTCAGGCCATTGATGTTCAGAGTTATTATCACAATCTGTGGATTCATTGCTGTTATCTTGTATCTTTTGTGTTGGGTGTTTTCCTATCTCCCTTCATATCAATATACTGTGTTTGTAGGTGGGGCTTCCTTCTTGCTTTCTTTTCCCTCTGAGACCATGTTATCTTAGAAATTGTTATCAGGCTTCTGGGTGAAGTTGGGCTATATGGTGGTCTCATGCTTGTGCTTGGAGGATGTTGGTCTTCTGACCATAGTGAGTCAGCAAGGATTTTCCTCAGTATTAGGTGTCTTATGGTATATTCTTAGAGTTTTTCCTTTTCCTGGAAAACTCTTATCTCACGATCTATCTTAATAGATACTTCGGCAGGGTAGAGGATTCTCAAGCAGGTATTTTATTTTTTCAAGTTTCAGAATATGTTACTCCATGCTCCCTTCCTCTTCATGATTTATGCTTATATATCTAAGCATATTTTTACATGAGTACCATTGTTTGTGACTGCTTTTTTTTCTTGCTGCTCTTAAGATTTTAGTTTTCCTCAAAGTTGGATAATTTAACTATTATATGCCTTGATGCATTCTTCCTGGGGTTTAGTCTAATTTGTGTCCTCTCTGCTTCCTCTATGAGTGTCTGATTCTCATTCATTAAGGTGGGAAAGTTTGCTTCCAGAAATTCCCTCATTAATTTAGCTGTTGACTTCTTCATTGTGTCTTGTTCTGGCTGACCAATTATTCAAATATTGTTCATATTCATAGCATCTGTCATTGATCTTAGGCTTTCTTCCACCTCTTTGATTGTCTTGTTTGACTGTCCTGTTTGTTCAAATCTGCTTGATTGTCCTCGAGATCACTGGTACGATTATCTGCCTCTGTTAGTCTGTTAGTCAGATCTGTGATTTTGTGTTTTGCTTCTGTTACCTCATCCATTAGCTCTTGTATTTCCCTCTGGTGTGTGAACTTTATCCCCTCTATTGTGGACTATATCCCATCTATCGGGACTTCATCACCTCTATCACTGTGTCCTTATTCTGATTTGCTTCTGTCATCTCCTATATTACTCCAAGCAGCCTTCTGGAGATTTCTTTTTGTGGCAGATCCATGTTTGATTCTTCTATGAGCGTTGTTAGTTCTGCTGTTGTATTTTGTCATTCTTGTTTTCTTGTTGAGGGTGATGCACGATGTTGCTGTTTCTGTGTCATTTTGGAAGAATTAGGTGCCATGTTCCTAGGAGAGTAAGGTACCTGAGCTCTTACTCTGTGTGATTGGTAAGGGTGTTTTCATGGGTTGCCTGTGGCCTTCTATGGTGGTCGGTCGAACTGCTATGTAAGCAGGGTGCCATGGAGACTCAGTGTCCAACAGCAGTGGGGGGCATCATAGACTGGGCTAATGCTGGTGACTGTAGGTATGACACTTGACTGTGTTTGGGCAGGCCTGAAGCCAGGCCATGGGTCTGGCTGGGTTGTCAGTCGACAATTTCCAGCCTTTCAAAGAGTGATACTGCCTGTTGGTCTTTGCTGTTTGTTATGTTAAAGACCCTAGGCTGAGCTCTGGAGTTTCACTTTCACTACCTTGTTATGTTAATGGACACTAATGGACAGAATTCTGCAGGCCTATATCTTGGAATTGAAAGCCTTTTTTACAAAGAAAAAAAATTTCCCCCTATTTACAATGGACTTATGAGGTGCCCTGGTATCAGGACTCTGCTTTACTGTCCCCAGGGAAGGGGACCCAGCTTAGCAGGGAGAGTTTGGGACCGACTGGGTCTAAATTAGCCCCTGACTGCCACCCTGTGTCCTGTTCCTCTATCTGATTGTGCTCTGTGGAACTGCAGCTCTTTGATTGCTGAAAATTATTGTCTAATTATATATCATTATCCATGCTGGCAGGTAAGGAGCTGGGGAGAGGTGGGAAGGGGATGGCAGATGTAGTCACTCCATTCCTTGCTGAGGAGGGGAGTTGCAAAATATTAGGTTGCAGGCGCAGGGTAGCTAGCAGCTTGGGGGCCTCGGGTGTGGGGTCTTGTGGCTAGCTCTCAGAGGCTCTCTATGAACCTGAGATTATGGCCACTTTTAGACAGCAGTCAGTGGAAATTACTGCTAGCTTTAGGACTAGTACACAGGAAGGGGTGGCAGACTCTGTCCTTCTGGACATGGCACGGGCTTAGCAGACAGACACAGTGACCTTAGCGCATTTCTGTGTGTTCTTGAATTGCTTAATGTGTGAAAGTCAAAAGGGGAGGTCAGATCCCAACCCTAGTACACTGAGCCTATTTTTAGCACCCAGCCTCCAAGTATTATCCTTCTTACCTCTTAATTTTCTGGTCTAGCAGCAGGAGCTCCACGTGTGTAATTCTACCTGGACACCCTCTTGACTCATCTCCTATCTCATAGATTCTTGAATTGAAAGTTTTATAATTATAATATCCTTCTTTAAATCCGTGACAAATTTTAATATAGTCTATTCTGTCTGATATTAATATAGTCGTGTTAATTTTTGTTTAATTGCCATTTTCTTCTTTTTTTGACTTTTAAATCATTTTATTAGGGTCTCATACAACTCTTATCACAATCCATGCATACATCCATTGTGTAAAGCACATTTGTACATTCATTGCCCTCATAATTCTCAAAACATTTGCTCTCCACTTAAGCCCCTGGCATCAGCTCTTCATTTTTCCCCTCCCTCCCCACTCCCCCCTTCCTCATAAACCATTGATAATTTATAAATTATTATTTTGTCATATTTTGCCCTGTCCGACGTCTTCCTTCACTCACTTTTCTGTTGTCCATCCCCAAGAGTTGATTGCTATTTTCATAAAATATTTTACTCCCTTTAATTTCCAGCATACTTGTCTTTGCTTCAGAATTGTATTTCTAGTACTAGCAAATCAAGTTAGTGGGAAATTTTGGGGGGGAGGGTAAATACTTTTCCAGGTTTTATTGCAAACAAAAACTGGTTCATCATACACAAAAATAGTTGTGTGGTGGGGAAGGGAGGATTGTATATATTATATCCATGTTAATTACAGTACTTTAAAAATGGTGGATAACAATCCAAATAAGCCTCTAAGTTTAAATTTTCTAATGTTATAACCCAATGTGCAGACTATTTTTTAAAATATATATAACACATACAATGATCAGGAATAAACAACAACAACAACAAAATAACCCCATAAATAATGCCCATCTTACAGGTGACATTTTAAACAATGAAAACACCCACCTCTTCAACCGACAGATAGGCATTGGTTCATTAAAATCCCTTTCTGGAAAAAGAAATGTTAATAACAGCAATGCTTTCTGTAAGCATCTGAGTACAAGTCATCACAAGACCGTTTCCATAAATTTTTGTTCTTAAGTATTTATGTCTTACAAAAACGAAATGAAACAAAGCTTCCAAATATGGAAGAAAGAATGTCCCACGTTGTAGTGTCTTATAAGTGTCACATTGCTGCTTAGAACACAACCCACCTGTGAAAACGCACACCGCTCAACGTTGCCTCTCACACAGCAGATCCCAAGAGGAAAAATAAGGAACCAGAGCATGCTGTGATAGGAAAAGCTTTGGACCTAACATGATCTCATCAAAAAGGCACAGTTCATAGTCATCAGTGTCACAGCCCAGGCAGCCCTTCAGAAGAGCCTTCCTCTGAAGTACTTCCAGGGCTACCTGGCCAGGGGGCTCACCCTACTGCTTGTCTCAGAGAAAGAGCCATATTGGAATGAAGAGGGAGAGAGGGTGTAAACCTCTGTTCTCTGGAAGGAAGGTGTACTCTTCGAAAAAGCTTCCAGCAAAGTGTGTAGTGACAATCTCCCAGCTTCCAAAGATGTGGAAATTCTCCTTAAAGATGGTCTGTCAGCTGGGATCTCTACCAGGAAGCAAACTGAAACATTTAGTAACACAGAGAATCTTTCAGAAGTGACTGAGGGCTGCTCAGATGAAAAAGTCCATGCCGGTAGTGGTGCATCTGAGAAGCCCAGGAACACCTTGGCTGCCTCCTTAACACTGGCCGTAATGAGGAGACTTTTGGAGGACCTGCCAATGGAGTTGGGGACTGGCTCTTCACTGAACTGGGTTAAAAGGAGGTGAAATCTTCTTATTAATGAGATCATCCCAGTTAATTAGAGCAAAGAAAACTTGATTATTAATCTCCTTGAAGTCATGCTTTTTGCCCAGCCTCTTGGTCTTATCCTTCTGCAGAAAGCCTTCCAGGAGGTGTATCACAGAATTTGTGATATTTGCCTTCAACTGGAGGGGCTTGTTCAGAATGTTGTCATACATCTCAGCAGTGTTGCCGCTGTTAAAAGGAGGCAAGCCATACAGCATCTCGTGTAAAATAGCCCCCCAGCACCACCAGTCCATGTTCCTGTTGTAAGGTTATGCTTATGAAGCTAAGTGCTTATGAAGCACTTCCAGAGCCAGATATTCAGAGTTGCCACAGCAGGTGGATATCGCCCCGTTATGTTCAATGTTCTCCTTGCAGAGCCCAAAGCCAGTCAAGACAATGTAAGTCCAGCAGAATATTCTCTGGTTTTAAGTCTTTATAAACAATATTCAGAGAGTGCAGGTAGCCCAAGGCACTGGCTATCTCAGCAGCATAGAAATGAGCCCGTGGTTCCAGGAAACAGCACTCCCTCTGGAGATGGTAGAACAGCTCCCCACCATTGATGTAGTCCAGGACAAAATACAGCTTGTCATCGGTCTGGAAAGAGAAGCACGAGGAACGGGTGCTTAATGTTCTTCAGTAGAACATTCTGCTCTGACATAATGTACTACTCCTTCTTCTTTTTCAGGATTGCTTTCTTCTGCAAAACTCTGATGACATAGAATGCTTCTTCTGCCTGTGTCTCACTAGCAGAATATTGCCAAAATTTTCTTTCCCAGTGACTTTGAAAAGTGGAAGTCTGATTGTTTTGCATGAGGATAGGACGATGGGCCAAAGTTGATTTGCTGAGACGGACTGGGCAGAGGTGAAGGGTTGGCATTTATAAGCACTGGCTCCCGAGGTTGGGAAAATTTCAAATTAGACTGCACTTCAGGGCGTTTGCGAGCATAGTAGTTGGCACTCTTCTGAGCAAAGTTGTTTAGACCCATCCTCCTCTGTTTCATGAAAGCCAGTCTGCTAGGCAGGAAGGACTCACGCCTTTTTTGTGCCTCGGCCCAATTTTTGTGGTGGGGCCAGAGCAAAGACTCGAGTTAGGCTCGGGCCAGCTACCTCAGCATCTTCCCCATGGTCACTGGCTCTGGGCGTCCGGGAAAGCAGAGAGAACACTGACCGTTAGGTGGCAACTTTTATGCATTTTTCCAAGCTGTGCATTTAATTGGCGAGTTTAATTCACTTATAACTAAAGCAATTATTCAAATGAAGGACTTTCTCCTGCCTTGTTGTGTGTGTTATACTGTCATATGTTTTATTTCTCCAATACTACCTACTTTTGTGTTTAGTTTTCTTCTTGTAGTATGCCATATTGATTCCTATTTTTTAAAAGATATTTTCTTTGTGCTTAACGTGAGAATTGCATTTAATATCTTACATTTATAGCAGCCTGGTTGAAATTTATAGAAACCTAATTTCAGCAGCTCTGTTTTATACTACTTCTTCCTCCCTTTATGTTGTTGAAACACTTTCCATAATTGTACATGGTGTGCCCAATAAAATTTTTTCTATATTTTAGTTTTCTTTTAAATCATTTCAGACATAATAAATAAGGACAAATATACAATACAAAGGACCTTTATGTTTTTTCTGAAATTATATTTACTAAAAATTTTAGCTCTTGTGGAATTGTTTTAATTTTCTTCAACTTCAATGTGAACTTATATGAATCACTGACAGCATTGTACTTCAGGATAGATTTTGAAATGTCTTTTTTATGATGAATATGATGCCATTCCTCCTAAATCTATAGTTTTCAGCATAGCATGATTACCAGATTTGAAATGGCCAATACAGTCCCCAAAGTTATTATTGCATAATTTTGATTGAAAAATGATCACTGAGGGTGTGGTCAGTTCTAGGCTTCAAAATTATCTAAGGGCCATAGTCTTGGGGATTTCTGTAGTCTCTATCAGACCAATGTCTAATATTTTTTATGATTTTTAATTTCGTTCTACATTTTTTTTCTTCCACTTCTTTAGGACCTTCTGGATCCAGGACCCTAGAAGGGGGAGTCAGTTGTGGTAGCCTGGAACCATCTAGTTTGTTTAATCGCAGTCATTCATGAAGGCTGAGATTCACATGATCCTTTGGACTATTCATTTCAATGCACCATTGATTTTATTCACTCCTTTTTGCTTGTTTGTTTGTTTTCTACAGCCAGCAAGAGAAAAATAGTTGCATCTTATAAAGCCACTCACAGTATTTAATAACCCAGTAACTACTCACAAAACAACAGTGTATAACAACTGTGTGTTTTAAAATATATTGTGCCAATTGACCTAGATGTTACCTAAGATTTTGATCCTAAGCTCCCAAACCTCAGTGATTCCCTCGGGGTACTTAATTACATCTAAAAATTTGTTTTAATTATGTCCCCTCTACTTTACTCTCCCCCTTTATTCTTTGCCCCCTTTACTCTATCCATGATTATGTTTGCATTGCACAAAATATGAATCACAATACATAGATTATAACTGATATGAGAAAAGTGACTAAAAGATTCTATGAAGATAGTATGGAAAGAAACAGGGTCCTAAGGGTTCTGGGTAAAGCAGTCACCTTTAGAAGGAAGCAGGAAAAAAATCTAAAAGAGGTATGGCATTAAAAGCAGAGAAAAGAGTAGCAGGGCTGCCTTCCTAGAGAACTGGAGCTCGACCTCTAAGAGTAGAGGACACAAAAGAGGCTAAAGATGTCTCCAGAAGAAGAATAGAAAAGGCACACAAATAAAATAAAAGGAAACTGGTCTAGGAATAATGTGTAACAGGACTAAAAGTGCTTGGATACACCTACTACTACCTCTTAAAGACACCTGGGGATTGGAAACATTTTCTGGTTCCATCCAAGTAAAGGTCCTTTCTTATATTTCCTAGGTGAGGTGATCACTTACCAGTGGAACATACCAGAGAGATCTGGCCCTGGACCCAATGACTCTGCATGTGTCTCCTGGATTTATTATTCTGCAGTAAATCCCATAAAGGTAAAAACAAAATATGATGCCTGTAGGTACATGTCAGAGATAGGAAAATTTCCTGACAAGAAGTTACTAAACAGGTATAATTAAACCTATCCTCGAGAGACTGAGTGCAGGGTTTGGGGGGAAATCATCATATTTATTTAAATAGTCAAAAGAAGGGTTCAGGAAGTGACTCTAGATATTTCTGTACTGAGGATTCTCTTCCTTGTTGCTATTGCTTGGATCCCCTAAGGCAATATAATCTCATATATAAAAAGCCTTAGATTGACTGTTAGGAGGTTAAGGTTATAGTCTCTAATTGTTTCTATCTTGCATTTCTAATGACTTCAGACAAGTCAACCAGCATGTTTCCTTATCTGAAATGGGTTATCTACCTAGCCATTCATTCAGCAATAACTTATTAAATACTATAGTTTAAGCATTTTTCTTGGTGCTTTGAAGAATTCAAATGTAAGATGTAATTCCCACCTTCAAAGAATTTGGTCTAGTTAAAAGAGATAGATAAATATAACAAAATGTTAGTAATTCTATAAAGCTATAATAAAAGTGCTATGGTGCACGAATACTTTGCTCTAATAACCTAGCATTCTGTGATGATCACCTTTCTATCACAATCGCTGAAGAAAAATAATAAGCAAATGTGGTGAATAAAGCTGATGGTTCCCAGTTATTAAAAGATATAGCATTTGGTGTCTTAAAGGCTTGACGTTAAACCAAGTGGTCATCTAGCAGGGAAGCAAAAAAGCCCACATTGAAGAAGCACACCAGCCTGTGTGATCATGAGGTGTCAACGGTATCAGGTATCAGGCATCAGAAGAACCCAAAACAAACAATTATATCAATGAGAATGAGGGGGGTTGGAGTGAAGACCAAAACCCATCTGTAGACAGTTAGATATCACCTCACAGAAGGGTCACAAGGAAGTTACAAGCCAGCCAGTGTGCAGTATAGCACCGATGAAACACACAACATTCCTCTAGTTCTTTAATGCTTCCTTCCTCCGCCCCTCCACTTTCACGAACTCAGATATATCTTACAAATCTAGTTAGACCGGAGCATGTACACTGGTACAGATGAGAGCTCTCGACACACTGAATCTAGGACAGATAAACCCCTCAGGAACAGTAATGGGAGTAGTGATACGATGAAGGTAAAGGGAAGGTGGGGGGAAAGGGAGGAGAAAGGGGGAACCAATCGTAATGATCGACATATACCCCACCAGGGGGACAAACAACAGAAACGTGGGTGAAGGAAGACAGCGGATGGTGTAACATATGAAAATAATAATAATTTATAATTTATCAGGATTCATGATGGTGTAAGGGTTGGGGAGGGAGGTTAAAATAAAGAGTTGATACCAAGGGTTCAAATAGAAAGAAAATATTTTGAAAATGATGATGGCAACGTATGTACAAATGTGCTTGATATAATTGATGCATGGTACAATTGATGTTGTTATGAGCTGTAAGAGCCCCCAATAAAATTATTTATATATATAATAATAGATATCTATATATAATATATATATAATAGATATCTGGGATTTGTACAAAGATTTAAAAATAAATATAATGGAAACAAAATTGTTATGGAAGTCAATGGGAGAGCCATTATTTCTGGTCAGTGGAAAGGATTAGAGTAGGAAAGTTGGAGGAGGCATCAAAATGCAAGGTACATGTACTCTGAGTCTTGAAAGCTGAATCTAAATGTGACAGGCAGATAAGGGCTATGATGGACAGGAAAGAATTACAGCCAGAGGAAACAGGGTAGAAAAAGGCTGTGGAAATACTTGGTGTGTTTAGACAGCAATGAATACCTACCTAAATCATAGGTGAGATTACAGCTTATATCTGTCCCAAGATAGTTGTGAAAATGAATTCACATTATATACTATAGCTTCTAGGAGTCCCTGAGTGGTGCAAATGGTTAACACATTAATTAAATATTTTGAGATTCGAGTCCACCTAGATACTCCTCAGAAGAAAGGTCTGGCAATTGGATCTTAAAAATCAGCCATTGCACCTCATCAGACTTGATCAGGAAACGTACATAAGGGTCAGCAGACAGACCTGGAACTACCCATTCTTTTTCTTGTTTTGTTTTGCTTTTGATTTCCTTTTGCCCTATATCTATATATATATATATATATA
>NW_022111323.1:1006037-1026309 GCF_000313985.2 Echinops telfairi | reverse complement strand
AAGAGATCTAAAATTGATGGCAAGGAGGGCGTATAATGCCTGGTGGAGTTCAATCAAGTGCAATACATCCTAGAGGAATCACTGAGAGCTGAATGGAGATTGAGCATGATAGTGGGATAGGAGGAAGGTGAAAGGAAATAGAGGAAAGAAATAGGAGGCAAAAGCTACTTATAGAGGTATAGCTATAGGCATGTATATATGTAAATATATTAATTAAAAAGAAAGGGATAGAGCCTAATGTACATATATTTATATGTTAAATATTAAGATTGCAAACAGACTTTGGGCCTCTACTCAAGGCCTACATTAACACAGGAACACCTTGTTCTAATAATCTGGCACTCTTTGATACTCACCTTCCCACCATGATCATGGAAGACAAAATGGGTGCATAAGCAAATGTGGTGAAAAGAGTAGATGGTGCCCGGCTATCAAAAGATATAACGTCTGTGGTCTTAAAGGATTGGGATTAAGCAAGCGTCCATCTATCAGAGAAGCAAATAAACCCACATGGAAGAAGCACACCAGCCTGTATGATCATGAGTTGTCGGCGGGATAAGGTATCAGGCATCAGAAGAACCCAAAGCAAATAACTATATCGATGCAAATGAGAAAGGATGGAGTGGAGACCCAAAGCCCGTTTGTAGACAATTGGATATCCCCCCCACAAAAGGGCTATAAGGAAGGGATGATTCAACCAAGGTGCAGTGTAGCACCAACAAAACACGCATCATTCCCCTAGTTCCTGAATGCATCCTTCCCACTGCCCTGCCACACTACCAGTTCTAACTTTACAAATCTGGCTAGACCGGAGAACATACATTGGGACAGATAAAAGCTCTCTACATATGGAATTCAGAACAGATAACCCACTCAGAAACAGTAGTGGGAGTAGTGATATCATGAGGGTAGGGGGAAGGTCAGGAGAGAGGAAGGGGGAGGAAGGGGGAACCCATCACAAGATTGGATATATAGCCGCCACTACCACCACCCATGAAGGGAATGAATAGCAGGCATGTGAGTTAAGGAAGACAAGGGACAGTGTAAAATATTAAATAATAACAATATATAATCCATCAAGTATTCATGAGGGTGGGAGAGTAGGGGAGGGAGGGGAAAAAAGAGTAGCTTATACCAAGGGCTCAAGTAGAAAATGTTTTGGAAATGATGATGGCAACATATGTACAAATATGCTTGATACAATTGATTTATGGAATGTTATAAGAGCTGTAAGGGCCCCAAGTAAAATGATTTGAAAAAAATTAGCCATTGTGCTGTGGAGCAGTCTTCTCTGACATTCCTGGAGTCATCATGAATTGCAATAAATGAGCTTTTCAATGAACTTTGGGAGTAAATGTGTTTATAAATGCTTACATTATGATGTAAATGCTTACGTTATGATGAAGTGCTGAGAGCCCCAGTGGGCTTACATGTGAGATTGGTTTTCTGGATTGAACTACCATCCAGGAGACAAAAACAAAATCTCTCTCTCTCTCTCCCCCAGGACATGTATAGTGGTCTGATAGGACCCTTGGTCATCTGTCGAAAGGGCATCTTGGGGCCCCATGGAAGACGAAGTGACATGGATCGAGAGTTTGCCTTGTTGTTCCTGATCTTTGATGAGAACCAGTCATGGTATCTGGAAGAGAATGTAGCAACTCATGGGCCCAGGAATTCAGACCAAGTCAACCTACAAGATGAGGCTTTCTTGGAGAGCAACAAAATGCATGGTCTGTAGACAAGAGCCTACCCTCTCCAAAGAAGTTTTTACTGTTTGGTTGGGATAGTATCTGATAGATCCACTATTATCAAAGGGAGCACAATTTCCAGAGAAGATTACAAGGTGGGAAATTTGAATGACAGTGAAACTAGTACTCCAATATATTCATCATCTTCTCAGGTCATAGCAGAGAGAGATCCAAAGAAACACCAGAAAAAAAGGTTGGTTTTCTCCTGAAACATTCGTTTCTGTATTTGGCTGAGGGAAGCATCCCAGCTACTGGGTTTCAGTTCTGTGTGAGTTTCAGAGCCTGTATAAACCTTTTGGAAGAAAGTTATATCTATATACCATTGTCATTGAGTTGATTCAAAATCATGCTGACCCTATAAGGCAGAGTAGAACTGACTCTGTGGGCTTCCAAGACTTCCAAGTTACACTCTATAGGAATAGAAAGCCTCGTCTTTCTCCCATGGAGTGGCTGGTGGTTTTGAACTGCTGATCTTGTGGTTAGCAGCCCAACTGCTGGCATATGTTTTTATATAGTACACTAGTTAAATGTTGGGCTGATAACCACAAGGCCCACTACTTCAGTCTTGAGTTTAGTCTCACATTATCTTCTTCATCACCATTCTGAATCTAAGATCTGCTTTTTCAATGGAACCAGTTTATTTCGGTTTGTAAAATCAAAGCTTTAATTTACACATAAAAGAATTAGAGGACAGAACCTCAGCATGTGCTTATACTAGATACAAATAATAACTGTTTTATGCTTGTATGATTTGATCTGTGAAGTTTATAAAAAGCAAGAGAAGACACAAATATAAAGGAAGTTTATAAAAAGCAAGAGAAGACACAAATATAAATGGAATGTGTGAAGTGATCTTTCACCATCCCGTCTAGCCTAAGATTATTTATCTGACAATTAATTGTATATTTGATAATGACTCTAGTAAAACTCAAAAGTAGTTTCTCATTGTCCCACAGATTTTAGTTTTTTCCTAAGGTAGAGAGACGGGTTATTAACATTAGAACAAATGCTAAACAGACTACATGGGATGAGTGTTTGGTTCTTCTCAGATCACACACATAGTTGGCTCAGGACAAATAGGGAATGAAAACAATGTTGTTGTTGTTGTTAGATCCCACAGAGTTAATACCAACTCATAGTGACCTTGTACATAAGTACAAGAGAACAAAACAGTGCCCAATCCTGCACCATCCTAACAATTGTAGTTATATTTGAGTCAACTCTTACAGCTACTGTGCCAAATCTATTTATTCAGGGTCTTGCTCTTTGTGTTAGTCTGGGTAGACTAGAGAAATAAATTCATAAACACACATATGTATATAAGGGAGAGGTGTATATACAAGAGGAATTGAACATTGAGAAAACATCACAACCCAGTCCAGTCTAAGGCCATAAGTCTGATATTAGCCCATATGTCCAATACCAATCTATAAAATCCTCTTCAGACTGATGAAACACATGCAATGAAGCTAAATGCAGGACAATCACAAGCCAGTGGGTAGAAAGTCTTTGGGCCCAGTGGCGTTGTAAGCATCTCAGTGCTGTGGCTTCTCCAGCTTCTGAGGTCTGGTTGCATCCATATGACTTGTCTTCTGCAATGTCTCCCACGGAGTAGCAGACAAAGAGATGTCTTCTGCCTCCAAGGAGTAAGTGCCAGATTTCCCAGAATTCTCAGGAGAAGGCCATGCCCACACAGAAGTCTAATTGGCTGTCTCCAGATTGACAGCCTAGACTCCACCCCTCCACTCTTAATCCTTAAATTAACACCAGATTAGGTGACTACCATGATCTTTTTTGCTAGTCCTCTATTTTTCCAAGCATCATGCCATTTTCCAAGGACTGGTGGGTGCCTCCTGGTATATATCCAAAGTTCTAAGGAGCATTCTGGTTGTACTTGTTCAAAGACAGTTTTTGTTGTTGTTGATCTGACAATATTTTCAATATTCTTCACCAACATCATGGTTCAAATGCATCTCTTCTGATCTTCATTATTCATTGCCCGGTTTTCACATGCTTATGAGGCAATTGAAAATATCATGGCTTGGGTTAGGTCACTTCAAAGTGACTATTTGCTCTTTCATATTTTAAAAGAGGGTTTTTTTGCAACAGATTTGCCCCCATGCAATTCATCTGTTGATTTCTTAACTGTTTCCATGAGCATTGGTTGAGGATCCAAGAAAAATTCAATTCTCTGTGACTTCAATCTTCTCCATCTATCATAATGCTGCTTATTGGTCCAGTTGTGAGAATATTCATTTTCTTCCATACTGAAGGCTTTAGTTTTTTATCTTCATCAGTAAGTGTATCAAGTTCTCTTCATTTTCAGCCAGCAAACTTATGCCACCTCTATATTATGTTTTTAATGAGCCATCCTCCGATCCTAATGCCACGTTCTTTATTCTTCTCAGAGGATTTGCTCAACACACAGATTAAACAAGTATGGTTAAACAATACACCCCTGAAATACACCTCTCCTGATTTTAAACTGTTCAATATACACTCTCTCTATTTGAATTACTGCCTCTTGGTCTATGTGTGTGTTTTTCAGGAGTACAATAAAAGTGTTATGGAATTCTCATTTTTTCATAATGGTATCCATAGTTTGTTATAAACAATGTAGTGGGATGTTTTGCCATAGTCATTGAAACCCATGCAAGCATCTTTCTGGTATTCTCTGCTCTCAGCCAGGTTTCATCTGCCATCAACAATGATAATTCTCATTCTGAGTCTTCTAAATTAGGTTTGAATTTTTGGGCTCTCCCTATCAATGTACTGTTGAAACTGTTGTTGAATGGTCTTCAGCAAAATTTTAGTTACATGTGATATTACTGATATTGTTTGATAAATTATGCAGTGAACCCTTGTTTATCGCGGTTAATCGGTTCTAGACCCTACCGTGATAAATGAAATTCCGCGAAGTAGGATTCCTTATTTGTAAATCAAATATTTTCGTAGTTAGAGCATAGAGGACATGAAAAAACACCCTTTAGTCACCATTACACTCGTATTACCCAATTTATTAAACGAAAAAGGGAAAATACAGTAAAACATTTTGGACGTTACAATTATCATTTATTATTTATTATATTATTTATGGCATCTAGTTTACAGTATTACATATTTCACATACAGTTTTATTATACATAGTTCTTACAAATACTGTAATCAATAGCCTATGAAATGACTTAAGGGATGTACTCTACAGGTGGGTCGCCGTCTTTTTCCTCTGAAGGAGCGGGTGTAGGCAGTGGGTGCTGTTACGCAAAAACCGCGATAGAGTGAAGCTGCGGAAGTCGAAGCGCGAAGTGGCGAGGGTTCACTGTATTCTTTTCAGTTACCTTTATTTGGAAGGCACACAAATATGATTCTTCTAGGTAGTTGGGCAGGTAAATGTCTTCCAAATTTCTTGGTATAACTGTTGAGTGCTTCCAATTCTGTATCAATTTATTGAAACATTTCAATAGATATTCCATCAATTTCTGGACCCTTGTTTTTCGACAATGCGTAATTTATCTTCAATGCTATTTTTTCTTGATCATATGATACCCCTTGATATGGTTGAACACTGACCAATTCTTTTTGAATCAGTGTCTTGTGTACTCTTCCAATCTTCTTTTGATGCTTCCTATAACTCTCAATATTTTGCCCATGCTGTTGTTGTTAGGTGCCGTCAAGTCAGTTCTCACCCATACTGACCTAATGCACAACAAAACAAAACATTGCTCAGTCCTACATCATCCTGACAATTGTTCTTATGTTTGAGCCCATTGTTGAAGACATCTCATTGTTGATCCATCTTGTTGAGGACCTTAGTCTTTTTTTGATACCCCTCTACTTTACCAAGTATGATCTCATTCTCCAGGGACTGATCTCTCCTGACAATGGGGTATTGAATAAATATAAGCTGCATTAAAGTCCTAGGTGAAAAACAAATCTCTGGGAGTTGATGGAATGCCAGTCAATATGTTCTGCATGAGCACAGTGAAGTGTTCTGGAATTCCCATTGTTCTCAAAGCTATCAATAGTTTATTGTCCGCAGAGTCAAATGCCTTTGCCTAATCAATAAAACACAATCTTTGGCATTCTCTGCTTCCATCCGAGAGCCATCTGACATCAGCAATGACACCCCTTCTTCCATGTCCTCTTCTGAATCCAGGCTGAACCTCCGGCACCAAGTCTTCTAAACTTGCCCATAGCATCCTTCAATATTATCACTAGAGGTTTGAATTTTTTTCTTCATTTCTCTCAGTTTGAGAAAATGTTAAGCATGCTTTCAGCCCTTTGGTTTTCAAACTTCCTGTCTTTCAATATTTTATTATAGACTTCACTCTTTTTTCTCAAGCTGCCTTTGACATTTTCTGTTCAGCTCTTCATTATTTTTTCATTTGCTTTGGCTACTGTATTCCAAGAGAAAGTTTGAGAGTCTCTTCTGAAATTTGCTTTAATCATTTCTTTCTTTCCTGTCTTTTTGTTTACTTTTTCTTTCTTCATGTATGACGTCTTGATGTTATCCCATAACATGTCTGATCTTCAATCATTATAGTTAAATCCATTATATCTTTTCTTGAAATTAGCTCTAAATTCAAGTGGGTTATACTCAAGGTCATATTTCTGCTCTCCTGGACTTGTTTCATTTTCTTCAGCTCCAACCTGGACTATTAAGCAATTGGTTGTCTGCTCTGAAATTGAACCCAGCTTTATTTCAGCCAATGATATCGCACCTTTCCAGAGTCTCTTGCATAGATATGTACATATTGTCCATTTGATTCCTGTGTATTCCTTCTGATGAGGTCCATTTATATGGTTGCCATTTATGTCATTGAAAATAGGTATTTGCAATGAATACATCTTCAATATTACAAAATTTGCTCATGTGGTCTCTAGCTTCATTTCAAGCTAGAAATCAAGGCCATATTTTCCAACTACTGATCCTTCTTCTTTATCTTTAAATTTCACAGTCCAATTGTTAATAATTATTAATGCATTTTAATTGAAGTGTTTTTCATTTCTGCTGCAGTAGTTACATAATCTGTTGTCAATTTGACACTTATGAATGAAGGGGTGGAGTTTAGCCTGTCAATCAGGTTTCAGCTTGATGACCTCATTTGGAGGCACTAAGGAGATAAACAGCTCGCTGGGGTGAGATACGTGCTCACTCCCTGTGAGACATTCCTGCGGACAAGACACATGGAACTACACTAGAGCTCTGGAGCTGATGGAGCCACATGGAGTCCCTTTCCAGTGCTAAGATACTTACAATGCCACTGGATCCACAATACTTTCCCACCCACTGGCCTGTGATCTTCCTGAATTCAATGTCATTGCATGTGTTTTGTGAGCCTGTAGAGGACTTTATAGATTGGTACTGGACATATGAGCTAATATCAAGCTTATGGACTTGACCTGGACTGGACTGGGATGTTTTCTTAATGTACAATTACTCTTTATACAAACCTTTGTTATACACATATGAGTATCTATGAAATTGTTTCTCTAGTCAACCCACACTAGTGCATCTGCCAAAATACTAGTCCTAGAATATTGATCTTTATGGGATTCATTTCATTTTTGACAACTTCCAGTTTTCCTAGATTCACACTTCATACAATCAATATTTCAATTATTTACGGATATTTACAGCTGCTTTCATTTTTCATCATACCCCATCAAACTACTTTGTCAACTACTTTGAGGGGACAGCTCTTCCTGAGGTGTTTTTGTTTTGTTTCACTTTGAAGAGAAACAATTTTAAAGGGGCTGAGTTGAACATGTTTACCTTTTTCTCATATTCACAAGTTGGTAGGGATAGTTATAGTGAGAGGCTAGAAAACTTCCTTTTTATTTATCCTCTTGAAAGAGCAAAGTGGAAATTACTTTTCTCTATGAGAGCATGCCAGTGAATGGTTTGGTTATTTTGAAGCATATGTGGCCTGGAAAGAAGCAGAAGATAGATCTATGTATTGATATCAATTTGAGTTCCAGGGATATATCTAATCTGTTTTGAACATTTATTGTGACTCATTTATCTGCTGGGTATTCTGAAAAAAAATTTATAATATTATAGTACAATATAGTAAGGAAATGATACTATTATAGTGCATATGTGTTCATTTCCTACTTAAGATCCTATTGTTTAATTGGAGATGTGAGTGTCTACACAGTGTAATATAACTAAAAGTAGAAGGCAATTTCTGGTGAAATACAAGAGTGATAGAGACAGGGCTAGAGGAGTTCAAAAATAGAGGAGGATAAAAAAATGAGAATGATTGAGAGGAACTAGGGTATTAGAAAATATTTCTTGGGAAATTTGAATGTTTGACTAGGCTTTGTAAAGATGGTGACACAGAAGCAGGGTTTCTGGAAGGGAAGCCCATAAACATGAGTATAGATGGAGATGACATGCATGCAACATATGGAGCATGGTAAAGGAATCATGCTGTTTGGAATGTGTTGGGAAGGGAAATGAATCTGAAAAGGTGGTTTGGACTTATATTTAAATAACTTTGTTAACTAAACCTGATCTTTTGAGCAAGAGGGAGCTATTAAAATATTTCAAGCAGTAGTCTGACATGGTCATATTTGTTGCTAAGGATGATATATCTGATAACACCATTTATCAGTGGTGTTACAACACAAGGAAGATAGATTAGAAAGGGACAGGCAGATAAGATAAGTTAGGAGGTCACTGTTATCATGAAAGATGACAGGGGAGTGGTAATAGATAATCAAAAGAAGATATGTAAAAATGTTTTCTTCTTTTACAGCTATCAATGGAAAGCTCTATGCCAACCTCAGAGGTCTTACCATGTACCAAGGAGAACATGTGGCCTGGTATATGTTGGCCATAGGCCAAGATATTGACCTACACACTGTACACTTCCATGCAGAGAGCTTCCTGTATAGGGTAAGTTGAAAAGTGAGCCGAATTCCTCAGAAATGGTTAGAGGAGAATATAGCCATTGAGGAGGAAAAGAATAACAAAGAATGAAGTGATGAGTATTTAAAAGAGCAAGCCTCATGCATGAAAAGTTGAGCTGTGCATTATAGTTTGACTGTATATTTATGGGTCAGTTATTTCCCATTAGACCTTAGCTTTCACTTAAATGGAAGGAAGAAAATAGTGACTAATTTACATAAGAGAGAAAGAGAGAGATTGAAAAAACCACAGTAATAGACTCTCAGTCCAGACCTCCAGATTTTATGAGTCATTATCTTAAGAACAAGTGGAATCTCTGAAAAGACTCAATCCAGTATGACAAGGGCTTCAGTTGAGCTACAAGGACCAATATAGGCTAATTTTTTTACAGTTTTATTGACATATAATTCACACGCTATATAATTCAATAGTTTAAACATATTAAAAAAGAGTTGTCCAATCATTACCACAATCAATTTTAGAGCATTTTCTTTATTTATATAATCATTATTATTAGCTCCCTATTTCCCCCAGCCTACCCTTTCATAATCCTAAGAAACTATAAATTCAGTTATTATCTCTACAAATTTATTTTCGTACCTGGATGTCATATAAATAAAAACATACAACCCCCCACACTCCCCAAACAACAATAGCAAAATAAAACACAGAAAAATCTCAATCCAAGAAAAAGCAGAAAAATTAAAACTAATTGAAATGGGTCAAAAGGGAGAACACATGATAAGGTGTTAAATTTTAACCTAACTACAAGGTATATCAGAATTAACTCACTTTCCAATGTGCTCTTGCTGATACCAAGGCTATTCTCATCTCTAATCAATGTTGAGAAGGTATTCATGAGAGGCTTATTCCACATGGGGATGCTGCAAAAGGATGGTTCAGTTTTAGCTGTCATCCATAACCTTCTGCAAACTAGGTACCAGAATTTAAGCTCTAATACAGTTCCTTTGTCTGGTCTTGGATTTTATTATTTACAATCCTTGGGTCACAGAGGCTTGTGTGCTTCTTCCACGTAAGCTTAGGTGGCTGCTTGTTTTAAGAATAGTCTTCAAGACCCCAGATCCTATTCTTTCTGATAGCTGAGCACTATCTTGTTTCTTCACCACAATTTGCTGTAGCACGCACATCTTCCGTGATCTCCTCATGAAGGTGAACATCAAGCAGGACAATGTCTTGAGAACTAACTCTTCTTAGATTGGGGCTGTAATTAAGCATCTATGGCTTATATATTTCTGTGGTTCACCTTAAAGACATAATTATTATTTTATGATAGACAACATTATCAACTATCCCGGTGGAACAGAAGGTAATTCTATTGATATTGTCATTAATTTAGTCAATGGTATGGAATTTAAAACACTGTTGAGAAAAGGAAATTTTACAAATATAGGCCAGTTATGAACTGCAATACATGAATTGTTAACTTGTACACATTAAATTCGTACATAACTGGACACTATTTACAAAAACAATAGGAGTTAATGGTAGGGCAAAACTTTCAATGATATTCATACATAAAGGCAGAACCAGATTAATACATGTCATAATAAAGTCAGGAGGGAATTAAAATAGTCAATATATTGTAGTCCTGGACTACTATTCATGGTCTTTGGCCCACTGCTTTATTGGGTTATTTGTGGGTTTTTTCATTGAGGTGTTGCAGAAGTCTATATATTTTAGAAATAATCCATTTGTTCATTGTGTTTCTGCTAAAGTGTTGAAAAAAAGTCCTAGTGCTTTTATTAATATTGGTTGAAAATACAGAGTCATGAGGGAAAAGTGTTTTTTGCTTTGTCCTCAGGGACTGTTTGTGCACCAGCAGTCCTGACATCCTAACCTGCCAGTTCTGGGACCGGCAAATGGTCCCCACCTCCCAGCAGATTTACTTCAGAATTTGCTTCTGTTACATCTTGCCAGTAAGGAATCAGCAAGGGCAGGGGAGAGAGCTTCCTCTCCAAGAGAGGCCACAGGTGTGAGAGGAGAAATTCATTTCCCTTTGGTGACAAATGTAGTCCATCTGATAAGAAGGATGAGAAATCCTGATTACCCTCCTGCATCAGGGTCCACAGGTCGAGTGCATCAGTCCTGCAGGCTTGAGCTACTTGTAAACGGGCCTTGGCATATTCACCCGTAACCAAGTTTAGGCGATTTAATTTGCAACCTTGTAGGATGCACTCCTTTTCCCAGCTGTCTCACAAAGAGGCGGCGGCGTGATGAGGGTCACTCAGTTCTCCGGGATTTCCACAGACTTCAGGTACTGCACCATGCTCTTGAAATTGTCCAGGTACTCCTCCAGCGGATGTGTTGCTTAGGATTCTCATCTTTTAAAGCACTGTCATTGGCACCAAAGAAAACTGTAACTGCTACAGGGCGGTCCAGACTACTACCCTTCCCAATGATTCTCGGGAGAATGATTTTGGCCCATCTGGTATTATAGCCTGGGTGATGGAGTCTCCAAAGAGCAATACGCTAGGCCAAAGCAGGGAGCTCCGACAGCCGGCTGCCTCAGAGAGTGCCATGATGGCGGCACGAGTTCGCGCCGAGGGCACAGCTGTTTTTGTTCTTTTGATGAATTATTTGATTTACCTAAGTGTTTTATTTTTAGTAGATCCTGGGCATCTATTTTGTCTTCGGTTGTGCTTCCTGCAAGTGTATGGCCCTGAAGTTGTTCCAATTTTCTCATTGATGATCACTATAATCTGGGATTTATGTTGAGGTCTCTGACCCATCTTGAGTTCGTTTTTGTGCATGGGGTGAGGTGCATCACCATCTGCGGATGGAGATCCAATTTGGCCAGCACCACTTGTGGAAGAGGCTGTTTCTTTACCATTTAATGCTTTGTTTTGTTTTGGGGTTTTTTTGTCCCTTTGTCAAAAGTTGCCTGTAGGTGGATGGATTTGTTTTCTGGACTTTCTATTCTGCTCCATTGATCTGTGTATCTATTATTATAGCAGTACCGGGCTGTCTTAATTATTGTGGCTGTTTTGAGGTATTATATTATGAGACATCCTACTTTATATTACTTTTTTAAAGTTTTTGTTCATCTTAGGTCTTTTCTTTCTCCATATGAAGTTAGTAATTGGTTTTCCCTTTTCTCTAAAGAACAACTGGGACTTGGCTCAGAATTCTGTTGTATTTTTAGATTGCTTTGACTACTATTGACATTTTCACAAAATTACATCTTATGCATGAATATAGGATATTCTTTCATTTGTGTAAGTCTCCTATTGACTTCTCATAGTGTTCTGCAGTATTCTTTGTGCAGGCCTTTTGTTTCATTTGTTAAGTTTATTACCAAATATTTCATTTTCAGTGTGGCAACTGTTGGCATAGTGGATAGGAGTGGACTGCTAACCACAAGGTGAGCAGCCTCTCAGGAAAAAGAACAGGCTTTCTTATCTCAAAGGTTTACAGTCTTGTAAACTCAAAGGGGCAGTTATCTACTCCAGAGAAGTAAGGTTTTTTTTGTTTTTTCAATTGTAAATAATATTATTTTCTTTGTTTCCAAAACATTTTATTAGGAGATAATCCAGACATCATACCATTCCATAGTTCAACCATATCAAGTACTAGTGTACAATTGCTACCACAATCAGTTTAAAAACATTTTCTTCCTTCTTTAACCCTTAATCTAATTATTGTCTCTATAGGTTCATCAATTCTGCATTTTATGTACAAAAAAAAAAAACAGGGAAAAAATTTAAAAGATTCAAGAAGGATATCTGCAATGAAAAAATATATCAGAGATAAACACCAATATGAAACACACACACAGAGAAAATATAGAAAACCACATCGAGCCCATAATGTATCAGTCGGTGATCAAGTGACAAGATTTTACCTGTTCAAGAAGGTTCATCATTTTATTTTTGAAAACAGTTTTATTAGCACTTCACCCACACATCATACAATTAATTTCAATCTTATCAAGAAGAGTTGTACAATTATCACCACATTCAATTCTAGAACATTTTCTTCTTTCTTGTACACATTGGTATCCATGTACTTATTTTTTCTAATTGTGGCAAAACTATACACAAGAAAAGATTCTGCAATTCAACAACTTCTACATGTATAATTCAGTGCCATTGATTATACTCTGTGTTGTATAACCATTATTGATGTCATTTTCCAAATTATTCCAACACCATTAAAATAAACTCAATGCCCCCTAAGCAACAATTCTTTCTCCTTCACCCATGGTAACTACTGGTAAAGTGTGCTTTCTTTTCTTTGTTTTTTAGTAGTTTTCTCGACATAGTATTCACATATCATCTACTTCCATGGTGAAATTATTTTTTTTAAGTTGTATATACATCATCACAATCACTTTTAATGTTCCCTCCCCCTCCCACATTCATACTTTGCTCCCTAAATTTCCTAACCCTCTACACTCCCAACCCCCTTCACATCCCCAATAAAGCATTGCAATATTTATTGTCTCTATAACACAAACTGGGAAACTCTACAAAAACAATAAGATGTAAAAACAAAACAGCAACAAGAAAATGGTAATAATAATATAATCATAAAATATCTATAAAGAGTAAGAAAGAAAAACTACTATCAATATTTTTAAAGCTAGAGAATTTTCTGTTATGGAACATACAAGAAATATTGGAGCCTAAAGCAAATTCAGGTTGTCAAGAGGGAGGTCAACTGATCAAGTATCATTATGTCATGGTTCAATTTACCATGATCAAATTTAAAATAATCTGTCTGATAGTAAAGCTGTTTGAGTCCCTTGGCTGTGACTAGAAGGTATCTGCCAGAATTTAATCTAACTTGGTAGTCTGCAGATGGATTTTGAGCTCCCACTGTCCTCCATAACCTACTACAAATTGGTGTTCACAATTTAAGTTCTGACACTTTTCCCTTTATCATATTTTGATTAAATTATTGTCATCTTTGGATCACACAAGGTGATGTGCTTCTTTGATGTAGACTTAGTTGCCACCTCATTTAAATGGCTGCTTGATTGAATACAGACCTTTAAGACCCCAGAAACTATTCCAGTTGATAGCCAGGCACCATATACTGTCTCCACCACACTTTGCTGAAGGACCCTTATCTTCAGTGATCATTTTATGAGGCCAAGTATGAAGCAGGGCTATGTTATAAGAACTAAGGGTTACTGTATTGGCGTTAGAGATAATGGGGAGCCGAGAATTCATCTGCTTGGCCATGGGTTATGAAACTCTGGTTTACTTTGGAGGTCGTATTATGAGAAAAAATAAAAACCAACAACAACATAACAATAATAAAATAAACAAACAAAAAGCAAATAAACAAAAAAAACATTGATGCAACAAAGAAATACATTGTCAATCATACCCCAGGGGTATAAGGCAATTGCATTGATCACATCCGTAATTTTTCCAATGGCATAGAATTTAAGATATTGTTTATATGAGGATTTTATGTGAGTGTAGTCCAACTGTCAGCCGCAATACTTGAGTTGTTGCTTTTCACAGATTGATTTCTCAATTGTTTGAGCTTAGTTTACATTGAGCATGGAGATTGGTGCTAGGGAAAAATTTCTTCTTCCATTTTTACAAGCACAGATCATTGCCTATCAGATTGAAACAGTCATATTAATGCAAGGAGAGGATTGAGCTATTAAATATATGGTGGTCCTTGGTTTCCTTGTATTGAACACCACTAACAAAGGGATCTCACTCAAGGTCCAAGGACTACCATTTCCACAGTCTGTAGGTGGTCATCCTTTGCTTCCTTTCCCATCAGAGTATTTCAGTCCTAAGTCCAAGGGTACAGGGAGTTTTAAGGTAGGATTCAGTTCATTCAGTCGGGCTTCTACATTGAGTCCTTCTGGTGTGGCCCTTAGGGGACTTCCTGTAAGGTCATAGTATTTAGTTCATGGCATGGTTCACCAAGGGTTGGGTAGAAACATATTTGCAGTGTTTAGCCAGGAACATAAAATCGAGTTTATTGTCCCTTTGTGTTCCCTACAATTACAGTTTAGCATCCCATCAAGATGTGAGGTTCCTTCGTCCCATTTACCCACCATACCCACCAACAGAAATATCAGTTCCTCCTCTAAAATGTGGATGCTCCCCTTCCCTAGTCTTAACTTGAGATCTTCTAATAAGGTTCTCCTCTCATTCCTTGGAGGGTACTGTTGATTTGTAACAACCATCGTGAAGGAGTGACCCCAGCCAATGAGAAGTCTCCTCTTTCAAGGTGATTCTTACGAGGTGCACATAGGAGGGGTGATGTACGGTTTATGGCCAGTAGGTAGCTTTTGTACCCTTTGGCTTGGGAATTGTTCTCTAAGATTTGTTTAATTGATGTTTAACTTAGTTGGTAATGGGGCCTGCCCCTAAGAGAGTTTTATACATAAGGCAAGTGCACATTCTGAAAGCATCCCAACCCAGTGTTTTCCAAACCCATAAGTTCAACATTAGCCCATATGTCTGACACCAATTTACAAAGTCCTTCTCAATCTCACAAAACACACTCAGTGATGCCTACTGCAGAAGGAAAGCCAAATTAGTGAGTGTGTAAGCATCTCAGCACTGGCAGGGGTCTCTACATGACTGCTCCAGCACCTAGGGCTGCACCGGGATAGGTCCATGTGGCTTCTCCTCAGGGTTGTCTTGCAGGAAGTGAACCATGCAAACTGAAGCAGGGAACAGGCTAAGGCAGCTGCACCCTGGTTTAACCATCAGAAAGCAAGAGATCCAAGAACTGGAAAGGTGAGGCTCACTGAGCCATTTATTGCTCCTGCCTTCAATTAATCCCACATGAGTTTATCTGCCAGGTTGACACAATAAACCTTAACTTTCTCAGGTAGTATGTTATTTTACTGACTTGTGCTCTTAAAGATGTCAGAGTAGGGTTGAGATTAAGGCTAGGGGGATGATTTTGGTGTCTTGTATGGATGAGAGTCTTTTTTTCTTGTGATTTAAGTTAATTACCTTAAGGGAATAGACCTCTGGTGAATCATTTCAAAAGGGATGGGGTTTGCTTTTTTTGAATGATGCAGTTAACCCAGTGGTGTTGGAGAAATGGAGTGAATACCTGACAACTACCTACATGGTCTAGGAGGGAGGAATGAAGCACTAAATGATTCATACGGCAGGTCACTTATCTGGGTGGCTTAAGGTGCTGACCAGGAGCTGGAGTCATGGGAAAGAGGATGAATAGATTTGTATGTGAGCTGGGAGTGACTTCTGGGACCTAAGGTTTTGTCTCAGGCCCAAACTCCATGCCTGTGTTTTGTAACACTGCTGTTTCATTTTCTTCTTGTATTGTTATGCAAATAGATTTTTTAAATGCCCCTTGTATGTTTTAAGTGTTACCCAAGAAGGTTTTGTGGGTTTTTTTTAAGCGTTTTGAGTGTCTTAAGATGGGGAGTGGGGCATGCAAAACTGTACATCAGGTAAGAGGAATTAGTTTTGTCAAATGGGACTGGAGCTCCCCTGACAGTTGCTATGCCTGTTATTGGGGAGTTAGGGTTGTGAGGGCATCAGACTGGAGTTCACTTGACTTAGACTGAAACAGCCTGTGGCTGGTCTTATAGAGCTATGTCCTTGCAGCTCAGCCACTCTGCCACCCTAGCTAGCTCCTGGACCAGGAAAATTCGTTCAGGAGATTTTGGAATCTGTTCTCAGCTGGCTAGTGTTGAGGACTGATGATAAGGTGGAGTCTATCATCAGAGGTTGCTGTTCTTTTATTTTAATATATTAGTGTCTACTTATCTCTATGCTGAGAATCCTGAGGTCTGGAAGTGTAGGATATCCCTCTCTGTAGAACTTCTCTTCTTGTCTCTGCGGAGTCCCTCCCATGTGTGCTGCTTGGTCGCCATCTTGCTCCAGAACTGTCTTCTTGTGTTTGTCATTTTTATTCTACCATAGTCATCTCTCTAATACTCTGTTTGGTAATGAATTTATTTCCATCTCTCAGTTATGGTTAAAGAGAAAACACCAGAAGTTTATTTCTTATGTAGATTTCATAAATGTATTTTGGGCTTCTACTGTCATCCATAGAGTTCTGCAAACTAGTAGCTAACAGTTGAAACTCTGATGCTATTCCCTCTTTCAGTTTTGGATTTACAATCCTTAGGTCACAGATGTTGATGGGCTTATTCCATGTGGATTTAGTTGACATCTCATTTAGATGGTGGTTTGTTTGCAAAAAAAGCCTTTAAGACCCCAGGCACTATTCTATCTGATAGCTGGACACCATGTAATATCTTCACACTTTGCTATAGTAACCATATCTTCTGCGTTTTCTTCATGAGGGCAAGTATCAGGTGGGGCCATCTCATAAGAACAAATTGTTCTTAAACTGAAGCTAGAATTAAGTGCATGCCCCAAATCCATTCCTGTATCAATATTTTTAATCTGGCTCTGGCTCTGCCTGGAGACCTCAATTTTAATTTATGTTATCAAATCTTATTGACATCTCCCTGGTACATAAGGAGGTCTTCTTTTACTAATGTCATTGATTATCCCATGGGACTAAATTTTTAAGCATTGTTGAGAGAGGGAGATTGAATCAGTGTAGTCTAACCACATGTTGCAATACCTGAATTACTTGCTTGTACAGAATAGAACCTTACATGGTTGGATGCTATTTACACACACAATGGGAGTTAGTTGTCAGGCAAATTTTTTAATAATTTTCACTGACAAAGTCAATCACCGATCTGCCAGAATAATGCGCATCTCAATACAGCAAGTAAGACATTAATCTTGGTATAGCTGTCATCTGCTTCTTCACATACCATGCAGTTTCTGTCTTAAATCCTCAGGTGTTTTCTAAGTAGAGTCTAGTCCACCTAATGGAGTTTCCACATCAGATCCCTCTGTTATGGCCTTTGGAGCATGTTGTGTGTCTTGAAAAAAATCCAGGATTCAATGCTCCAGTGTTCTATGACACTTGACCTGAGTCCCAAGGGTGTGTACAGAAACCCTGGGCAATGTGGCTTATTAGGTGCACATTGGCAGAGATACTCCACACTTAGGGCCCTTAAAAGCATTGTTAGTCATTTTGTTCCTCTATTTGGAAGTTGTCCTCCCCTTGTGTTAGGCCAGAGCTTTATATCAATATGTAATTATTTGAGAGAAGACTTGATATAAAGCTCTGTTTTACACATATATGAATGTCACTAGATTTGTTTCTTTAGTTAACCTGGCTATTGGTAGAATAAAGTAGGTATAACCAGGCTGTGACCTGATTGACAAATGAGATTCCACCCTTTTACTCTTAGTATCCTCAAGCTGACATGAGATTATGTAACTACCATAGGGTGAAGTATCGGTCTTGTTTTATTCTTTTGCAAATGGATATCCAGTTTTTCCAGCATCATTTATTGAGAGGAGCATCTCCAATAATGCTTATTGGGTCTTTGTCAAAACTTAGTTGTCTATAGGTAGATGCTTTTATTTTTCGGATTTTTGTCCTGTTCCATTGGTCTATGTATCTATTATTACACCAGTACCAGGCTGTTTTGACAACTGTGGTTATGTACTGTTTTGAAGTCAAGTAGTGTAAGACCACCTACTTTCTTCTTCTTTTAGAGAAATTCTTTGCTTATCCTGAGCTTCTTTTCCATTTCTTTAAAGAATGATGTTGGGATTTTTATATGGATTGCACTCAATTTGTAGATTAGGTAGTATTGACATTTTCACAATATGAAGTCTTCTTATTTATGAACACAGAATATTCCTCCAATTGTGTAGGTCTCTTGGTTTCTTGCAATAATGTTCTGTAGTTTTCTTAGCACAGGTCTTGTTTCTTTAGTTAGGTTTATTCTTAGACATTTGAACTTTTGTGGGGTTATTTTTAGTGATGTTTTCTTGATGCATTTTTTAGAATTCTCATCACTAATACATAATAATCCAATTGATTTCTGCTTGTAAATCTTGTCTTTTTCTTTTCTAAATTTTTCAAATATTTCCAACAATCTTATTGTGGACACCATGGAGTTCTCTCTATATAAAATCATGTCATCTGCAAATAGTAAAAATGTCACTTCTTCTTTGCCCAATTATAATCCATTAATGTCTTTTTGTTGTCTTATGGTTTGACCAGGACTTCCCGCAAAATGTTGAATAAGAGTGGAAATAAAAGACATCCTTGTTCGGTTCCAATATTCAGTGGGAATGTTTCTAACATTTCTCCATTGTGTGTGATATTGGATGTTGGTTTTTCTTTATTATGATGAAGTATTTCCCTTCTATCCTATCTTTTTAAGTGCTTTTATTAGGAATGAATGTTGGATATTTTCAAATTTTTTTCTGCATCAATTGATATGATCATAGGGTTCTCACTCTTTTTCTTGTTTATGTGGTAGGTTACATTGTTTTTTGAATATTTAACCATCCTTGCATCTCTGGTATGAATCCAACTTGGTCATGATGTATTTTTTTTATAGGTAGTTGGATTCTATTGGCCAAGATTTTATTGAGAATTTTTGCATCTATTTCCACAAGGAATATTGGTGTATTCTGTCTTAGTGGGGTCTTTACCTTGTTTTGTTATCAAGGTTATGTTAGCTTGGTAGAATTAGTTTTAACTTTTCTCAGAATTCTTGGTAGAATTCTCCTCTGAAGCCATTTGATCCTGGGTTCTTTTTGGTTGGGAGTGTCTTGATGACCTTGTCTATTTCTTCTTCTAATATGGACCTCTTCATGTTATTGGTGTCCATCTGCATTAATTTGGGAAAAGTGTGTATTTCTATGTGTTTGTCCATGTCTTCTAGATTATCAATTTGTTAGAATAGTCTTTCATAATACTGTGTAATTATTCTTTTTGTTTCATTTGGATCTGTTGTGATGCCAGCTGTTTCATCTGCAATTCTAGATCTTTCTTTTTGTTTGTTAATTTTGCTAGTGGTTTCTCAATATTGTGCATTAATTGCTATAAACTGACTTCTGATAAGTGTCTTTGGTATGTCCTATAGGTTTTGGTATGTTGTGTTGTCATTTTAATTTGTTTCTAGGAGCCTCCTAATTTTGTCTCTTATTTGGACTAATATCCAATCTTTTTTGAAAAGTATTTTGTTGATTCTCCATGTGCTTGTCCGTGTTTTTTTCCTATTATTTCCATTGTTGATTTCCAGTTTTACAGCATCTTGTTCTGCAAAGAAAGTTTGAGTGATCTGTATATGCTTGAATTTGTTAAGTTTTGCTTTATGGCCTAGCATACGGACTATTTTAGAATAGGAGCCATGGGTAGGGAATAACTTGTATTTTTTTTGCTGTTACTATGGGAATTCTGTAAATATCTAAGATATTTAGTTTTTTTATTGTGCTGTTCTGCTCTCCAGTGCCTTTGTTGAGTTTCTTTCCTGTTGATCTTTCCTTGAGTGGTATGTTGAAGTAGCCTACTATTATAGTTGATCTGGTGATTTATTTTTTCATTTCCTTGAGGATTTTGTTGATATATAGCGAGGGTCGTCCATTGGACACATATATGTTTATTATGGCTATGTGTCCTTGGTTGTTGATCCTTTGATCAATATATAATGTCTATTTTGCTTCTCATTATGTCATTTATTTTGAATTATAATTTGTTGGAGATTACTACTGCCACCCTTGCTTTTAAAAATTGACATTAA
>NW_022111323.1:989684-1004312 GCF_000313985.2 Echinops telfairi | reverse complement strand
AATCCCTACCAGGCCTCTCACACCCTCCTTGCCACTGTTTTTGGATCACTTGTTGCTCCCCTGTCCCTGGGTTGGTCAGCACCACCTCCTTAACCATGCCTCCCACTCTTCAGTGCCGCCCCCCACCGGAACCGTTGGTCCCATTGTTTTCTCCTCTGAAGTGTGTTTCTTAAGGGCAGCAGATTCATGGATCTTGTTTCCTAATCCAGTCTGTTACTCTTTGTTTTCTGATTGGTGTAGGTAGTCCTTTCACATTCACTGTTATTATTTTTGAATGTAGATTAGTTGCTGTCATCTTGTTTCTTATGTGATTGGTAATTTCCTTCCCCTTTTTTCTAGGTGACAGTGTGTGAGATAGCAATCATCTACTTATTTTCCTGATAGGACATCTCAGCCTTAAGTCCAAGGGAATATTTCAGTCCCTTAAATCTGCTACACATGAATTTGATGTAAAGCCAGTTTCACTTAGTGTTATTTCCACCATGACTATTTCTGTTGTGACCTATGAAATTTTGTACACCTCTAAAGGGCAGAGTCTAAAATTGAAGTAGCACATGATATGGATCACCAAGTGCTGTATTAAAACTAAGTCAAAAGTGTCCATTTAGGAACAAAATTTGAGTCATATTCTCCCCTTGGTTTCTATATAATTACTAGTAAGTGTATTTTTCTCCATGGGAGGTTGCTCCACCTGATTTACCCACTAACAGTAATGCAATCACTCTCTCTAAGACATACATGCCTCCCCCATCTTGACATGAATTTCTAGTAAAGTCTCCTTATAAATTTTGTAGGTATAACTTAGCTTGCAGTGACCTTAGCATAATGTTGTATGGCCGCAACTGAATGATCTTCTCCCTCTCTTCCCATGCTGAAAAAAACAGACACTAGCAGAGGTGAAGTCTCTGTTGAGCTGATTTTTAATATGTATATATAAAGGAGGTGACACACATTTCATTTGCACTAGGTGGGTTCTCTACTTCATTGCTTGTGAGATCTGATTAGACTATTACATGACTTGAGAGTAGAAACCTGAATTTGTCTTGGTGTTTGTCCTTATAGTAGGGGAATTATACAATATTTATCTTTTTTTGATTGACTAACTTCAACCAGCATAATGGACTCCAGGTCCATCTATGTCATGAGGTGTTTCAATATTTCATTGCTGTTTTTTAGTGATGCATAGTATTCCATTGTGTGTATGTACCAGAGAATATTTATCCATTCTTCTATTGATGGGCATTTGGGCTGTTTCCAAGTTCTTGCTATTGTGAACTGAACTGCAATAAACATGGGAGAACTGTCTGTGTTCTGTCTTTTTTTTTTTTTTTGGTGGGTGGGGAGCGGTAATATTCCCAGCGAAGTTATTGCTTGGTGGCATTGTATTGCTATTCCCAGTTGTTTCAGGTGACACCATGTTGCTTCCCACACTGGTTTTGTGTATTTACAAAGTCACTGACAGTGTGTAACAGTTCCAATCTGTTCGCAACCTCTCCAGCATTTTTTAAATTATTTTTTAAATTTGGCTATCATGAATGTAAAATCTAATTGTTGCTTTGATTTTTATATCCTGGATGGCTAATGATTATATTTCCTCATGCGCTTCTTACCCATTCAAGTATCGTCCCTTTTGAATTGCTTATTCATGGCCTTTTCACACCTTTTATTTTTTACTTGTTGGTCTTTATATAATTGAGGGTTTGCAGAAGTCAATATATTTTAATAATTAGTCCCATGTCCATTATGTCACTGCTAAAGACATTTTCCCAATCTGAGTCCTCTCATTTTACTTTTTTGATGAAGTATTTTGATGTACATAAGTGCTTAATTTTAATAGGTCCAAGTCATCTATTTTGTCTTCCACTCTGTTCTTCTTTTATTACATTTGGCAGTCTGATTATGCCATTTAATAAAGGCCCGTAAATTTGTCCCAATTTTCTCATTGATAATCGTTACATCATTGGGGTTTACATTTAAGTCTTTAGTCCATCTGGAGTTCATTTTGTTTTGAGAGTGAGGTAAGCATACCTTTTCATTCTTCTATCTATAGATGAAGATCCATTTTTTTCAGCGACATTTATTGTGAAGGATGGCCCTTTCCCATTTAATTTTCGTTGTTGCTGTTTGGTGCTCTGTAAAAAATTAGTTGCCTGTATCACTATTCCCACTCCTCTTCCTGGATTCTGTGTGTTGTGAGTGTCCATCTCTTTTCTATACCTGTGTACATGCTCCCGTCTCGTCTGAATTGGTAGAGAGAAGGAGGGGAAAGCAAAGGAGAAAGGGGGAATGTATCGCAACATTTGACACATAACCATACACCCCTCTCCAAGAAGAAGAACAGCAGAAAATATGGGGGGGAAAGAGACAGCAGTTGGTGTAAGATATGAAAATAATAATAACTTATAATATATCAAGAGGGTATGAGGGTGGTGGGAGAGAGGGAGGGGCAAAAAGAGGAGCTGATACCAAGGGCTCAATAGAAAGTAAATGGCTAGAAATGAATGAAGGGAACATATGTATAAACACACCTCATGCAATCAATGTATGGATTGTAACAAGAGTTGTAAGAGTCCCCAATAAAATGATCTTTTAATATTAAAAGAAAATCAGTTGCCTGTGGGTGGATGTTTTCATTTCTGGCTTTTCTGTTTTGTTCCATAAGTGTATGTATGAACAATTGCACCAATATCAGCTATTTTGACTATTATGGCTCTGCAGGTAGGTTTTGAGATATGTCAGTGTGAAGCCTCCTACCTTGTTCTTCCTTTTGAGAAGTTATTTGCTTATTCTAGGTTTCTTCCCTATTTATATGAAGTTGGTAAGTAATTTTTCCATTTATTGAAATAATGAAGTTGGCATTTGGAGGGGAGTTGTGTTGTACTTGTAGACTGTGTTAGGTAGTATTGACATTTTCACAATATTAAGCCTTTCTATTCATAAACACAGGATATTCTTCCATGTGTGTAGATCTGTTTTAGTTTCTTGTAATAATTTTCTGTAGTTTTCTTTTACAGGTTTTTTGTTTCTTTGATTAGGTTTGTTCATAGGCATTTCATTTTTTGTGTGGCTAATGTAAGTGTTATTTCCTTTTTATTTAATAGTTTTATTGGCATATAATTCACTATCATATAATTCAATAGTTCATTCATATTAAGAAGTGTTGCACAATCATCTTCTTTCTGTATTTATTGTTTTAGCTCCCCATTTCTCTTCAACCTTCCCTGTGAAGAAACCATTATTCCAATTACTGTCTCTATAGATTTACCTATCCTGGATTTCATATACAGAAAGAGATGCCAAAAACAATAACAAAAAAATGAGAGAAAAACCTCAGTCAAAAATAATGCAGAGAATGTTAAAAGCTAAAACAAATGTAAAATGGGTCAAAATAGAGATCAAATAATGATATATTAAATTTTAACTTAATTGCATATGCAATAATCTTATTTCCAATACACTTTCCATGATAGCAAGGCTATTCACATCCTTGATGTCTTTTTCAGTGCTCTCTTAACTAGTTATAGGAAATAAATTGATTTCTGCTTGTTAATCTTGTATGCTGCTACTTTCCCAAATCACTCAATTGTTTCCATCAGTCTTTTTGTGGAGTTCTTGGAGTTTTCTATATATAAAATCATATAGTCTAAAAATAGTGACGACTTTACTTCTTTGCCCAATTACCATGTATTTCCTTGTTTTCCCAATGGTCCTGGCTAAGACTTCCAGCAGGATGTTTTATAAGAATGGTGATAAGGTGTATCCTTGTCTAGTTCCCATTTTCAGGGTAAAGATTTCCTTTTTTCCCTATTGAATGTGATATTGGTTTTTGGATTTTCATATAGGGTCTTTATTATGTTGTGGAATTTCCCTTCTATTCCTATCCTATTGAGTGCTCTTATTATAAATGGGTGTGGTATATTGTGAAATGATTTTTCTGCATTTATTGATATGATCATGTGGTTTCTATTTTTGTGTGGTAGATTAAATTGATTTTTTTTTTTTAGAATTGAGCCATCCTTCCATCCCTGGTAAGGATTTTACTTGGCCATGATTTTTTTAAATATGTTTTTGGCCAGAATTTTGTTGAAAAATATTGCATCTATGTTCATGAGTGATATTGGTCTGTGATTTTCTGGTTTTGTAGGGTCTTTGTCTGGCTTTTGGTATCAGACTTATGCTTACTTGATTAAAGGATCAATGTAAGTTTTAAAGAACATTTTGTCTAAGGAAAAGAGTTGGATATATTCATGTAAATTTAGAAATCTAGAAGTACTGATGAATGTGCTAAGAAGGAGGAGAAAAGAAGTACCCCACCCCACCCCCCTTCTTAAAGAAATACTGTGTGACTCTTTCTAATAAGTCAAAGCTTAAAACAAATTCTTAGATTTTAGGCTTTTTAAAAGATTGGAAATATATGTTTTGAGCTTCATAAATGGTAATTGAAAGCATTTACTTTGGAGGTTTTAAGAAAATATAAGAGGTAAAACAATTCCCTAAACTACTGTATCATCTAGGAATATTGAATTCTATCTCTATCAGGTAGACAACCCAGCATTTTAGGTCTTATAAACTGTGAGGTATTGTCTTTACCTTTATTTTCTCTATCCTACCGTCAATCTCTCTTACAGAATGGAGAAACCTACCGGGCAGATGTGGTGGATCTCTTCCCAGGGACCTTTGAGGTTATAGAGATGGTAGCCAGCAACCCTGGGACATGGCTGATGCACTGTCATGTGACTGACCATGTTCATGCTGGTATGGAGACCCTCTTCACTGTTGTGCCACAAGGTACAGTCATATTGCCTTAGATGGACCATCTTCAAGTATTTTAACCCAGAGAATAGATCCCAAGAAGTTTCTTGTATTCCTCCTTCTGATTCCAAAAGTTAGCATTCCTCCACTAATATTTTCCATCATCTTATATCTTTTCCATCTTTCTCTTCTCTAATCACTTAGCTAGCTGTTGGGCTCACATGGGTTAACCTAGCTTGAAACTGGCTGGGCTTTATTCAACAATATCGAGTTCAGATTTATTTCCTTTGTAATGCATTTCATTTATGTACACATTTATTTTAGAAATTTGTTAGAAAGACTATTTCAATAACTTTGTGAATGAGTTATTTTCCATAAGGAGAGTAAATCGAATTCCAGCATTTCCTCCTAAATTGATTCACTTTGGAAGGATTTTGCATGACAGTTCTTTCTGTTCTGGGAAAGACAAGAAAGAGATAAATGACTATCAACTTATAGTTTACCCCAGATAAAGTTGTTAGCAAGATTGAAAAAAAAACTTTTTTCTTATTTTTTTATGGAGAAGGATGAATTGGAGCAATTTATTTAGACACCAGCTTAAGTTCTCTTAGTAAGACACCCACTAGAATCTCCTGGTACACATAAAGGGACTTGTTTCCCTGTGAGCAATGTGAACCCCATAGAATAGAGTAGAATGTCTCCCTAGAGTTTAAAAAGTTGTAAATTTTTATAGGAGCAGCAGCCTCTTCTCTCAGAGCTATTCATTTATTCAGATTGTTGACCTTGTGGTTAGCTGCCCAATATGTAATCAATTATGCTACCAGAGCTCCCAGAATCCACATGGCTGCACATAATTAATTTTTGTGTTCTCTAAATCAGAAGAACCAAAACAAAGAGATACACTGAGATGTCATCAAGATGCTAACAGTGAAGCTGGAATGCAGCATTAGAATTTAAGGAAGGCATATTAACATATTGCAATATACAGATGGCACCACCTTGCTTGCTGAAAGCAAGGAAAACTTGAAGCTCTTATTGATGAAGATCAAGAATTTCAGCCTTCAATATGGATTACAACCTAATATAAGGAAATTGGTTTCTTTAAAATCACATTTGGACAAATAAGTAACATCAAGATTTCATCTTGCTTGGATCAACATTCAATGTTCATGGAAACAGCAGTTAAGAGAGCAAACAACTTATTTCATTGGATAAATCTGCTGCACATGAATCCATTAAAGTGTTGAAAAACAAGGATGTTACTTGGAAGACTAGTGCACCTGACCCAAGCCATCGTATTTCCAATTGTCTCATATGCATATGAAAATTGGACATTAAATAAAGAAGACCATAGAAGAATTGGTATATTTGAATTATGGTACTTGCAATGAATACTGAAAGTACCATACATGGCCAAAAAGCAAATAAATCTATCTTTCAAAAAGTGCAACCACAATGCTCCTTACAAGACATCATCTCATACTCCGGGCATGTTATCAGGAGGACATATCCCTGGGAAAAGACACCATGTTTTGTAAAGCAGAGTGGCAGTGAAAAAGAGGAAGACCCTCAACAAGATGGATTGACAGAATAGCTGCAACAATGGGCTCAAATATAACAATTGTGAGGATGGCATATGATGGAACAGTGTTTTGTTCTGTTGTACACAGGATCACTATGAGTTGAAATGGACTCAGCAGCACCTAATAACAAGATGCTGGAGATTCAACACAGCAGGATATCTCCATATGTAATGGGTTATTCCAAATATGGAACATCCCCTAGATAAGTGATCTCTTTCTTCCATATGACTTAAAATGAGCCAGCCTATAAATATTATCTATTTTTCTTTTTATTTGTTCATTCCCCACTGTGGTATAATTTGACATTACTCCAATTTTATATGTGCTAACAAGTCCATCCTAGAGGTGTGTTAAAGATAGATAAGAAGGATTAAGCTAATTGTTTAATAGGCTTCCTGGTGAGGCAGCAGCAGACGAAAACCAGAGCTAAGATGAATTGTTAGTGAACATCAAGAGGAGGTCATCTTTTCTACTATAGAAGAAAGAAGACAGAAAATATAAAGATCAATGTTTATATTGGAGTAGGAGACTTGACAAAAAGAGTTTCTGTTTTATGATCTCTCTTTGCTCTGTGATAGAGAAGACAGCATCATCTGATGAGACTGAAAGCTTGAGTAAGAGACTTGATGAGTGGAGCAAAGTTTTCATATGGTCACTCTATCCATCACTTACTGCCATTGAGCTAAGGCAAACCATAGCGACCCTACAGGACTGCTCCTTAGGGTTTTTGATACTGTAAGCCTTATCTTTCTCCCTTGAAGCAACTGGTGGGTTTGCACTGCCAACCTTGTGATTAGCACCCCAATTATTAACCCACTTCACTCTGGATCATGCTAAATAAACATATTATTTCTAAGCAGCATCAATGACTTAGTTGTAGTTGGGTGCAAGGAATACTACTCTATACAACTATGTGGTTTTTCTCCTGTAGCAATCAACACACAAGGCAAAAATACAGGAAAAGCAGTTACTGATGTTTAAGTAGATGGTTGTGACACTCCTGGATAGTTGGTAGTTCAATTAATAAACAAACATGAAATTAAGTTACTAGTTGGAGTTTAGACTGACCAGAATAGATTGGGGAAAATTGAAGAGGTGAAAAGCTAAAGATTTTAATGTGGGGTAATGGAAGAAAATTGTAATAGAAGAAAAGATAGAAGGTGGGTGTTAGATGATATTTTTTAAATGGACCCGTTCTGGGTAACAAAGTTCTATGTAACCATGGAGTATTTGGTAAAAATGAAATTAATTGGTGTTCAGGGTTGTAGAATATGTGAGATGTGAGGATTGTATGAGTCAATGCTCACAGTGGGAGTTAAGGGAAAGGGGTAAATTTCTAAGTCAAGTACCAGAGACTTCTATGACTGAAAGAAACTGCTAGGTAAAAGTAACAAGACATGGTTGTGCCTTATCTGGGCAAATAATTTGTGTTTCAACAAAGATAGAGGAATAATACTCTTAAGACACTATTGAGAGTATGTAAAAGAATAAAAATCCTGAGAGAATAGTCAAATTTCATTAAATCAAGAAGACAAAGACATATTCTAAGAAGACATTAAATATGTAGGGAAGTATGTTTGATAAGGAACAGAGGTTCCCTAAAGTCGGAGTTGAAAGAGAAAGAAGGCAGCAATAATAAGAATAAAGGAAATACCAGTAAATACATAAATAATGACAGAAGTGTAACTTGCATTATGGATTCCTAAGCTTGTACTCTTGTTCATATTTTGTGCCACCTCTCAAAATCAAATCTGAGTACAAATATTGACTTTAACAAAGAGTTAACTCTATGCACCTTTATTTTATTGTCTATACCACAGAAAGAATTCCTCAAACAATAATGATCTCCCACGGTATACCTCATAATATGTATGAATAATAATAAAAACTAACATCTTGCCTTTTTTTCTTTTTCAGAATCCTTAAACACTATATCCACTATCAGCAAAGAGATTGGAGAAGGTAGGGAGATTGATGCACAGACTAATTAGTACGTAATGTACATGTGTCGGGGGAGGGAGTAGGATGTCTAGAAAATAGAACACACATTACCAGAAAGTTGATATCACAAGTCTTATATCCTGAAATTGTTCTAAGACTTCTGAGGGCAAAGGTTGAACTTCTCTCAGCTGGTTTATTTTCTCTTATGTGTACATACTCTCAATCTCCTAGGTTTGGGAGAAGCAGCCTCATTCCTAGTGGGAAGTTGCTGTCTTCACCTCCAATATAATACACAGAGGAAAAAATATCTGGGTCCTGCTAAGTTGTGGGTGAATTAGCTATTGTAAAGATATCAATTCCCTACAGGGAGAGTTTTACCCGAGAACAAACATTTTTTAACTCCTCCTTTGCCTGTGAGTATCAAATAACTTAACCTTTGGAATGAGTCATTTAGACTCTGTAAGAAAATAGAAGTTTTTGTCCTACACAACCTAGGTCCAAATAGTGCTTCACTCCCTATGCTATTTGTCCTGGACAAAGAAAATTCAGGTAGTTGTGAGAGCTTGGAGATATTTTAAAGGTTATCAGTTTAGTTAAGAGGTTTTTCTTCTGTGCTTGGAGAACATTAGGATTTGGTTTAGTATTTTATGAACTGCCCTACAGAGGACTAGAAGGTGTCTGGGGGTGGAGCAGGTTTATGAGAGTTTCTTATTTTTCTAGTGCTACAATAACAAAAATATCATGAGTAGTTTTTTAAAAGCAGAAATTTAATATATCATGGTTTCAGGGATTAGCCGTCCAAATTCAAGGTGTCGACAGGGCTAAGCTCTCTGGCTAGACGATGATTCCTTTTCTCTTTCATATTCTAGTAGCTCAGGGCAGTTTTTCATTTATAGATAGCTCCTCATGTGGGATCTTCCCCTGTATGTGTATCTCTGTGTCTATTCAAAGTAGATTAACAAAAGAAAAACCCTTTTGGCAAATGGTCACATTCATAGGTACAGGGGTTAGAACTTCAAACTATCTTTAAATGGGACAGAATTCAACTCTTAATAAGGAAAGCTGAAATAAGACTTAGTGGGTGAAGATTCAGATCCTTGTCTCCTTCAATCTAAACAGCTCAGTTATAGTCTTTAGAAATATGTGTATACATATTTACAAAGAGGCTGCAGTTATCCCTAAAGGCCCATCCAAAAATATGTTGTTTGGCTGATTCTCTGTAATCTCTGAATATGTATTTACCAGTTATTCTTGTGAGGGATAGATGACATTTAAAAATATTTTCGAGTCCATAATGCCCATTTTTGTCTTGCTCCATTTCAGCAACAATTTCTAGAGACATTGCAGAAGATAATGTGAGAATGCTAGGCATGCAGATCCCCATAAAGGATATCGAGATGGTGGCCTCTGCCTTGATTGCTACAGGTATCATCCTTCTACTTATTGCTATTAGTCTTGGTGGAGTGGTCTGCTACCAGCGTAAGCAAAGAAAACTCCGGCGTAACAGGAGGTCCATACTGGATGACAGCTTCAAGCTTCTGTCCCTCAAGCAGTAACATCTCAGGGCTAGGGATGCACTCCCCACCCCCAACCAAGAAGCATCTGCACTCTCAGAAGTCCATGGACTGATCCCAACATCAAATTGGGCATGCGTGAGAATCAAAAATATCTGGATACATTTTCATTTATTTATTTACATAGAAATTGTATGTTTATGCATTATCCTTTTGTTTCTTGGGCACCTGGAGCAAGATGAGTTTCCTAGAATCCTGCATTGCTAATTTTCTCATTTGAAAACCTGGACTTTGAGGGTCAGATATCATCCACAGACACAGCAAAAGTCTGGAAATGGATCCTTCTCACAAAAGAAGTACCAAGAGAAGAAATTCATTGATTAGGTTTCTCTACCTTTCAAGGACCAGGGCAACTTCACCTTGATCTGAGACCAAATGAGGGGAGAAGATAAGTCAAATCTGAACTAAGGACTAAGAATGTTGGTATGATGAGGAATGAGGGGTGGGAATTGAAGATACAAATTTTTTTTGATTCTACTTGGAAGTGTACTGTTTCAGAGAAGTGAGTAGAATGATAATTGTTGCCATAAGTACTTACAACTTCTGAGACCAGAAGCTCCTACTGAAGTTTGTCATTCTCCAAATTCCTGGCACAGTGGCACTGCAAGGAATGTTGAACAACCTCTTCTTATTTTATGCAGCCAAACCTTTCCATTAAAGTACTTGTTGGAACACTGAAAAATTGAACTTGGTGATTGTGACAGTCCTTTTGGTCTCTGCGAGTTTGTGACTGTGAACACTTGGGAAAGGGAGAAATATAGTTTATGTATGCCTTTCCTTGGACTGCTAAGCACAAGGCCAGCAGTTTGAAACCACCAACTGCTCCTTGGGAGAAATATGAGGTTTTCTACTCCCATAAAGTGTTATAGTCTTGGAAACCTATGAGCAGTTCTATTCTATCCTCTAGGTTTGATATAAATCAGAATTGACTTGATGGCAGTAAGGTATTGAGTCCTTTGTACAGCCTATAGATTGTGGGAGATGAAAATGTAGTCTTAAATTCTGTCTTTGGGTTCTCTAGAGAAAGAAATCAGTAAGAAGCACGTGTGTGTGTGTGTGTGTGTGTGTGTGTGTGTGTGCGCGCGCTCACGTGTAGAAGGGTAAGTTTTTAAAAGTATTGCTATTAAGGTCCCAGTTCATATATACATGGGTTTGTTCCAAACAAAAAAATGTTTAAACATAACTTTACAGTCAGTAAAGTCTTAGTCTTAGTCTCATTAGGTTATCTTCAAATTAAGATCCACTCAAAATAGTAACCTGTGTCAGATCAACTCATAGAGTTATAGAGACTGGGTTTTGGTTTTGGGTTTGTTTTGGGTTTTTTTCTGGGTGGTGTTGTGGTGGGTAGAGACTGCAAAAGGGTAATATTGATATTTTTCTCAAAGAGCATAGAACTATCCTAAGGCTGTCTTTTGAAACTTTCAGTTCAGCTTATATTTACTTCATCATTTTTTCTTATTGCTTTTTATCTTCTCTATATTCAAGGAAGTGTTGAAAATCAAGGGTGTCACTTTAAGGACCAAGGTGTGTCTGACCCCAAACATGGAGTTTTTCAATCATATTGTGTGCATATGAAAGTTGGACATTGAATAAAAAACAAAAACAAAGAAGACTCAATGCACTGGGATAATGGGGCTAGAGAAGAATGTTGACAGTACCATGGACTGCCAGAAGACAAACAAATCTTTCTGAGCAGATGTACAACCAAATGTTCCTTGGAGGCAAAGATGGTGAGACTTTGTCTCACATATTTTGGACAGGTTAACAGAGAGACCAAACTCAGTGCCATTGAGTCATTTTTTACTCATATCAACCCTGTAAAAGGGTATAGAACTTCCTCTGGGTTTCCAAAACTGTAATGTCAATGAGAACAGAAAGCCTCATTTTTATCCCATAGAGCAGCTGGTGGCTTCAAACTGCTGACCTTGAAGTTAACAGCCCAACCCACTACATCACCAGGGCTCCTTACCAGGAGAGAGCAGTCCTTCAAAAATGACACTGAAAAAATCAGAAAATAATTTTTAAAAGATTAAGAAGACCTTCAAGGAGATGGATTGACACAGTACCTGCAAAATGGGTTCAAACACAACAACAATTGTGAGGATGGAACAGAGCCAGGCTGTGTTTCATTCTGCCTTACACAGGTTTGGTATGAGTCAGAACTGATTTGATGGTACATAACAACAACATGTTTAAAGGCAAAATAATAATAATAATTAATTAAAAGATAAAGGAATTTTTTCACAAACTTTTTGAAGGCCATTGAATATATAAATCACACATATTCATAACATGTATATTCATAATAAGAAATACACAAAAAATTACAGTAAAAAATTCTGCATTGGTCATGTGGTCCTGATATTAAAAACTATATTTTTACACTACTTGTTCCATAGTCCCTTTACCCTAGACAAACATTTCAGTTAGTCATGGTGTTTTCTGATAAAGTGACTCAAATCTTCATTCCTGAAAGGAATATATCCTGAATAAATTGGATTATTATTGCTTTTCACTGACTTTAAGTACCCAATTCACTGCTATCAAGTCAATTCTGACTCATAAAGACCTTATAGGACAGACTAGAATAGCCTCTGTGGGTTTCCAAGACTGTAAACCTTTTATGGGAACAGAAAGCCTCAAGATTCCTTCGAGGAGTGACTGGGGGGTTCAAACTGCTGACATTGAAGCTATTGATCCAACCTATCACATAATCAAGGTTTAAGCATGGTAATAAAAAAGATATTCTTCTCTTCTGTATTCAAGATATGCTATGCCTTTCTTTCATTGTATAATAGTCAAATCCCCTTTGTGAATCAGAACCAGTAACCAAAGCCAGTAGAGTGATTTCCATCTTTGCCTATTGATTTAGAGGTGGTCAAATGGTCAAATGTCAACACTAATTTCTAGTTCAATTGAATCATTGCTATGTCTCATGGGAGAAGTATCCTTCCCTTTGGAACAAAGACCACAGTACAGAATCAATAGGACAGGAAGCAAAATTTTGCTAGTGGGTGTCTCTTGGAGGCAGTAGCTGTGGGTATTGACAGAGACAGACCAGGGGCTGTTGCCTGCCAAATAAATGCTTGCTAGGAATGAATATTCTATTTCCTAAGGGAAGGACTTACTAGGAAGTATCATTCTAATTGTTAAAGGAGTAAGCATTCCACTAACTAGAAAAAATAAACAATGAGCCCAGAGATAACAAACCTGGTAAATGCCTCAACTTTGAGGTCAGGCTGGATAGGCATTCTTAAACATCTTACCCAAATTTTTCACCAGAGATAAGACTGAAGATATCCTGACACAAATTGTAGCCTGCGATAAATTTTAAAAATATATGTAGAAAACTCAAGGATGAATTTAGTTACTAATTAGAAAGTAGTTTCTATGGCGCTGCCCTCCCCTAGAAAGTGCCCTTTAAAAACAAGAAATATTCCCCCTAGACAATATCCTCCTCTCTCCTCTCGTAAGAGGGACCTATTTCATCTCTTTTGAAGTGAACCTTAAATATACCTTCGGCTTTAACCCTGCTGCAGTATGTGTGTGAGTATAAGCACAGCCTATCTCTGGCTCCATTCAAATCACATGGGTAGAACTTGCTAACTCCTCCTCTATAAAACAACCTGGAATTATCTGCAGGACCTGGAAATTCCCTGAAGGACTAAGCATCACAGTACTACTCCTTTTTACACCCCTTGATTTATGGACATGTGAATCCTGACAATGGGAGAAACAGTACAATATATTAGACACCGATGTAAAGCATATACAGCATCCTGAATAACTTTGCTCCAGCCCTGAAAGGTATTGTCACCTAGTGGATTCTATAATTTAATCTTCAGAAAATCATTCCACCATTCTATCAAGCTAGCTGTTCCAAAACGACCAAGAAAATGGTAAGTCCAGTGAACTCCATGAGCATGGGCCTATAACCACATTTCATTTGCTGTGAAATGAATTCCAAAATAGGAAGAAATGCTTTGTGGAACATTGTGATGGTGACTAAGGCATTCTGTAAACCACAGGTGGTGATTTTAGCATTATGAACAAAGTAAGTGAATCCTTATCCAGAGTATTTAAGTCACAGCACAATTAATGTACGCTAAGAACTGGAAAATATTTTTAGCTGGTAGTCAATATGTAGGTAAAAGACAACCAAGTGTATTCTGGGGATTGACGTTAATTAATGGGTTTAATTTACAAACAATAGGAAGTTTTCAGCTTGATTGCAGTAAATTATCTTAGAGACTAGAAGAGTTGGGTGGAATGGTGTATATAATTTTGAGTGTGCATCAGGAAGTAAAATCTCGGCACATGCATTTAAGGAAGGGATGCATTGTGTTTCTGGTGGGTTTGCTCTAACTAGGGATATAGGAAATATTTTTAACAATAAGCTACCCTCCATTAATTCATTGTCCTAGCACAAATCTCCCCAAACCAACACATCAGCAAGTTTTGTTTGTTTTATTTTTTTTCTGTCCAACTTTCTTTTTTTTTCATATATTATTTTTTTAGTTTATTTTTTAATCGTTTTATTAGGGGCTCATACAACTCAGCACAATACATACATACATCAATTGTGTAAAGCACATTTGCACATTCATTGCCCTCATCATTCTCAAAATATTTCCTCTCCACTTAAGCCCCTGGCATCAGGTCCTCTTTTTTTTCACCTCCCTCCCCGCTTCCCCTTCCCTCATGAGCCCTTGATAATTTATAAATTATTATTTTGTTATATCTTGCCCTGTCCGACGTCTCCCTTCACCCACTTTTCT
>NW_022111323.1:959280-988511 GCF_000313985.2 Echinops telfairi | reverse complement strand
AAGGCACTATATAAGTTTAATGCAATCCCGATACAATTACCCCACCTTTCTTCAAAGAAATAAGAAAACTGATTACCAACTTCATATGGAGAGGGAAGAAGCCCAGAATTGGCAGAGAACTCCTCTAAAAGAAGGACAGAGTGGGAGGGCTTGCCTTACCTGACTTTAGCACATACTATACAGCCACAGTTGTCAAAACCGCATGGTATTGGCACAATAACAGATACTCAGACCAATGGAAAAGAACTGAAAACCCAGAAATAAAATCATCAGCATACAGACAACTGATCTTTGATAAGGGCCCCAAAATTATCGAATGGGATGCAGATGCCCTCTTTAACAAGTTCTGTTTATTTTAGCTCTGAATATAACAGTACTACTCTCTTTCCATCTCTGTTGGTACCACTTCAATCCAAAATATGATCATGGTACTTAGACTAATGTAGTATTTTTGTCAATTTTGTTCACATATTCTCTGGCTCCCTATACTTCATTTTCAACACATAAAGTTGATGGTTTAAAATATATCAATTTGGCTTCCAGTCAAGACAGATGTTATAGACTCATCTCTCTCTGAATATAAATGAACCCTGGACATAATCTAGACACTACTAAAAGAGCCCCCAAATGTAGAAAGAGGAATATAGACTGGCTAGGGACTTCAGGACTGGAAGAGGAAAATAGCAATCCAGTATCCTACAACCCTAACCCACTCGGGTCCAGCAACTCTTAGCATTCAACTTAGCAAAAAACCTCCTAAAATTGAATGGGAATTCTAGGAAACACTCCACATGCATCTGGTGACTATAGAAAAGGGAAGGGAGGATGAAATCTGTTGACTCCAAGTTAAAACACCCTGTTATCCCTGCTGGCTTGAGACATCTTTCCCTACTTAGCAACATAGTGAAGTACTGGCAGGGGAAGATTTCACCACAAGCTACCTTGCTTTGAAGGTTTCTCTGTACCTATAAGCTGGAATTGGCTTTTCCTACTCAGAGACAACACGCGGCTACTCAGCTTTGGCAGGAATCAACAGGAACCCCAATAGAAGCAGAAGAATGAACCAAAACAAAACAACACAGCCAAGTCTGATAATTATATTGTTAGTGGAACACAATTGTATGCAAGAGTTTTTGTGCTAAATTTCAGCAGAGTGACTACTTGAGAAAATTTAAGTATAGCCAGAGTTCCATCATACCATGAACCTGGAAAATCACAACCTGAATGAGAAAAGTCAATCAACCTACATTCACATGAAGACAAATCAGATGTTGGAATTATTCAAATTATCCAAAAAGGGTTTTTAAATGGCCACAATAGAAGTGCTTCAGTGGGAAATTACAAATGAAAGAAAGAAAACATATAGAAAGTATGCAACTGTAAACTGCAAATTATAATAACCCAAATGAAAAACTCATAGCATGGGCTCAATAAAAAAAAACAAAAAACCACTGCCATTCAATCAATTCTGATTCAAAGCAACCCTATAGGGTTCAATTGTACAGTGGAAATGGGAGAGGATCAAATTACTGAATTTCAGAACAAAGCAATAGAATTTACCCAATCTGAACAACAAAGATTATAAAACCACAGTGACCATTGCCACAAACTATCAATAACTGTGCTATAAAGTGGGTGTTGCAGCTTAACCTTGAAGCAAAATCAACCCTTGGCCGTGCTTTTAAATTGGTAACATTTGTTTCCAGCCTTCTCTTTGTATGAAGTTTCCTTACTTCTTTCCTTCCATAGTTTTATTCCCTCCAGATGAAGTCTCTTGATCATCTATCAGCAGATGGCTATCATTAGATGATTCCAAATTTTACACCTTCAATTCAGCTGTCCTTACTGATATCAAGATATGTATATTGATTTGCCTGCTGGCTGTTCACACTTGGATACTCCATACTCAACAATTTATATCATCTTATAGATTTTCTGTGTTTTCTTTTCCTGGAGGAGCCCCTGTGGCATAGTGGGTTAAATGTTGGGCTGTTAACTGCAAGGCCAGCAGTTTGAACTCATCAGCTGCTCTAAGAGAGAAAAATTAGGCTTTCTGCTCTTGTTAAGATTTACAACCTCAGGGGCCGGCCCCACCACGGGACGCAGTGTTCCTCACTGACCCATAGCACCATGAAGGACAACACTAGAGACACACGGTGGGAATTTTTCCGCCCTGAGCCCACAACGCCAAAGCCAACCATTGGGGGCGTGCAGCAGGGTAGCGGAGGGAGGAGAGCAATAAAGTCCCCAGGGATAGATGTGGGGCCAAGGCATGGCACCCCATCAGACTTAACTGGAAAGCACTCGTAAAGGACAACAAATAGACCCTGAAATATTCATAGGGTCTTGTTGTTGCTGTCATTGTTGTAGCTATTGCTTTATTTTCTATGGTTGCTTCGTCATACTCGGTCTTTTGATGGTGCATATTGTTGTTGCTGCATGTCTACCTGGAAGGGATAGGCGGGATAAAAAACCTGGAAGAGAGAACAACAGGATCCATGTGCAAGGATTCCACAGGAACCCAATGAAATGTTCTGGAATTCCAATTCTTCTCAAGGTTATCCATAGTTTGTTATGATCCACACAGTGGAATGCCATGGCATAATCAATTAAATACAAATTAACATCTTTCTCGTGTTCTCTGCTTTCAACCAAGATCTATTTGGCATCAGTAATGATATCCCTTATTCCACATCCTCTTCTGAATTCAACCTGAACCTCTTGCTGCTCCCTATCAATGAACTACTACAACTGTTGTTCGATGATCTTCAGAAAAATTTTACTTGCATGTGATATGAATTATATTGTTCTAGAATCACCGTACTTTGTTGAGTGACCTTTCTTTAGAATAGGTACAAATATAAATCTTTCCTAGTGTGTTGACCAAACAGTTGTCTTCCAGATTTCCTGGCATAGATAAATAAATGCTTCCAGTGCTTCATCAGCTTGTTGAAACATTTCAATTGGGATTCCATCAATTCCTGGATCCTTGTGTTTGACTAATGCTTTCAGTACACCATTGGTTTTTGCTTACTCTTATGGAATGTCAGATTCCTGCATCATTTAATATTTTGCCCATAGAATCTTTTAGTATTGCAACTCAAGGCTTGAATTTTGTCTTAATAACTTTCAGTTTAAGATACATGTAGTAGAATTAGGGAACTTCTGGCAAAGTGATGAACTAGACAGATACACTAAATAGAACCTGTACAACAATGACACCAAAGCCCTATGGAAACAGATAAAATTATAGTCCTGAAACCCTGAGCTTCAGATGAAGCTGAACAGAAGTGGCCAAAGAGGAGACAGACTTGTGAATTCTCAGCTAGGCTTACAAGATGTGGCCATCTTAAACATCCATAAGAATAATTACATCCAAACAGCAACCTGCCACACCAGAAGCCAGCTCCTGGAAAGGTTAGGATCATTCTTCATTCCCTCTACTTTCCTGGTGACCATGGTCAGCCCTGTGTTAAGTTGGGTTCTCTAAAGAAGAAAAACCAGTGATGCCTGTATGTGTATCCTTATCAAGAAATGGCTCACATAGTTGTAGAAATTGGTTAATCCATCTCTTTCAAGTCTGTAGGTCAAGTGTAAGCTCAATACTTCTCTGACTTGAATAGCTGCAGAAGCTGACAAACAGTTAACAGCATGGCAGTAGGAGGGTCACAGGCTAGTATATGCAGAGGTAGTGAATCTGAGGTCAGCCAAATGAATGCAAGGTTAGTTGGCAATCTGATGATGGCTCTTGGGATCAGCAGACGACACACCAGGATGTTGGCGAACAGGATGCAGACCCTAATCTAGCAGAAGTCTAGGGGGCCAGATAGAACTCAGGTCTTCTTGGGGTCTCTCTTTTATACAAAGGAGGTATTATCAGGCTGTGACCTGTTTAATAGATTGAGCTCCACCTCTTTCTTCACCCAGGTATGTCTAGTTAACATAAACTCTAACCAGCACAAGTCCCCAAACCAATTCACACAGGAAACAGTGACAATGCTGCACAGAACCTGCTTTGCCTAATGCCAAATCCCTATTCTCCTGGATAGGACATAGGGTGCACCAAGCCTATGTCTGGAGGCAAATGAACTCTCTTCTCTTATTTGTTATACTTTTGTTCTTTGCTTTCCATTTTTCAATGATTTTTGTATTTTTATTTTATACCTTCCCTAATTTCTTTTCCCATATTTTCATTTTAATTTTCAAGGCCAATCCTTCTACTAATTGTATGATCAAATTAATTTGTACAAAAGTGAAAAAACACTAACAGAAAAATCAACTTACATTAATTGCTGAAGACATTTCCAAATGCTTTGTCTCTTTCCCTGTACTTATCTCACTGTTGTCCACTAATAGTTTAGACCAGTTAAGTCAGGAGATATCACTTAAAAAACAGCTAATACTGTCCACTCCCCAAAGCCTCACAAGTCAGGGATATAAGCTGTGTGCTCCGGGTACCCACTTACTTATTCCTTACAACAGTCAGCAGGGGAGGCAGAAGCTATCATCACCCACACCTTACACATGTGGAGAGTGGGGCTCAGATAGGTTGGGTTATGTACCCGAGATCAAACAACAAAGGAAATCCTATCTTCAACCCATTTGTAGGCAAATAAGTCCTTGGCTTTTCCTCTATTGCCTTTCTGTTTCCTAGTCTTCGGAGCATTTTCACTTCCATTGGGAATCTATAGAGGTGGTGAAGCCCATAGCACGTAGTGTATTTGGCAATAACACAGGTAGATAACTTCATAACTAAAAAGGAGAATGCTACAAAAATCAGAATGCTCCTTAGAGGCAAGGATGGTGAAACTTTAGACATGTTGTTAGGAGAGACCAGTTCCTTGAGGACATCATGCTTGGTAGACAGGCAATGAAAAAGAGGAATACCCTTGACAATCCACCCTTGATGGATTGACACAGTGGCTGCAAAAATGGGCATAAACATAAGAACAATTATGAGGATGGCACAGGAACAGGCAGCGTTTCATTCTGTTGTACATAGGGTCGCTATTAATTGGGACTGACTTAATGACACCTTGCCTGACAGCTATTCCATGTTGAACTTAATTTTCGATCTGCCTGGAGTACTTAGCAGCTTTTCCCAGAGTGTGCTTACTTCTTTAAGACGAGGAGTGATTTCTTCATAAACCAGCTTCAAGCACTTGTTCAGCAAATCATTTTCAGAGGCTTGAAGCTGCTGCCTTCTCCATGCTGAGGTGTAGTAACTGCCCAAACAGTGTTCTACCATACCTCTCAAAGTTCACGATATGTCCTTTTCTTTCCCTCTGGGGCAGGACTGAAGGGCCCATTTTTACAGACTGGCCCATCTTCCTAAGAGAGATTGAGGGGGATGTTTTCCCAGGTGTGAATAATCATGGTATCTGCTCACACCTTCTGGAGGGTCGCCACTCAGAGGAAGATCTGCTGCTGTCATTAATGCCTTCTTGTCTTCACAGGGGTTCCATTGGCATTAGCTGGGTAGTTTGCTTTGGGTTCAAAATCCTTTAATTCATGAGGCATATCTGTACTCACTGAGTGATACATCATAAATTTCATTTGCAAGATCACTGAGGATGCCTTAGCAGGATTTGGAGGGTGACTCAGGATGTTAGCTCAATGTCTGAAGCCCTGCTGGGGTAAGAGTTAAGCAGACTTAGAGAGGTGTCTCTCTGAGTCACTGTACAAGTCATCTAAGGAGCAGAGGAGCTTGAAAGAGCTCTCCAGCATGAGCAAGGACACTTTCTCACATGCCGCTATCTCATATTTTCTTTACTATTCTCTTTCCTACTCTCACCTTAGTTTTACAAATTCTATTTACACTTTTATCTTTATCCTTGATTTTCTTTTCCTTTCTTTCTTTTTTAATTTCTTCATTTTACTTATTAAATTATTTTTTCTTGGTGCTATTTAACTGTTTATTTATAATAGCATATTTTAATTAATTCCTTTTAGTTTTATGTTTCTTGCACTCACTCGCGTGCATGCCCTCTCTCTCCCAAACTGATAGGAGAAAGCAATAGTGCCCACACATGGCCAGGTCTCACCCATACCTCCTACAGCCACACCTCCTACACCACTGAACCACCAGATCTTGGATAGACAGCTAAGAAAACTAGTGAAAACTGCACTCAACTATGCTATGTGAACAATGAAGTTCTGTGCACACACTAACATTCACTATTACACCCATAAAGAGACAGGTGGTGAGTAGCTAAAGCTTCCATGCAATTAGCACAGACTGATGCATGAAACCTAAACATACCCATAACAAAAGAAAAATAGTCTAGGTCTTTTTAAAACTTCCAACAAAAAAGCCCAAGAGCATATGGCTTCACTGGGGAATTCTACCAAGCATTCAGAGAAAAGCTGAAACTAATACTATGCAATCTATTTCAGAATATAGACAAGGACAACAAACTCATTTTATGAAGCATAACCCTGATACCAAAACTGAGCAAAGGCATTATCAATATAGAAAACTACAGAGCAATATTCTTTATAAACATACATGCAAAATTTCTCGGCCAAATTCTGGCCAATAATGTCTAGCAATATATTTTTTTTTAATGCAACATGACCAGGTGTAATTCAAACCAGCTTTGTAAGGATGGTTCAACATTTTAAAACAATCAATGTAATCCCTCATACAAACTAAAATGAAAGTCACACAATCATATGAATCAAGGCAAAAATGGTATTTGATAATACCAATTTCTGAAAAAATCCTCTACAAAATAGGAGAATGGAATTTGGTAAAGGCCGTATATGAAAAACAAATGTCCAACATCTTCTTCATCAGGGAATAACTGAAAGCATTCCGCTTGCTAATGAAAACCAGACAAGGATGTCCCTTATCACCATTCTTATTCAACATTGTGCTGAAAATCTTAGAACTCTTAGACAACAAAAAGAAATCAAAGGTATACAAAACCAGCAAAGAAGTGAAATTCTTACTGCTTGCAAAGATTTTATATGTGAAAAACTCCAAAAGTTCAACAATAAAATTGTTGTAGCACGGTAAAAGAGTAACTTACAAAAAATCAATCAAATTCCTGTGCATAAAGGAAGAGAGTTCTGAAAAAGAAATTAAGTAAACAATGCAATTTATAATAGCCACACAAAATACTAAATACTTAGGAATAAACTTAGCCAGAAAAAGAAAAGACTTGTACAAAGAAAACTACAGAACAATACTATAAGAAACCAAGAGACCTACATAAATGGAAGAATATTTCATGTACATGGATAGGAGGACTTAACATTGTGTGGTAGTTACATGATCGTTGTCAAGTTGAGACTTAAGAGTAAAGGAGTGGAGTTTAGCCTGTCAATCAAGTCGCAGATTAATGACCTCATTTGGAGCCACTAAAGAGATAAATAGCTTGCTGGAGGCAAGACACCGACTCACTTCCTGCAAGACCTTTCTGCAGACAAGAAACATGGAGCTACGCTAAAGTCCTGCATTTGAAGGCCCCACGTGGAGAACCCTGCCAGCACTGAGATGCTTCCACTGCCACTGGATCCACAAGAATTTCCACCCACTAGCCTGTGATCTTCCTGCATTCCACATCATTGCATGTGTTGCATGAGTCTGAAAAGGACTTTTTATATTGGTATCAGACATATGGGCTAATACCAGACTTATCGACTTGATCCTGGACTGCGCTGGGATGTTTTCTCAATATTCAATTGCTCTTGTATATACAGCTCTCATACACATGAGTGTCTATGAATTTGTTTCTCTAGTCTACCAAGACTAACACACATTGTGAAAGTGGAAATACTGCTCAAAGCAATACAATGCAATTCCAATCCAGAACCCAACTTCATTCTTCAAAGAAATGTAAAAATTAATTACTAACTGCAGTAAAATGTGTGGGGGAACATATCTGACCTCCTCTGGCTTCCCTATTGCCAAAAGACGAGGGTCAGACTTGCCTCCATGCTCTATCCTTTACTTACTCTAACACTACATGTTCCTCCCATGGCACTCTACTTTTATGATGGATTTTATAGTTCATTACAATGCCCACACAAAATTCACAAAAAATACTCATAAGTATGAAGATTTATTAGGAAAGGTAATGGGTTACCACAATATAAGTAAACAGGACGGATCAGTCATTGGACAAATGAAATACCTCTCCTAAGTCAACAAGCAAGTCTGGTCCTCAGTCTCTCTGCCACATGATCCCTTGATCTCTGCCTTCAAGGACAAGGAAGACAACCTGTCGTGCTGTCTCACAGTTCTATAGTTTCGGTGCTTCTCCTCTTGTTCTATCCCTTAGCCTTAGTCTCTATGTCACAGCCTCTGGAGTCTCTTCTATTGGTTGTGCAGTTTCTGTATCTGAGATGGCTCATACACCCTGAGGATTGGTTTTGATGGAGAAATCTTTCTTTCTTTCTTCCTTTCTTTCTTTCTCTCTTTCTTTCTTTTAGCAGACTACACCCCCAAGGAAACAAAGGATGTGACTTGGTTTACACTTTCTACTAATGTCAGGACTTAAATCCAAGTTAATCCTGCCCATAAGTACAGCAGAGAATTCCCTCCAAAAATGGATTATAGCCAAAAGCTTAGAGTACAGAATTACAATATATCATATAAGGAATTATGGCTACAGAGCCATACTAACTGACTACAGCTAACTATATATAGAGAGAAGAGACTCGGGGTAAGCAAAGAAGTTCTTAAGGAGAAGAATAAAATGGAAGCCTTTCATTTCCAGACCTTAAAAGTTATTACACAGACACAGGAGTTAAAACAGTCTGGTGGAGACAACAGAAGAAGCTGGTTCTTTATGTACTCAGCGTAGCCATAGCTCATGGGCCCAAGAAGCATCTTAAGTATCAAAGCATTCGATGCTGGGAAAACTCACTGGTGTGTTTGCTCCCCATTCATCCACTGGACTCCACAAGCTGAGAGAATGTCTCCCACTGGTCATTTTTCTAAGAAATAGACTTAAGTATACTCTGACAGGAGATAAATTTTAAGAAATTGCATGCAGTGGTGTATTAAGAATGATGGCAAAAAAAAAAAAAAAAGAATGATGGCAAGGTCGGAACTGGTATAATCTACCCTGCTGATGTTATGGATGTTATCAGCATTGACAAGACTGGAGAGGATTTCCAACTGATCTATGACACCAAAGGTCACTTTGCTGTTCATCATATTACACCTGAGGAGGTGAAGTACAAGTTCTGCAAAGTAAGAACAAACTGTAAATTTGTACAACTACTGTGGAAAGTATTAGGGCTCTACCTCAAACAACTGGAAATAGACATTCCATGTGATACAGCAACACTTCTGCTGAGTATATACCTAAAAGAAGTATGAATCATAGCATAAGCAGACCTAAGCACCCTCATGTTCATCTAAGCCCTGTTCACAATATCATGAAAATAGAAACAAATACCCATTAGAAGAATTTATCATGAAACTTTGGTACTAATATACAATGAAAATTATGAATATTATCTCAAGAAAATTACTACAGTAAAGAAACAAGACTTAACCAATGGTTACCATGGATGAAAGAAGAGCTTTTGCCTGTAGGGTATTGTATTTATGTTAATATTGGTGGAATAATTTGAAAAAGCATATGAATGAATAATGGTTGTACAACACAAAGAGTATAATCAATGGAACTGAATTATGCATGTGGAAGTTGTTGAATTAGATAATATTTTGTTGTATATCTTTGTCACAATTTTAAAAAGAATTACATGAATAACAATGAGAGCAAGAGAAGAAAATGTTCTAAAATCGAGGTAAGGATTGTAAAACTCTTCTTTATATGATTAAATTATTGAATTGTATGACATGTGGAAGAAGTGCCAATAAAACTGTTAAAAAAGAAAAGGAAACTGTGCATTGCTAAAAAAAAAAAACATGAAACCCTTCAAGGCATGGATGGACCTGGAAAACATGATTCTGAGTAAAATTAGTCAATCACAAAAAAAACAAATATTGCATGAGACCACTGCTATCAAGGAAGAAAAAATCAAGACAAGGACTTTTATAACAAAGAGAACAAAATTTGGAGGTCCCCAATATCAGGGTAAATGGGCCAAAGGAGGGAAGATGAAGCAATGGACTAGACTGTTGACAGATTAACTTGATTGAAAGGAAGGCCAAAAGAGGGAGGATAGAACTCGAATTTCGGGACCTAGGGTAGGATATTAGTGGGGAAAGGAGGCTGGTAAATAGTTTAAACTGTTGAATACAAGACTGATTATGTGAAATGTAAAACTTTCACCTAATTCACAATAAAACGTTATATAAAAACTAAATAAAATAAGATTTCAAATATTTTTGAGATGAAAGGGCAAAGGAGAAGATTTGAAACAATGGAAAGCCAAAACAGTGAGTTTGAAGACAATTGTCTCAATACTGATCTACTTCAACTGACATTGAGTCAAATCTGACTTGCAGTAAGCATGTTGGGAAGAGTGGAACTGCTGAATTGGTTTTGAAGTTGTAAATTTTTATGTGACCAAAAAGCCTCATATTTTTCCTAGGCAGCAGCTGGTAGGTGTGAAATTCTGATCTTTTGGCTGGCAGTCCAATAAGTAACGCATTAAGCCACCAGGGCTCAAATCTGCCAGAGCAACAACTTTTTAAAAACAAATTTTTAAAAAGAAAAGATAAACAAGCAGCCATCTAGCTGAGAAGCAACAAAGCCCACATGGAAGAAACCGACTAGCCTGTGTGATCATGAGATGCTGATGGGATCAGGTATCAGGCATCAAAGACCCAAACAAAGAACAAAATATCATTTCTATGTGAATGAGAGGGAACGTGGAGTGGAGACCCAAAGTGCATCTGTAGACAGTTGGACATCCCCTTACAGAAGGGTCACAAGGAAGAGACGAGTGAGACAGGGTACAGTAAAGCACCGATGAAACACACAATTTTCCTCTAGTTCTTTAATGCTTCCTTCCCCCCACTGTCATGACCCCAATTCTACTTTACAAATCCAGCTAGACCAGAGCATGTACACTGGTGCAGATAAGAGCTCGCAACACAGGGAATCCAGGACAGATAAACACCTCAGGACCAATAATGAGAGTAGCAATACCAGGAATGGAAGGGGAAGCTGGGGGGAGAAAAGAGAAGTGATCACAGTGATCGACATTAACATATAACTCCCTCCCAGAAGGACATAAAAACAGAAAAGCGGGTGAAAGTAGACAACAATTGGTGTTAAGACATGAAAATAATAATAATTCATAAATTATCAAGGGTTCATAAGGGAAGGACAGGGGGATGAGCTGATACCAAGGGCTCAAGGAGAAAGAAAATGTTTTGAAAATGATGATGTCAACATATGTACAATTGTGCTTGATACAGTGGATGCATGCGTGGATTCTGATAAGAGCTGTAAGGGCCCCCAATAAAATGATTATTTTAACTTTTGTAAATCATTTTATTAGGGGCTCATACAACTCTTATCACATTCCATACATACATGAATTGTGTAAAGCGCATTTGTACATTCATTGCCCTCATCATTCTCAAAACATTTCCTCTCCACTTAAGCCCCCGACATTAGGTCCTCATTTTTCCTCTCCCTCTCCACTCCCCCTCCCTCATGAGCCCTTGATAGTTTATAAATTGGTATTTTGTCATATCTTGCCCTGTCCGACGTCTCCCTTCACCCACTTTTCGGTTGTCTGTCCCTCGGGGAGGAAGTCACATATAGTTCCTTGTAATCTGTTCCCTGTTCCCAACTCACTTTCCCTCTACCCTCCCAGTATTTTTAAAAGAAAGCCTAGAAAAAAAAGTGAGACACCATGAAAAGGAGTAACTTACATATGATGAGAATTCCAAAACAGGAAAAAACAACAAAATACACAGAGAACATTGTTGAAGGGTTGTTAAAAGAAAATTTTCATTACATTATTAAACACAAGAAGACATGCATTCAAGAAGCTGACCATACCCCAAACAGCAGAGACACCTAAATAAATTCATAATCAAGCATTCCAAAACAAGGAAAGAATCCTGAGAACAACCTGAGAATAGCTAAGTTACCTACAAAAGACAATCAATAGGGCAAAGCTCTGTTTTCTCAGCAGAAACTCTGCAGATAAGATGGCAATGGGATAACATATATAATTCTGGAAAAAGAAAATTGTCAACCAGCAAAATTGTCCTTCAAGTATGGCAGTGAAATTGGGACATTTCCCAGATGAACAAAAATTGAATTGGTTAAAAAAATTTTTTTTAATCTAACTTCACAATAAATGCTAAGGAGAGCTCTTTAAATAGAGAACCCACAAAAGTAGACAACAATCTGCAATTAAAATACATGGCAAAAACACCTAGAACTCAATTCAGCTGTCACTCACTCATTGCCATCAAGTCAATGCCAACTTATAGTGACTCTGTAGTTCAGAATAGAATCGCCCTGTGACTTTCTGAGTAGAAGGCCTCATCCTTTTTCCCTCGGAGAAGTTGGTACTTTTGCTCTGCAAACCTAGCAGATAACTGTCCAAAGCATAACCGCTATGTCACTATTGCTCTTCAACTCAGATATAGATACACACAAAATAAAACAAACCTACTATACCAAAAACATGGAACCAGAGTTATCCATTGGTGATGAAGACAATTATGATGTAAATCAAGGAAATAGTGTAGTAAAATATTTTTCAAATAGAAAGGAAATAAGTATATTTCATAATATAACAGACTATTTTCAACTTGGGAAGAAATTAATAAAATTCAAGGTAACCTGAAAGAAAAATTTTAAATCTCAAAATATTTTCTAAAAACAGGAAATCATACAGATGTAGTAAACACTAAAACAGTATTCAAGAAATGACAAGAAAATAAATTGTGTCACAAAATGTCACAATATAAATTGTGTCAGCATAGAAAATTATGTGGAAGAAAGGATCCAATTGCACCACAAGCATGCACACAGTAAAATAACAGCTATTAATAATTGTATATAATGTAAATGGATTAAATAAACCAGGCAAGAAACTAAGAAATAGTACAATGGAGAAGAAAACATAACCCAATAATATACTGTCTACAACAGACACAACTTACACACAAATACAAAAATAGACTGAAAACCAACGACTTGGGGGGAATATCCAGTTAATGATAATCAAGAAAGAATAGGAGTGACAATATTCACTTCTAATAAAGTATACTTTAAGGCAAAACCCAGCAGAAGAAACAAAAATATCATAATTCAAAGGTCATTTGAATAAGAGAACATAACCATGCACATTTCTATGCATCCAATGAAAGAGCCTCAAAATATATTATTCAGAGTCTGACGAGATTGAAGTGGGAACTAGAAAAGTATACAATGATTATAGGAGTCTTTCATACACCTGCTTCAATGAAATACAAAACAATTGCAGAGTGATGCAGCAAATACACAGAAGAACTAAACACATTTTTTAAAAAACTGACTTCATATACTTCATCCAATAACAACACAATATACATTCTTTTCCAGTGCTCTTAGAACATTCTGCAGAATACACTATATATTATAGGCCACAAAGCCTGCCTAAATAAATTTTAAAATATCAAAATGTTTCAAAGCATCTTCTCATATCACAATGCTATAACTTTATAAACCAACATTAAAAAGGACAAGGGGGTCTGGGGGTTGGAAATCAAATAATAGAAATTGAATAATGCCCTGAGTAATAGAAGAAAACTTTAAAATCCTTGAGTCAAATGAACATTAAAAGGCAAAATACCAAACCCTTTGTTAACAACAAAATCAAGGTTCAAAAATGTATAATATAGCAATAATCACATACATAAAAAAGAAGAAAGAACAAAAAACAACAACAAAAACACAAGATGCCCTGATGGGGAAAGACAGGAGTTTCTATTCTTATAAAGAATATAGTTTTTCTTCCGTTCCCACTGTGGTGATTGAACCTACCTCAGTGGACTCATCTTGTACTTGTCCTTTTGTGCTTCGCTAACTTCGCTTAGCATGATTTCCTCCAACTCTCCCCATGCGACAATGTGCTTCATGTGTTCATCACTGTGTTTTAGGGATGTGTAGTACTCCATTGTGTGTATGTGCCAGGGTTTGCTAATCCACTCATCTTTAAAAGGTCAAATGAATGAGAGGACATAACCATTTCATCTATCGATGGAAATTTAGGTTGTTTCCAGATCTTTGCAATTGTGAATTGTGCCACAATAAACATTGGAGTGCAGATGACTGGCCACAGTCTATTTCTTACTTCTTCTTGGTATATGCCTAATAAAGGGACTGCTGGGTCGTAAGGTAGCTCAATTTCCATTTGCCTTAGATATCATCAGATGGCGTTCCACAGTAGCTGTTCGTATCTACAAGACCATGAGCAGTTGATGAGAGTTCCTATCTCACCACATCCCTTCCAACATTTGTTTCTCTCTGATTTTTTGAACTGTGCTATCTTCATGGGTGTTAGGTGGTATCTCATAGTTGTTTTAATTTTGCATTTCTCTGATGGCAAGTGGTTGTGAACATTTTCTCATATGTTTATTGGCCTTTGGGATTTCCTCCCTGGTGAAACGTCTGTTAAGGTCCTTTGACCACCTCCTCCGAGGGCTCTCTCTTTTTTTCTTGTTGCAGGCTATTAGGGTATTACATATAAAATCAATTTATAAATTATAAAGAGTCCATGGGGCGGAGGGGGGGACCTGATACCAAGGACTCAAGTAGAAATAAAATGTTTGGGAAATGTTGAAGGCAACATATGTACAAATGTGCTTGACACAATGGATGGATGGATTGTGAAAAGAGTTTTAAGAGCCTCCAATAAAATGAATTATTAAATTTTTTAAAGAAGCAGAAAAAGAAAGAATATAGTCTCAAAAACCCACAGGAGTGGTTCCACCTTGCCCTATAGGTTCACTATGAGTCAGCCTTCACCTAATGGCAGCGAGTTTGGTGTTTTGGTTAGAGTCAAATTAGTCAATCATAAAAGATAGTATATCAGATCACTATTATTAAACGTTTAGGGGTACTGGAGCAAGATGACAACCTAATAGGGACTCCATGGATACCAGCACAAAAGGGACAAGGAAAGGGATGTCCTACACTTCTAGACCTCAAGATTCTCAGCATAAAGATGATTAGACACTATTTATCAGTACTAAAATAACAGAGCAGCAACATCTGACTATAGACTCCCCGTTGTCACTTTGGCCCTAGGTACTATTGGCTGAGCCCAGATTCACAAGTTCCTGACCAAATTTCCCAGACCAGGAGCTAACTAGGGTGGCAGAGTGGTTGAGCTTCAAGGACATAGCTCTAGGGAACCAGTCTGGGGCTGATAAAAGAACCAATAGACTTGACTCTTGGCCCAAGCAAAGGGACTTCTAGTCAGATACCCTCACAGGCCTAACTCCCTAATAAAACAAATAACCGAACCATGTGAGGCTAACTCTTTGGGCAGCGTAGAGTGGGCATAAATAGTGAACAGAGAAGTTATTGACTCATGCCAGGGAAAGCTCCAGTCACACTCAGTAAAGCTAATCACTTTTACCAAGGCTATAGCTCTGCAGGGCTCCCCATCTTAAGACACATACAAAAAAGCCCCCAGAGCACAAACATTTACAGGCTTAAAAGAAAAGAAAACATCTTTGTGGTAGCAGTTAACACACACCTGGACCATTAACAAGACATTACATAACAAAACAATACATGGGAAGGGAGTTTTGGCATGACTAAAAGCCTCAGAGGCCAGAAGCTGCTCGCAGCTCACATACATAGTTATTAACCAACTGTCACTTGACTCCAGCTCCTGGTCAGCACTTCATGTGGCTCAAATAAGCAATCTGCCCTCTGAGTAGGTTATTGTTTCATTCCTCCCTCACAGGCCACTTATGCAGGTGGCAGGTGTGGGACTCATTCTATCACCCCCACTTGGCCACCTCCATCATCTGAAAAGAGCAAACCTCATCCCCTCTGACCTGATTCACCAGCGGTCTATTCCCTTAAGAGAATTAACTTAAATCATAAGAATAAAGGACTCGCAGCCATATGGGACACCAACATCATCCTCCGAGGCTTAATTTCAACCCTACTCTGACATCCTATAGATTACTAGGTAATAAAACATCATACTATGAGACACTGTCCACAACTGATTAACAGTTCTCTGTTCCCAACAATCCTGACTTCCCCACAGGACAAGGTCTAGACCCTAGCTGTTCTCTTCAAATTTGTGATCTCCCTCATAACAGTTAATCTAACACACTCCCCCGAATGCTTAATATAAAGTGTGTACCACCCCTACTGCAACACTTAACAGAGGTAAGTACACCCCAAAATCCTCACCTCCCTAACACTCCAAATAGATGTTACGGGAACAATAAAATATGTTGGTTCATAAACACACACACACACACACACAGAGTAAGAAAAACAACCCCCCCAAAATGACAGAACACCAACAAGACCTAAATGAAATGCCTGAAATGGAATAGGTAATGGAATTACCAGAAAAAGAATTTAAAAGAATGGTTATTGCACTACTCATACAACAGATGAAAGAAGAGACTGAGATAAAGAGTGAAGCAATAGAAAAGCTACTAACCTCACTACATAACATACGGACAAAAACACAAAAGTGAAACACTACAATAACAGAATTATGCAACACTATAAAATAACAGAGAAATATAATTGAAGAGATGGAAACCTAACTTAGTGAGCTTCAACATAAATCGATAGACTCCAATATAAAAGAAGAACCAATAACATAAAATGCAAAGTCACCACTACAATAAATACTCAATAAAATACTATGGGCAAAAACAACACGCAAACCTGAAGCCAACATTAAAAATGATTCCTAACCAAAACCAACACACAGAGCAAAGTCCAAAGAAATGAATCAAAACAGGAAGGACAAAGAAACTAAAACCAATATACATACACACTCACACATAACATGCGCAAATATAAAGCAAAATGACAATACATATACATCAATAATGCAACCATGTTAGCCTGGGTCGACTAGAAAAACATTCATAGACACCCATATGTGTACAAAAAGAGCCTTATATAAAAGAGTAATTGTACATTGAGGAAACATCCCAGCCCAGTCCACATCAAATCAAAAACTCTGATATTAGCCCATATGTCCAATATCAGTCCATAAATTTCTCTTCAGACTCATGCAACACATGTAATAAAGACCACAGGCCAGTGAGTGGAAAGTGTAGTGAATCCAGTGGTGGTAGAAGCATCTCAGCACTTGTATGGGACTCCATGTGGCTTCTCCAGCTCCAGGGCTCTGGTTCCATCAGAACGGCTCCATGTGTCTTGTCAATAGGAAAGTGTAGCAGAGATGCACATAGAGTAGCATAGGGCCAGCCCCACCACAAGACATGACATCCCTCACTGACCCATAGCACTACAAAGGACAACACTGAATACACAGTGTGGAAATTGTGCCTGATATGACCCCACGACAGCGGGGCAAAACACTAAGGGTGTGCAACAGAGCAACAAGGGGATCAAAGCAATGAAGTCCCTGAGGAATACCAAAAATAGACTTTTGGGCCAGGGTGTGGCATCCCATCAGATTCAACTGGAAAACACTCCAAAGAATCAAAAAACAGACGCGGAGGTACGTTTTTTTCTGTTGTTGTTTTGTTTTGTTGTGCCTTATTTTTGTGACTGTTGTCTCTGAATGTCTATCTAGATAAGATAGGCAGGATAAACCATCCAGAGGAGAAAACAAGGGACCAAAAGTTATGGGAGAACACGGGAGAGAGGGAGGTGGGTGAAAGGAAGGGGGGTGTCAACCAACCAAGAAACAAGCGAAATGATCTAAAATCAATGGCGAGGAGAGTTGATCAAGAACAATGTAGACGAGAGGAATTACTCTAACCCAAATGAAGGCCAAACATGATAGTGGGACAAGAGGAAAGTAAAAGGAAATGGAGGAAAGAACTAGGAGGCAAAGGACATTTATAGGAGTCTAAATACAGGCATGTACATATGAAAATATATTTATATTTAACCCTATAATGCCAAGTGCGACGTTTCCATAACATTTAATTAAAATGTATATTAATATATATTGATAACTAGGAAAGTAAAGAACAAAAACCAAAAAAAAATTTTCCCTGAAATTAAAAATTCAGGCATTATAGGGATAACGATAGAGAAATAAATCTATGCACATATATTTATATGTTAAGTATTATATGTTTATATGTTATATGTTTAAGTATTATATATTTATATGTTAAGTATTAAGGTAACAGACAGACATTGAGCCTCTACTCAAGTACTCCCTCAAGGCAACAACACTTAGTTCTCATAACCCAGCAATCTGTGATGCTCACCTTCCCTGACGCTGTTTCTGAAGACAAAATGGGTGCATAAGCAAATGTGGTAAAGAAAGTTGGTGGTGCCCAACTAGAACGATATAGTGTTTAGGGTCTTAAAGCCTTGAATATAAACAAGCAGTCATCTAGCTGAGATGCAATAAAACCCACATGGAAGAAGTATATCAGCCTGTGTGATCGTGAGGCGTTGATGAGATCAGGTATCAGGCATCAAAGACCCAGAACAAAAATCATATGTATGTGAATGAGAGGGAACATGGAGTGAAGACCCAAAGTGCATCTGCAAACAACTGGACATCTTACAGCAGAGTCACAAGGAAGAGACGAACCAATCAGGGTGCAGTATAGCACCGATGAAACATACAACTTTCCTCCAGTTATTTAATGCTTCCTGCCCAACCCCCCAACTATCATGACCCCAATTTTACCTTACAAAGCCATGTAGACCACGGCATATACACTGGTACAGATAAGAGCATGAAACACAGGGAATCCAGGACAGATAAACCCCTCAGTACCAGTAATGTGAGTACCAATACCAGGAAAGGAAGCGGAGGTGGTGGGCCAAATGAGGAACTGATCACATGATGTACATATAACCCCCTGACAGGGGGACAGAAAACAGAAAAGTGGGTGAAGGGAGACATGGGTCAGTGTAATACAAGAAAAATAATAATGATTTATAAATTATCAAGTGTTCATGAGGGAGGGAGGGTGGAGGAGAGAAGGGAAAAATGACGAGGTGATACCAACAGCTGAAGTAGAAAGAAAGTGTTTTGAAAATGATGATGGCAACATATGTACAAATGTGCTTGACACAATGGATGCATGTGAGGATTGCAATAAGAGCTGTATGAGCCTCCAATGAATGATATAAAAAAAGAAAGGAAAAAAAACACACACACACAGCATTCCTTTATTTCTTTAATGCTTTCTCCCCACCCCCACCCCAACTATAATGACGCAAGCTCTATCTTATAAATCTGGCAGAACCAGAGCTTGTACACTGCTACAGATAAAATCTTTCCACAAACAGAATCCAGGACAGATAAAGCTCTCAAGACCAATACTGAGAGTAGTGATAACATGTGGGTTGGGGGAAGGTGGGAGAGAAAGGGCAGAAAGGAGAACCAATTGCAAAGATCATGTACAACGCCATCCCCACTCCCCGAGTTTACAAACAATAGAAACGTGGCTGAAGAGAGACAGCGGACTGTATAAATTAGGGGGGGGAAATTTAAATTATACATTTTCGAGGGTTCACGGGGTTGGAAAGGTGCGAGAGGGAGGGGGAAAAAGAGGAGCTGATACGAAGGCTAAAATCGAAAGAAAATGTGTGGAAATGAAGATTGAAACATATGTACAAATGTGCTTGATACAACTGTTGTGTGAATTGTTATAAAATTCTCAGTGTCTCCCCGAAACTACACATGGAGTGTTGGAAGCAATAGAGGAATATGACAGAGTGGCAGGATACAAGATCAGCAAACAGAACTCTACTAGACTGCTATATAAACCAAACAAGATCACAGAAGAGGCATTTTAAAAGGTAGTTCCCTTTGAAATAGACAAGAATATCTAGGAATATACCTGACTAAAAAAAAAATATTTGTATGAGGAAAACTACAGAACACTACTACAAGAAACCAAGAGTGACCTCAACCAATGGAAGAATATCCCATGTTTGTGGATTGGAAGACTCGATATAATAAAGATGTCAGTTCTGCCCATGGCACTATATAACTTTAATGCTACCCTGATACAAATACCATCATCGTCCCTCAAAGAATTGGAAAAACTGACTACCAACTTCATATGGAGAGAGAAGAAGCCCAGAATTAGCAGAGAACTCCTCAAGAAAAGGATAAGGTGGGAGAGTTTGCTCTACCTGACTTTAGCATATATTATATGGCCACAGTGGTCAAGAGTGTGGTACTGGTATAACGGCAGATATTCATACCAATGGAAAAGAGCTTAAGACCCAGAAATAAAACCATCAGCATACAGCCAACTGATTTTTGATAAGGACCCAAAAAATATCCAATGGGAAGTGGATGCCCTCTTCAATAAGTGGTGCTCGAAAAAATGGATATCTACCTGCAGAAAAATGAAGCAGGACCCTTACCTCACTCCATGCACAAGAATATACTCAAGGTGGATCACAGACCTTGAGGTAAAACCCCAAATTATTAGGGCCATTGATGAGGGAATTGGAAGAAACCTGAGAACCTTGGCACAGGGAATACATAGGCTATCGGAAATAGGGAAGGATACAAATACAAAGGAGTCACAAATTGACAAGTGGGATATACTGAAGAAAAATCACCTGGTTACAGCCAAGGAATTCACCAAGAGAGTAATAAGAGAGCCACGGACTGGGAAAACATCTTTAGCAATGACACATCAGACAACGGCCTTATTACTAAAATCTACAGTACTTTGCAAGCTTACAATAAGAAAAAAACTAACTGCCCACTGAGGAGGTGGGCAAAGGATCTGAACAGAAGTTTCACAGGGGCAGAAATACGAATGGCGAATAAACATATGAGAAAATGTTCCTGATAATTAGCCAAAAGAGAAATGCAAATGATACCACCTAACACCCTCAAAGATAGCCCAATTCAAAAAATCAGAAAGTAACAAGTGTTGGATGGAGCTGTGGTGAGATAAGAACTATCATCCACTGCTGGTATACCTGTAGATATGTACAGCTACTGCAGAAATCAATTTGGCCATATCTAAAATAGATGGAAACTGAGCTACCATACGACCCAGCAATCCCCCTACTGGGCATACACCCAGAAGACCCAAGAAACAAACCACGGCCAGACATCTGTGCTCCAATGTTCATCGCGGCACAGTTCACAATTTCATGGAGTTGGAAACAACCCATATTTCCATCAATAGACGAATGGATCCAAAAACTGGGCTACATATGTACAATGAAGTACTATGCTTCCCTAAAATGCAGTGATTAACGCATGAAGCACGTTGCTGCATGAGAAGCACATTGCTACATGCTGGAGGAAATCATGCTAAGGGAACTAAGTCAAGCATAAAAGGACAAGTACAACATGAGTCCACTGAGGTAAACTCAAAAAAAAAAAAAACGAGCATAGGGGGAAAGCTAGTATATACATACATCCCTGAGATGAGGACCAGCAACAATGGCAGGGACCAAACCCAATCCTGGGACACATACGGCAACCAACTAAATAAGAGGGGGAAGAAAGAGAGAGGGAAAAAAAGACATGGGTAGGGAGAAAGCAGGGCACTAATCCACCCAAGGGGAGGTATTGTTTATATCTCCACAAGAGGAGAGAGAGACCAAGTTTCAACCTGATGCACCAAGACGTGAATACAACATACTGGCATGTACCAGGGAACCAATAGAGAAGTCTGCGGGGCCAGCCCCAAACCTGACTATGCGGACACCCCTCACTTAAAAGCATGCATTTCAGAGGACAGTACTGGGGCAACAGCTTGGAGAGAGGGGTGCATCAGATTAGAGCATACAGGACAAACACAAAGGGATGGAGAGGGAGGAGAGGACATCCTGGCCCAGCAAGCCCCAAGGACGATGTTCCTGCTCAGAGCAGACAACACATCGGGTGGACCACAGGGCTGGTCCCACCTTGGGACATGTCATCCCTCACTGAACCATGACACTGCAGGAGTCAGCACTGGAAACACAGTCCGGGAATAGTGCATGGTCTGGTCCCACCACCCTGGGTAAGGCACTGAGGGAATGCAACAGAGCAGCAGGGGGAGCAGACTGATGCAACCCCTGGGGAATACCAAAAATAGACTTGGGAGACAGAATGTGGCACCCCATCAGAATCGACTGGAAAACACTCATAAAGGCCAATAAACAGACCTTGAACTATTTATAGGATTTTCCATTTTTGTCAGTGTCTTTCTTTTTGTTATTGTTATTTTGTTCTTTCTTTCTACTGTTGCTATTTTTGTTGGTTTTGACTATCTTCGTGGTTTTATTTGGCTTTGCCTTTGTTTTTGCACTAATTAATGTATCTGCATGTCTATCTAGATAAGATAGGCAGGATAAATAATACAGAGATGAAAAGAATGGGACCAATAGTTCTGGGGGATACAGGAGAAGGGGAGATGGGAGAAAGGAAGGCAGGGGTACCAACCCAGAGACAAGGAAAAAACAAGTGAATCAAATGAATGGGAAGTCATAGAATGCCTGGTGGGGCTCAATCAAGAGAAATATAGCAGTGAGGACTTACTAAACCCTAATGAAGGCTAAACATGATGGTGGGACAAGAGGGAAGTAAAAAGGAAATAGAGAAAAGAACCATGAGGCAAAGGCCATTTATAAAGGCCTAAATACAGGCATGAACATAAGTAAATATATATATATTACTATATATATATAGTAAGAGGGGAATAGAACTATGTACGCATATCTTTATGTTAATAATTAAGGTTTCAGATGGACATTGGGACTCTACTCAAGTATTCCCTTAAAACAAGAACGCTTTGTTCTAGCAGTCCAGCATTCTGTGATGCTCACCTTCTCGGCACAATCACTGAAGACAAAATGCATAAGCAAATGTGGTGAAGAAAGCTGATGGTGCCCGAGAATCAAAAGACATAGTGTCTGGGGTATTAAAGGAATGAACATAAACAAGCAGCCCTCTAGCTCAGAAGCTACAAAGCCCACATGGAAGAAGCACACCAGCCTGTGTGATCATGAAATGTTGATGGGATCAGGTATCAGGCATCTAAGACCCAGAATAAAATCACACCCAATGTGAATGAAGGCAGAGCAGCATGGAGAGGAGACCCAATGCCCACCTGTACACAACTGGACATCCCCTCATAGAGAGGTCCCAGGTAAGGGATGAGCCAATCAGGGTGCAGTATAGCACCGATGAAACACACAACTTACCTCTACCTCTTTCGTGCTTCATTCAACTCACTATCATGACCTCAATTCTACTGAATAAATTGATTAGATCAGAGCATGCACACTGCTACAGATAAGAACCCGCAACACAGGGAATACGGCATAGATAAACCCCTCAAGGCCAACAGTGAGAGTAGAGATACCAGGAGGATGAGGGGAGGGTGCAGGGAGAAAGGGAGAATTGATCACAAGGATCAACCTAAAATCCCCTACCAGGGGGACAAGTAATGCAAAAGGGGTTGAGGGGTGACGGAGGATGATATAAGATAAGAAAGAAATAATCTTTAACTTATCAAGGGTTCGTGAGGGAGGGAGGGCGGGAGAGGGACAGGAAAGAAATTGGGGAGCTGACATCAGTCGTTCAAGGGGGAAGAGAATGCTTTGAAAATGATGATGGTGGCATATGTGCAAATATGCTTGACACATTGGGGTAATGTATGGATTGTGATAAGAGATGTAAGAGCTCCCAATAAAAGTATTTTTTAATGTCAGAGTCCTCATTTAAATTATTTATGAAAAAAAATTATTTATGAAAACAAAAAAGATATGAAAAAAGAAAAAGAAACTATAGTAGAGAATGTGTACCACCTCAAGGAAGGAAGTCAAGAGTTCCCAGAATCCTTAGGAGAAGGCTATGCCCACAAAGAGTCATGATTGGTTTTGACATGATTGACAGGCATGGAGATAATTTAACTGCCACAGGAACTGAATGTTAATGGACTAAATATAGCAATAAGGAGACCGAGAGTAGCAGAATGGACAAGAAAAGAAATCCATTAGCATGTTGCCTACAAGAAACTCCACTCACAAAGACATGAACAATCAGAGGCTAGAAAATAGCATACATAGAAAACTGCAACCCAAGGGTGGAAATAATAATAATCTCTGAGTAAATGGACTTCAAGGCAACAAGATAATAAGCTAAGAACGGACACTGCATAATGATCAAGAGGAATATAGACAAAAAGACACAACTAAAATAAACAATTCTGCACACAGTGAAAGATAATCAAATCCTTACAGAATTAAAAGAGGATATAGACACCTTCATATATAAGGGGAAACTTCAAGACACCACTCTCAAGAAACGGAACACATCAAGAAAAAAACTCAATGAAACACCAAGAAACAAAATCAATCACATAGACATATCCAGGATGCTCCAACCAAAACAAACAAAACACAATATACATTGTTCTGCTACACATATGGAACATTATCAAGGACAAACCACATAATAGCCAAACTGGGCCTCAACAAAAGATTTTTAATTGAAGTCCTACTCCCCACACCCCCAGAATAATGCAGTTTAGAGGACAGCACTGACGTTACAGCATAGGAAAGGGGCACGTCTGAGCATAGCACATACGATCAAATGAAGAGGGAAGGAGAAAGAGAGTGGAACACACACGGGACCAACAAGATCTGAGGACGAGATTCCTGCTTAGAGCAGCTAATGCACAGAGAGGACCACAGAAACCCAATGCCCCACCACAAGACATGACATCCCTCAAAAATCCAAAGTGATATGGGGACAACACTGAAGACAGAGTGTGGTACTTGTGCCTGATCTGACCCCACCACACTGGGGCAAAACCCTAAGAGCATGCAACAGAGAAATAAGGGGAACAAAGCAATGAAGTCCCCGGGGGATACCAAAAATAGACATTGGGGCAAGAGCATGGCACCCCATCAGTCTTGGCTGGAAAAACACTCCTAAAGGTCAACAAACAGACCTGGAACTACTCACAGGTTTTTCTGTTTTTGTCACTGGATTTTGTTTTTGTTGTTTTGTTTTCATTGTTGTTTTGTTTTGCCTTATCTTGTTTGGGGGCTTATTATTGTCTCTGCATGATTATCTAGATAAGATAGGTGGGATAAACAATCTGGTGGAGAAAACAAAGGGACTTATGGTTGTGGGGGGACATGGAACGGGGGAGGCAAAGGAAAGGAAGAGGGACAAGGGAACAACATTGATCTCAAATCAATAGCAAGGAGGGCTTAGGATGCCTAGGGGGGCTTGATAAAGGGCAATGTAGCTAAGAGAAATTACTGAACTTGAATGAAGGCCCAACGTGATAGTGGGACAAGAGGAAAGTAAAAGGAAATGGAGGAAAGAACTAGGAGGCAACGGACATTTTTATAGGGGTCTAACTATAGGTATGCACATCTGTAAATGGTGAAATGGATATATGCATATATATTTATATGTTAAGTTTTAAGGTAGCAGATGGACATTGGGACTCTACTCAAGTACCCGCTCAAAGCAAGAACACTTTGTTCTAATAACCCGGCAATCCATGATGCTCACCTTCCTGACACTGTCGCTGGAGACAAAATGGGTGCATAAGCAGATGTGGTGAAGAAAGTTGATGGTGCCTGACTAGAAAGATATAGTGTTTGGAGTCTTAAAGTCTTTAACATGAACAAGTGGTCAAGTAGGTGAGAAGCAACAAAGCCCACATGGAGAAAGCACACCAGCCTGTGTGATCATGAAGTGTCAAAAGGATCAGGTATCAGGCATCAAAGACCCTGAAAAAAGAATCACATCCATGTGAGTGAGAAGCAATGTGGAGTGGAGACCTAAAATGCATCTGTAGACAATTGGACAGCCCCTTATGGAAGGGTCACATGAAAGAGACCAGCCAGTCAGGGTGCAGTAGAGACCAATGAAACGTACAACTCTTCTAGTTCTTTAATGCTTCTTCTCCCCAAAATACCATGACCCCAATTCTACCTTACAAATCCAGCCAGACCAGAGAATATACACTGGTACAGATAAGAGCTCACAACACAGGGAATCAGGAACAGATAAAACCCTTTGGACCAATAATGAGAGTAGAGATGCCAGGAGGGGAAAGGGAAGGTAGCCGGTAAAAGGGGGAACTGATCACAATGATCTAAATATAACCCCCTCACAAGGGGCACACACAGAAAAGTGGGTGAAGCGAGTCGTCGGTCAGTGCAAAACATGGAAGAATAATAATGACTTATAAATTATCAAGGTTTCATAAGGGAGGGAGGGTGGGAGAGATGGGAAAATAATGAGGAGCCAATACCAAGGGCTCAAGTAGAAAGAAAATGTTTTGAGAATGATGTTGGCAATACATGCACAAATGTGCTTTGAAAACTGGATGGATATGTGGATTGTGATAAGAGCTGTACGAGTCCCCAATAAAATGATATGAAAAAAGAAAGAAAGACAGAAAACACACAACATTCTTTGATTTCTTCAATGCTTCCTCCCCACCACCCATCCCACCTAAAATAACCCCAGGTTTACCTTATAAATCTGGCTAGACCAGAGCATGTACACTGCTACACATAAGAGTTATCCACAAACAGAATCCAGGTCAGAAAAAAATCCCTCAAGACCGATATTGAGAGTAGCGACAACATATGAGCAGAGTAAGGTGGGGAGAGAAAGGGGAACAATGGAAAACAATTGCAAAAATTTATGTACAATGCCCCCCCAGGTGGACAAAAAAATAGAAACGTGGCTAAAGGGACACAGTGGACTGTATAAAATATGAAAATAAAAATAGTTTATAAATTATCAAAAGTTCACCAGGGTGGAAAGCTGCGAGAGGGACGGGTGAAAAGAGGAGCTGATAGCAAGGGCTCAAGTAGAAAGAAAATGTTTGGAAATGATGATGGTAACGTATGTACAAATGTGCTTGATACAACTGATTTATGAATTGTTCTAAGTGCTGTCAGAACCACCATTAAAATGATTTATTAAGAAAAGAGACTTAAAAATAAGAAAAAGAAACTGAAGCAGAGAGTGTGTATCACCTCAAAGGAGGAAGACAGGAGTTCCGAGGATCCTGAGGAGAAGGTCATGACCACACAGAGTCATGATTGGTTATCACTTGATTGACAAGCAACTGCAACAGGAACTGAATGTGAATGGACTAAATGCACCAATAGGGAGACAAAGAGAAGCAAAGTGGAAAAGAAAAGAAATTCATTAACACGCTGCCTCACAAAGACATGAACAGAATAAAAACCAGAAGTTAGAAACAAGCATAGAAAGCAAACAGTAACCAAAGGAAAGCAACGGTACCAATATTAATCTCTGAGAAAGTGGATTTCAAGGCAGCAAGAAATAAGAGCAGATACTACATAATGGTCAAGGTAAATATAGACAAAAAGAAACTACTAAAATAAACGAATCTGCACACAATGAAAGATAATCAAAATCCATCAATCAAATCCTTACAAAGTTAAAAGAGGATATCGACACCTTCATAATAATTAGAGGAGACGTCAATGCCGTACTCACAGGGAAAGGCAACACATCAAGAAAAAAACTCAATAAAACACCAAGAAACTCAACAATACAATGAACAAAATTGATCACATAGACATCCAGGATGCTCCAACCAACAAAAAAACAATGTATATTCTTCTGCTACACACATGGAACATTCTCATGAACAAAGTACTTAATAGGCCACAAACCGGGCCTCAACAAAATTTGTTTTTAAATTTAAGTCCTACCCCCCATGCTCCCAGAAGAATGCAGTTTAAAGGACAGTACTGAAACCACAGCCCAGGGAAAGGGGCACGACTGAGCAGAGCACATAGGATCAAACAAAGAGGGAGGGGGAGAGAGAGAGAGGAGAGCACACCCTGGACAAGCAAGCTCCGAGGATGAGATTCCTGCTCTGAACAGTCAATGACAGAGAGGACCATAGGGCTGGCCCCACCACAAGACATGATGTCCCTCAATGACCCACAGGGTTATGGTGGATGACACTGGAGACACAGAGTGGTAATTGTGCCTGATCTGACCTCACCACACTGGGGCAAACCCCTAAGGGAGTGCAACAGAGAAAGAAGGGAAGCAAAGCAATGAAGTCTCTGGGAACACGAAAAATAGACATTGTGGCCAGGCCATGACACCACATCAGTCTCAACTGGAAAACTGTACTAAAGGCTAACAAACAGACCTGGAACTACTTACAGGTTTTTCCATGTTTGTCATTGATTTTGGTTGTTGTTTTGATTTCATTTGTTGTCTTGTTTTGCCTTGCCTTGTTTTTGTGCTTATTATTGTCTCTGCATTTCTATCTAGATAGGATAGGTGGGATCAACAATCAGGCAGAGAAAACAATAGGACTGACGTGTACAAATACAAATGTGCTTGATACAACTGATGTATGATTTGGTATAAAAGCTGCCAAAACCCCCAATTAAATTATTTACTTTAAAAAAAAACGATATGCAACTGACTAGTGGATTAAAAAGCTGTGGTATATACAAACATTGGAATACTACGCATCACTAAAAAGCAGTGATGAATATATGAAGCACATCGCTACATCGGGAGAACTGTAGGAAATCATGCTAAGCAAAGTAAGCCAAGCACAAAAGGACAAGTACAACATGAGTCTGCTGACGTAAACTGTAAAAAAAGAAAAATCAAAAGGGGCTTAGGGAAGAAGCTACCGTATACAAACATTCATTGGTTGAGGACCAGGTAACATGGCAGGGACCAGACAAAATGCTGGGATACATATGATAGCAACTAAAAAGGAGGTGGGAAAAGGAAAAAAAAAAGAAAAAAGAAGTGGGTAGTGGGTAGTGGGGGCGCAGGGCACTAACCCACCCAAGGGGCGAGTATTGTTTATATCTCCACAGGAAAAGAGGGATCAAACTCAACCCAGTGCTCCAAGACGTGAATACAACATGTCGGTGTGGAGTAGGGAACCAGTGGAGAGATCTGAGGGGCCAGCCCCTATCCGAAATACTACATGTACACCTGCCCCTCCCACCAGAAGAACTTATTTCAAAGGACATCATTAAATCTGTAATTCCAGGAGAGGGACATATCTGATCGGAGCACATGGGAGCAGATGAAGAGGGAGGAGGAGAGAGTTGAGCACATCCTGGCCCACCAAGCCTAGAGGACGATGTTCCCGATTAGAGCAGCCAGTCCACAGAGAGGAC
>NW_022111323.1:950338-957486 GCF_000313985.2 Echinops telfairi | reverse complement strand
AGGAAAAAATGAGGAGCTGATGCCAGGGACTTAAGTGGAGGAGCTGATGCCAGGGGCTTAAGTTGAGAATGATGAGGGTAATTAATGTGCAAATATGCTTTACACATTTGATGTGTGTATGGATTGTGATAAGAGTTGTATGAGCCCCTAATTAAATGATTTTTTAAAAAAGATATGGGGAAGAGGCTTCAAGATGTTGCCAAGGTAAGTGGCCCATGCAGGGAGCTCCTGTGAGTCTGGTGTCGGGGAGATCAAGTGGAAGCATTCTGGTGAGTGGAAATATACCTATGAGGTGCCCTGCCCTGCATCTCCTGCCCAGGAAGTTGCCCTGCCCTGCATCTGCTTTGTTTCAAGCCCTGGAGATCTGGGTACAAATACCAGGGATTTACCGCTGGCTCTGTGACCATGTGTTCCTCACCAACAGCCAGTGTCCCCACCCCTATCCACTCCCTGACCTGCTCGCTGCCCCAGGAACAGGACAGCTATTGTGAAGAGCTCCCCAAGGCTGGGTCTGCCCACCACATAGTAGCTGTCAACTTACAGCTCCCACCTGGGGGAGCTGCGCCTGTCTTCTATGGTTCCCCTCCCTCCTCAGGGCTAGCAGTGATTTCACCTGCAAGGTCTAGTCCCAACCAGCAGCCACCCAGGGCCCCAGGGCCTAACCCGCAGCAGATTTGACTGCCTGGGGCTGGGTGCACCCAGCAGCAGTGACTGTGTCACCTCCATCCCCCATGCAGTTGGAGCCTCCATCCTTCTCGGTGGGAGCCGGGGGGATGTGGAGAAATGGACCAGGGCCTTGCAGTCCCACCACCTGTAGTCATGCCTGGAGCCGTGGGGAAGTGGAGACGCAGACCAAGGCCTTGCAGACATGTCGTGTGCCGTCGTGGCCAGTGCCACGAGGAATCTGAGTCACAGAGGAAGCCCTTGTAGGCCCACCTCTCACCGCCTTGCCTTGAGCCATGGGTAGTCCCAAGTCGTGGACCTGGGCCTTGCAGGCCCACCACGTGCTACTTGGGTCAGAGCCATGGGGAAGCAGAAATGAGTACCAGGGCCTTGGAGGCCTTCCAGGCACCACCCCACCCAGAGCTGCGGGGAGTATGAGTCTCAGACCAGGGCCTTGCAGGCCTATCGCAAGTTGCCTTGCCCAGAGTCACAGACTGGATCTTTGCAGGCCCACCATGAGCCATCTTGCCAAGTGCTGTGGGGAGTCACAGACCAGGTCCTTGCAGGCCCACTACGCACCACTTTCCCCAAAGCTGTGGGAAATCAAGGATCAGGTCTTTGCAGGCCTGCCCAGAAAGCACCCAGCACCTGGGGTTTCAGATAGGTGCTGCCTGGGTCTATCACAGCTTGGGGATCTTTGCTGCCCAATCCGCTCCCAGGCCACACAGCAAGTAGAACAATGGAGAATACATCCCAGGCCCAGAGGGCATCCTTCCCTCAAGTCTAGCCTAGATTGCGAATTCAGGGGATCAGTGACCCAGTTCTAGGAGCTCCCCTAGCTCATGCCAGTCACACCACCTTAGAACTGAATGGCGCTGCCACCCACCCATTGGTCCCCTACATCCTTACCACTGTACTGGAGTTATAGAACAGTCAAATTGAATTCCCCACAGTTATCCCCACTGGTGCTTGCCACCTGTCATCCCTGTTCACCACTGAATCACTGCAACACCTGCCTACAGAGCAGCCTGACCCACCTCCATAGTAGGCCACAGGCAGCCCTTGAAAACACCGTTGCCAGTCACACATTGAAAGAACACAGGGCCTCTTGGTCTCCCAGAAATATGGACCCAGCTCTTCGAAATCAATGGAAATAACAGCATACCACATCCCTCCCATCAAGAAAATAAAGGCAAACTACATCAGCAGAGCAGATAGAAGAATCTGATGTGGATCTGCCACACACAAAAAATGTTCAGAAGGCTGCTTGGAGAAATACAGGAGATGAGGGAAACTACACAGACAAGGACGCAATGATAGAGGGGATCTGGTCCACGATAGAGAGAATGAAGTTCATGCACCAAAGGGAAATATAGAAGCTAACAGATGAAGTAGCAGAAGCTGCACACAAGATCACAGATCTCACAAACAGATAGAGAAGGCTGAGAACTGTATCAGTGATCTCAAAGACAATCAGGCAGACCTCAGCAAATGAGAAAGACAATCAAACAAGATAACAAAAGAGGCAGAAGAAATCCTGAGATAAATGACTGATGCTATGAAGAGGAACAACAGCCGAATTATTGGCCTATCAGAACAAGACTGCAAAGAAGTCAACAGCTAAACTAACAAGGGAATTTCTGGAAGAAAACTTCCTCACCCTAATGAATGAGAATCAGTCACTCGTGCAGGAAGCAGAGAAGACACCAAGTCGACTAACCCCCAGGTAGTACTCAGCAAGTCATATAATCGTTAAACTCTCCAACTTCGAGGAAAAAGAAAATCCTAAGAGCACCAAGAGAAAACAAGCAGTCACACACAATGGCTTTCAGGTAAGAATATGCTCAGATCTATCAACAGAAACCATGAAGAGGGAAAGAGAGTGGAGTAACATCTTCCAAAAGCTGAAAGAAAAAACGTCTCCCCTAGAATTCTTTGCCCTGCCAAATTATCTATTAAGATAGAAGGAAAGATAAGGGTCTTCCAGGATAAGGAAAAACTTTAAAATCACGCTGTAAGACACCAAACCCTGATGAAGATCCTTCTCAACTCGCTATGGCCAGAAGACCAACATCCACCAAACCCAAGTAGGAGAACACCTACTCCAACTCCAACTCCAACCAGAAGCCAATAAACCAATACCAATCGCCAAGATAACATGGCCCCAGAGGGAAAAGAAGGCAATAAAGAAGCCCCACCACACACAAAGACACAGCACAGTGATGAGAAGGGTGATAGGAAAACACTCAAATCAAAAGGCGTGAGATGTCAACAATGAATCCAGTGATTATGATAATAACTCTAAATGTTAATGGTTTTAACTCCTACACTAAAATAAAAAGGCTTGCAGACTGCCTGGTAAAACATAAACCATCAATCGGTTGCCTGCAGGAAACACATCTTAATTGCAGACAAGAATAAACTAAGAATAAAAGGCTGGCGGAAGATATACCAGGCAAATGGCAACTCAAAAAAAGCAGGGGTCGCAATCCCAATTTCAGACAAAACTGATCTCAAAGTTCAAACCATAAAAAGAGATAAGGAGGGGCACTTTATTATGCTCAAAGTATCACTTTACCAGGAATCAGTGAGCATAATTAATATATGTGCACCAAATGAGAGACCTGTGAAATTTGTCAAACTATTAAGAACATGAAAAAAAGATATCACAGATTCAACAATTATAGTAGGTGACTTTAATACACCACTTTCAGAGAAAGATAGATCATTGTTAAGGCAGCTCAGCGAAGAGACTGTAGAGCTAAACACTACAATTAGGCAACTAGATCTGATAGATGTATTTAGAGCTTTCCATCCAAATGCAAAAAAATACACATTCTTCCCAAGAGCGCATGGCACATTTTGGAAAATAGACCACTTGCTGGGACACAAGTCAATCCTGAGTAAATTCAAACAGAGCTTATGTAGACTTCCTTATTGGATCACCATGCCAGAAAGCTGGAGATCAATAAAAGGACGACCAGAAAATTAAAGGCAAAGAGTTGGAGGATGAATAATGAGCTTCTGTGACATGAGTGCATACTGACCCAGATTAGAAGGGAGATCAGAATGTTTCTAGAAGCTAATGAGAATAATATATTGTATCAAAACCTATGGGATATGGAAAAAGTAGTCATCAGAGATAGCTTGATAGCAATAAGGGCATATATTAAAAAGGAAGAGAGACTTATGACGGATATGCTCTCAAAACCTCCAGCAACTAGAACAGAGTCAACAGAACTATCCCTCCAACAGCAAATGAAAAGAAATTATAAAAATCAGGGCAGAATTGAACAATTGGGAAGACAAAAGACCAATGCAAAAGATTAATGCAGCAAAAGCTAATTCTTTGAAAGGATCAACAGACTGCGGCCAAACCTAACCAAAGAAAGGAAAGAGCAAACAACAATAACCAGGATGAGGAATGAAACAGGGGGATCACAACAGACCCAAATGAAATTGAAAGGATAATCACAAAGTTTTATTCTAATGAGTTCAATAATGTGGAAAACATGGATAAATACTTTGAAAAACAATCCTTCCCTAGACTATCCCAGATAAAGGTCAAGAACCTAAACAAACCCATAGCAAAAGAAGAAATTGATATGGTTATCAAGAAGCTACCAATAAAAAAAGCTCCTGGACCAGATGGCTTCACCAGAGAATTCTACAAAGCATTCACGGAAGAGCTGACACCAATCCTCCACAAAGTATTTAAGAGTGTAGAAAAGGATGGCAAACTCCCAAACTCATTTTATGAAGCCAGTATAACTTTGGTACCCAAACAGGGGAAGGATCCCACAGGAATAAAGGACTATAGACCAACATCTCTATTGAACAGATGCAAAAATCTTCAGCAAAATATTGGCCAATAGAATGCAAAAGTATATAAAAAGTATCATCCATCAAGTTCAGGTAGGATTTGTCCCAGGGATGGAGGAATGGTTTAACATCTGAAAATGCATCAATAATATACATTACATTGATAAGAAAAAGTATAAGAACCACATGATAATATCTATAGATTTAGAAACAGCATTTGATAATATCCAGTACCCATTCCTAATTAAGACACTCAGGAGGATAAGATTGGAAGGGCAATTCCTCAACTTAATACAAGCTATCTATGAAAAGTCGACAGCTCACATCAGAGCCAATGGAGAAAAGACTGAATCAATCCCACTGAAAAAGGGAACCAGACAAGAATGTCCCTTATCCTCACTTCTATTCAATATCATACTGAAGGTCCTAGCTAATAACACAAGACAGCGAAAGGACATTAAACGTATCCAACTGGGAGAGGAGGAGGTGAAATTATTGTTATTTGAAGATGACATGATTCTGTACATTGAAAATCCCAAAAGCACCACAACCAGAACCCTTATAGTGATTGAGGAATATGGAAAAGTGACAGGATACAAGATTAACAAACAGAAGTCAATTGGTTTGCTATATACATCGGACAAGACCATGGAAGAGGAGATCAAGAAGGCAGTATCATTCACAATAGCCAAGATCAAACTAAAATATCTAGGGATATAGCTAACCAAAAAAAACCCAAAAGACTACACAAGGAAAGTTACAAGATCCTACTACAGCAAACCAAAAGCAACCTCCAGAAATGAAGGAATATCCCATGCTCATGGATCGGAAGACTCAATATAGTAAAAATGTCTATCCCACCCAGGGCACTTTATAAGTTTAGTGCTATCCCAATTCATATATCAACAACCTTTTTCAAATAATTGGAAAAACTGATCACCAATTTCATATGGAGAGGGAAGAAGCCCAGAATTAGCAGAGAACTCCTCAAGAAGAAGGACATAGTTGGAGGGCTCGCTTTACCTGATTTTCACACCTACTACACAGCCATAGTGTTCAAAACAGCATGGTACTGGGCATAATGACAGATATACAGACCAATAGAAAAGCCAGAAATAAAGCCGTCAGCATATAGACAACTGATCTTCAACAAGGGCCCCCAAAGCATCAAGTGGGAGAGCGACGCCCTATTTAACGCGTGGTGCTGAAAACAATGGAAATCCACATGTAGAAAAATGAAACAAGATGTCTACCTCACCCCATGCACAAGAACAAACTCAAGGTGGATCACGGACTTCTAAGTAAAACCCCAAACTATCAGGACTATTAGCGAAGGAATTGGGACAAACCTAAGAACCTTGTCCCAGGGAATAGAAAGGCCAACTGAAATAGGGCAGGGTACACACCAGGGGAACTTGAAATTGACAAATGGGATTTACTAAGGATAAAGCACCTATGTGCATCAAAAGACTTTACCAAGAGGGTAACAAGGCAACCCACAGACTGGAAGAGGATTTTTGCAATGACAAAGGGCTTATTATGAAAATCGACCCTCCTTACCTGCAAAGAGAGGAAAACATTTAACCCTTTGAAGAAGTGGGAAAAAGAACTGAGTGGAGGACATGCCTAGAGTTAAAAAATCAGACTTTGGTCTATTTATAGGTTTTTCTTTCTTTTTTAATTTTTTTCTTTTTTTAAAAAAATTAATTTATTCTTTTATGGGTCATTGGTTTTCTTTTTTGTTGTCATCACAGTGTTCTCATTCGTCGTATTATCTTGCTATGCCTTGTTTTTTGATGCATGTTATTATCTCTACAGATCTATCTAGATAAGATAGGCTGGATGAACAGTCTGGAGGAGAAAACAACGGAACCGATGGTTCCGGGGGGACATGGGAGAGAGGAAGGCTGGGGTAAGGAGGTGGTGTAGACCAAACCAGGGACAGGGGAGCAACAAGTGATCCAAAATTAGTGGTAAGAGGGGTGTGAAAGGCCTGGTAGGGATTCAGCAAGAGCAATGTAACCGAGAGAAATTACTGAAAACCAAATGAAAGCTGAGCATGATAGTGGGACAAGAGGAAAGTAAAAGAAACTAGAGGAAAGAACTAGGAGAAAAAGGGGTATTTATAGAGGTCTAAATAAAGGCATATACATATGTAAATATATTTATATAGGATGGTGGGGAAATAGACTTACGTGCATATATTTATAGGCTTAGTATTAAGGCAGCAGATGGACATTGGACCTCCATTCAAGTACTTACTCAATGCAAGATCAAGTTGTTCTATTAAATTGGCATTCCATGATGCAACTTTTCCGACACGATTAGTGAAAACAAATGTGTGCATAAGTAAATGTGGTAAAGAAAGCTGATGGTGTCCAGCTATCAAAAGATATGGCATCTGGGGTCTTAAAGGCTTGCAGATAAACAAGCATCCATCTAGCTCAGAAGCATCAAAGCCCACTTGGAAGAAGCACACCAGCCTGTGTGACCATGAGGTGTAGAAAGGACCAGGTATCAGACATCAAAGAACAAAAAGTCATATCAGTGGGTGCCCACCTTCCCGATATGATCACTGAAGACAAATGTGTGCAAAAGCAAATGTGGTCAAGAAAGCTGATGGTGCCTGGCTATCAAAAGATATAGCATCTGGGGTCTTAAAG
>NW_022111323.1:944742-949649 GCF_000313985.2 Echinops telfairi | reverse complement strand
ACGATGGCAACAAATGTACACATGTGCTTGACACAATGGATGTGTGCACGAATTGTGATAGGAATTGTAAGAGCCCCTAATAAAACGATTTTAAAAAAATAAATAAATGAAAAGAAAGTTGAATAAGCAACTACTGTATTAAATTTTTTTAAAATTTTCACTAGGGAGCAGACCCATATGGCCAATAAACATATGAGAAAATGCTCCTGATCATAAGCCATCAGAGAAATGAAAATCAAAACAACCATGAAATACCATCTAGCACCTTTGAGGCTAGCCCGAATCAGAAAATCAGAGAGCAACAAATGTTGGAGGGGATGTGGCGAGACAGGAACTCTCCTACTTTGCTGGTAGTCTTGTAGATATGTACAGACACTATGGAAAGCAATCTGGCGATACTTAAATAATATGGAGATTGAGCTACTTTATGACCCAGCTATCCCTCTACTGGGTATATACCCAGAAGAGGTAAGAATAAACCACGACCAGTCTTATGTGTTCCAATATTTATTGCGGCACGATTTACAATCACATGGAGTTGGAAACAATCTAAATTTCCAGTGGTAGATGAGTGGACCAGTAAACTCCGGCACATACACACAATGGAGTCCTATGCATCACTAAAAAACACTGATGATCACATGAAATGCTTCTTTTCATGGGAAGAGTAGGAGGAAATTATGCTAAGCGAAGTCAGCCAATCATAAAAGGAGAAGTACAGCCTGAGTCCCCTGAGGTAAGGGTAATCAGCATGGTAGGTATAGAAGAGAAGCCACCTATGTCATAACATTTGGGTTGAGATATATGGAATCAGGAGGAGGTTGGACCAAACCCAAGGAGGTACATGTTGTCCAGCACAAAACTGGGAAAAGGAGGGAGGGAGAAAAGGAAGGGTTGAAAGTGAAATGATAATATTGGGAACAGGACACTAATCCATCCAGGGGAGGAATACTGGTCTTCTCTCCACAGAATCAGGAATGGGCATGCAGACCCTACCATGATGCACCAAACCATGAGGACAGCATGGCCACATGGAAGAATGCATGAAAAGCGAGAGCTACAGAGTTGACCCAAACCAGAGTCAAACTGACCCCCTCCCTGGAAGTGGGTTTGGCAGAGAGCAGAACTGAACCTACAGGTTGGGGAGAGGGGCCAGCATGACACATCCACACAAAGGCAGACAGGGAGGGAGGAAGAGAAAGAGAGAGCCGGACTGAAGTCCACACTGGCACACCAGGCTTGGAAGATGAGGTCCCTCTGGGGAGCTAATGGGTCACAGAGGGGACAGGGCAACCAGCAACAGCACGTGTCACACTGTCCCCTTACTGGAGCAGACTGCAACAGAGGACATTTCTGGGGTCACATGGTGGGGAAGAAGTGTGGTCTGAAACCCCAAAAACGGAGTAAACCAAGAAAGTAGCATACCAGATCAGCAGATGGAAGAAGGCAGAGTTATGAAGCTCCTGAGGAGCCCCCAAGGGGGCACTTTAGGCCAAGAGGGGCAGCTCCTGGACAGTCTTGAAGGCCAGCGAACAGAATCAGGATTTTTGTGTATTGATTCTCTCTCTTTTTTAAAAAAAATTCTTATTTATTTACTATTTCATTTATAAAAATCACTTTGGGCTATGTCATAGTCAGTGTACCTACCTATAAAGGATAGGCAAAGGAGGCATGCCTGAGGAGAGAGCAGTGGGACCAATGGTCCTAGGGAGACTTGGGAGGTGAGGGTGGTGGGGGAAGGGGGCGGTGAGCAGGCTGCACCATGGACAGGGGAACAACTGGGGTGTTGGGAGTCAATAACAAGGAGGAGATAGGGATCTGAGGTGTCGGAGCAACAGCAAAGTAGCTAAGAGGGTGTAACAAGAGACAGAAATAAGGGGAAAGTGACAGTGGGGCAGGACGAAGGTAAAAGGAAACAGAGGAAGGACCAAGAAAGCAAAGCAGTGGATAGAGGTATAAACATAGCAGTGTACATATGTATATATATATTAATCCACAAAAATAGAGGTATTAGACCATGTACATATACTTATATGGCAATACACTGAGGTAGGGGATAGACTTTGGGCCTCTGATCATACCCTACCTCAATACAAGAACACTTTCTTGTAACCAATTCGCAGTTTAAGATATTCACCCTCCAGACACAATCACTAAGGAAGAAATGGGTGCATAAGCAAATGTGGTGAAGATGGAGGATGGTTCCCGACTATTAAAGGATATATCGTCTGGGGTCTTAAAGGCTTGAAGTTAAACAATTGATGTATGTATGGACTGTGATAAGAGTTGTATGAGCCCCCAATAAAATGATTTAAATTTTTTAAAAATGAAATAGTATGTTGACAAAGTTAAGGAGAAGCATCCCTCCGACATTAAACAAACAAGCAAACAAACATAAAGGTTATAAAAATAAGAAAAAGAAACAAGAAACTGTATTAGAGAGTGTGTATCACCTACAGGGAGGAAGACAGGAGTTCCCAGAATCCTCAAGAGAAGGCCATGCCCACACAGAGTCATGATTGGCTTGACCTGATTGACAGACTAGGAGATTATGTAACTGCCACAGGAACTGAATATTAATGGACTAAATGCACCCATATGGAGACAGAGATTAGCAGAATGGAAAAGAAAAGAAATCCATTAACATGCTGCCTACAAGAAACACCACTCACAAACAAAGATATGAACAGATTAAAAATCAGAGACTAGAAAACAGCATACAAAGCAAGCAGCAACCAAAAGAAAGCAGCAGTACTGTACCAATATTAATCTCTGAGAAAATAGACTTCAAGGCAACAAGGCAATAAGAGATAAGAACGGACATTACATAATGATCAAGGGAAATATAGACAAAAATACATAACTAAAATAAACAAATCTGCACACAATCAAAGATAATCAAAATCCATCAATCAAATCCTTACAGAATTACAAGAGGATGTAGACACCTTGACAATCATAATGGGAGATTTCCATGCACCACTCTCAGGGAAAGGCAACACATCAAGAAAAAAACACAATAAAAACACCAAGAAACTCTACAACACAATGATTAAAATAGATCACATATACATATCCAGGATGCTCCAACCAACAAAAAAAAACCATACAATATACATTCTTCTACACACATGGAACATTCTCAAGAACAAACCACATAATAGGCCACAAGCCAGGCCTCTGCAATTTTTTTTAATTGGAGCCCTACCCCCCACTCCCTCAGGAGAATGAAGTTTAGAGGACAGTACTGAAGCTACAGCTCAGGGAAATGGGCACATCTGATCAGAGCACATAGGATCATATAAAGAAGGAAAGAGAGAGAGAGTGGAACACAATCTGGCCCAGCAATCAATGAGGACAAGATTCCTGCTCAGCGCAGCCAATTCACAGAGAGAAGCATAGGGCTGGCACCACCACAAGACATTACATCCCTCACAAACCCAAAGTGCTATGGGAGACAACACTGGAGACAGTGCAGTAACTGTGCCCGATCTGAACCCACCACACTGGGGTGAAACCCTAAGGTGTGCAACAAAGAAACAAGGGGAGCAAAGCAACAAAGTCCCTGGGAATACCAAAAATAGACATTGGGACCAGGGCATAGCACCCCATCAGTCTTGACTGAAAAATTCTCCTAAAGGTCAACAAACAGACCTGGAACTACTCGCAGGTTTTTCAGTTCTTGTTGTTGTTTTCTTTTCATTTGTTGTTTTCTTTTGCCTTATCTTGTTTTTCTGCTTATTATTGTCTCTGCATGGCTATCTAGCTAAGATAGGCAGGATAAACAATCTGGCGGGGAAAACAACAGGATAGACAGTTGTGGGGGGACACGGAGATGGGGAGGCAAGAGAAAGGAAGAGGGGCAAGGGAACAACAGGGATCTCAAATCGATAGCAAGAAGGGCATAGGATGCCTGGTGGGGCTTGATCAAGGGCAATGTAGCCGAGAGAAATTACTGAAACCCGAATGAAGGCCCAACATGAGAGTGGGACAAGAGGAAAGTAAAAGGAAGTAGAGGAAAGAATTAGGAGGCAAAGGATATTTATAGGGGTCTAACTACAGGCATGCACATCTGTAAATATATTTATATATAATGATTGGGAAATACATCTATGCACATATATTTATGTTAAGTACTAAGGTAGTAGACAGACATTGGGTCTCTACTCAAGTACTCCCTAAAGGCAACAACACTTTGTTCTAATAACCCGGAATTCCGTGATGCTCACCTTCCCGACATTGTTGCTGAAGACCAAATGGGTGCATAAGAAAATGTGATGAAGAAAGCTGATGGTGCCCGACTAGAACTATGTAGTGTTTGGGGTCTTAAAGTCTTGAAGATAAACAAGTGGCCATGTAGCTTAGAAACAACAAATCCCACATGGAAGAAGCACACCAGCCTGTGTGATCAAGAAGTGTCAATGGGATCAGGTATAAGGCATCAAAGATCTGGAACAAAAAATCATACCAATGTTAATGAGGGGGAGCATGGAGTGGAGACCCAAAGTCCATCTGTAGACAACTGGACATCCCCTTACAAAAGGGTCACAAGGAACAGACTATCAGAATGCAGCATATCACTGATGAAACATACAACTTTCCTCCAGTTCTTTAAAGCTTCCTTTACCTCCACTCTCATGACCCCAATTCTACCTTACAAATCCAGTTAGACCAGAGCTTACCCACTGGTACAGATAAGAGCTGGAAACACAGGGTTTCCAGGACAGATAACACCCTCAAGACCAACAACGAGAGTGGGGAAGGTGGGGGATAAAGAGGGAACCAATCACAATGATCTACATATAATCCCTTCCCAGGGGGACATGCAACAAAAAAAATGGGTGAAGGGAGACAGTGGTCGTGTAAGACATGGGAAAATTTTTAAATAAAATTTCAAGGGTTCATGA
>NW_022111323.1:942102-944642 GCF_000313985.2 Echinops telfairi | reverse complement strand
GGATATATAGATTGTGATAAGAGCTGTACAAGCACCCGATAAAATGACTTTTAAAAAAGGGCAAGGGATAAAAACCACATGATCATATCAATAGAAGCAGAAAAGACATTTGAAAATATTCAACACCCATTTGTTATCAAAACCTCAACAATATAGGAATTGAAAGACAATTCCTCAACATAATAAAAGCTATATATGAAAACAAATAGCATCACACTCAATGGGGAAAAGCTAGAAACATTTTCACTGAAAACAGGGACCAGATAAAGATATTCCCTATTACCACTTTGTCAACATCATGGAAGTTTTAGCTGCAGGCATTGGACAACAAAGAGAAAACAGGGGAATACATATAGAGAAGAAATGAAACTCTTGTAATTTGAAAATTATATGATTCTATACAGATTAAACGCAAAAAGTCTACTGGAAACAATCCATGGATTCAACAAGGGAACAGAGTACAAAATTAATAACCATAAATCATTTGGATTCCTTTATATCAGCAAAGAAAGCTATGATAAAAACATTACAAAAACAATACCATTTTTTAAAAAATATGGAATGCTTCACGAATTTGCGTGTCATCCATGCGCAGGGGCCATGCCAATCTTCTCTAACAATACCATTTAAATTAACACACGACCCCTCGCTATCATGACCTCCCAATCTAGACTAGACGGGAGCATGTGCATAGGTACAGGCAAGAGATAAAACTCACAACACATGGAACCCAAGAACAGGAATGGGAACAGAGATACCAAAAGGGCTGGGGGAAGCGGGGAGAGGTGGGGATAGAGGGGGCACCGATTGCAATGAATGGCAGGCACATCACCACACACCCCCAGCCAGGGGAAAGAACAACAGAAACCAGAGGGGAAGGGGGACAGCGGTCGCTGTGAGATTTGAAAATAATTAATGATCTATTATCTATCAGGAGGCCATGAGGGTTGGTGGGGGAGAGAGGGATAAAAAGAGGAGCTGATCCCAAGGGCTCAATGGAAAAGAACGATGGAATATATATATACACAAATATGTTGGACACAATTGATGTGTGATTGGTAACAAGAGTTGTAAGAGCCCCCAATAAAAGGATTTTTTAAAATCATATACTAAGGATAAAATATGACTTTAATATCTCAAAAAAATTAATTAATTAACACAAAACAGTAAATACTTTGGAATAAAACTAACGAAAGAAGCAAAAGACCTGTACAGAGAAAAGTATATAGCATCACTATAAAAAGTAAACAAAAAAGGCAAATGGAAGAATATCCCATGCTCATGGACAGGCATACCAAATATTGTGCAAATGTCATTCCTACCTAATACAGTCTACAGATACAGTGCAATCCAAATTGAAATCCCAAATACATTCTTTAAAGAAATGGAAAAACTAATTACCAATTTCATATGGTTAGTCAAAAGACCCAGGATAAAGAACTTCTTAGAAGGAAGACCCAATTAGGAGGCCTAAAAACCTACTACATAGCTGAAATAATCAAAACAGTCTGGTATCGGAACAACAAGATTTATATAGACCAATGGATCAGAACAGAAAACCCAGCCATAAATGCATCAGCCTACAGCCAACTAATCTTGTACAAAGGACCTAGAAATATCCAATGAGACAAAGACAACCTCTTCAACAAATGATGTTGGACAAACTGTATTTCCATATGCAGAAGAATGATACAAAATCCATATCCTTCCTCATGCATAAAAGCGAACTCAACATTGATGAAAGATCTAAAGGTAAATCTCAACTATATCAAGATCATCAATGAGAAAGCTAGGACAAATTCAAATTCGCTATTGCAGGGCATGCATAGACTACCAAGTATAATGAACGAGGCACACACAGTAGAAAACAAGAAAGATGACTGGGACTGGCTGAAATTACAACTTATGCACATCAAAAGATTTCATCAAGAGAGTAAAATGAGAGCCCACAGATTGGGATTTTTTTTTAACCAATGACATATTGGACAAGGGTCTAATTATCAAAATATATAGAGCTCTCCAACGGGTCAAATGACACAATTAAGAAGTGGGGGAAAGATATGAACAGACAGTTCACCAAACCTGAAGTACAAATAGCTAATAAACACATGAGAAAAAAATTTTCATGATAACTAGCCAATGAGACACCAGTTTACATCCATAAGGCTAGCCCAATTAAAAGAAAACAACAAATGCCAGAGAGGATGTGGAAAGATTGCAACTTGTATACATTGTTGGTGTATCCATACAATCACAATGGAAAATTATATGGCAATACTTAAAGCAATTGGGATTGAAATCCCATATGATCCAGCAAAACTTCTATTAGGCATATACTCAAAACATGAGACACAACTCAAGTGGATGTATGCTCTCCCATGTTTTGCTAGCACATGTCACAATAGTAAGAATCTAGAAGCAACCCAAATGGCCCTAAATGGATGAATAGATAAAAAAAACTATGGACACACACACAGTGGAATACTATGCATCCCTGAAAGACAGTGATGAAAGCATGAAACACCTCATGATATGGAAAA
>NW_022111323.1:922943-941009 GCF_000313985.2 Echinops telfairi | reverse complement strand
AAAAAAAAGAATCACCTTGAAAGAGGAGACCTCACATTGGCTGGCGTCACTCCTTCAAGAAAGGGGAAAAGGGAGAAAACCATCCACTTGATGCTATACAACGTTAAGACAAGGCTGTGATAAATCAACAGCCCCTCCAAAAGAGTGATAGAACCTTACTGGAAAATCTCGTTAAGACCAGAAGAAGGGAGTAATTACATTTTAGGGGAGGCACTGTTGGTGGGAATGGTGGGTAAACGGGAAGGAGCAGCCTTACATCAGAAAGGGATGCTAAACAACAATTGTAGGGAATGTAAGGGAGGAATAACCATGCCATGGCCTAAGCACTAGGATGACCTTAGGTACTAGCCTTACAGGCAACATAGCAGTCACACCAGAATCAGTTAATGTGGAAACCCAGTAAATGAACTGGAACCTACCTCAAAATTACCTGTACCCTTGTATTTAGGATAAAAGATCAAATATTCTGATTGGAAAGGAAGCAAAGGATGGCCACTCCAAGACTGTGTAAATGGAATTCATTGAACATTGAGTGGGAACTCTGTCTTTGTGAGTGTCCAATGAAAGAAGATCCAGAACCACCATATATTTAGTACCTCAATGCTTCCCTTGAATTAATATGACAGGTTTTAATCTCATAGGCAAGGATCTGAACTTGTAAGAAATAATATAGGAAATTTTTCCCTAGCACCAACCCCCACATTCCATGTAAGTAGTGCTTAAACAATTCAAAATCAACTACTCGTGTATTGCAGCTCACAGTTGGCCAATATTCACATAAAGTCCTCATATCAGTATCTTAAATTCTATGTCATTGGAAAAATTATTAATGTTATCAAAGCAATCGCCTTATAAGCCAGGGTGATGATTGACTATGTTTTCCTTTTTTGTTTCTTTGGCTTTTTGTTTTTCTACCTTTTGTGAGTTTTTGTTTTTGTCATAGTGTGACCGCCAAAGTAAACCAGAGTTGTTCATAATCCATGAACAAGCAGATGACTCTGGGCTTCCACTGAATTCTACCCCCAATGCAAGAAAAATTAATTCTTATAACATGGCCCTGCTTGATACTAGCCTTCACAAAGAGATCCCTTAAGATAAGGGTGCTAAAGCCATGTCTCATAAAGAAAGCAGATCGTACACAGTTATCAATTGGAGTAATGTCTGGGGTCTTGAAAGTTTATATTCAAACAAGCAGCTATCTTCGTGTGATAGTCAAGGTTTATTATGCCAACCTGGCCAATAAACACATGTGGGATTAATTGAAGGGCGGAGAAATAAATGGCTTGGTAAGCCTCGCCTTTCTAGTTTTCTTATCTCTTGCGCTCTGATGGCCGGACCCATATGCGGCTGCCTTAGCTAGTTCTCTGCCTCAGCTGGTAAGGCTATCTTCCTGTGAGACATCCCTGAGCAGAAGCCACATGGACTTACCCTGATGCAGCCCTGGGTGCTGGAGAAGCCGCGTGGAGACCCCTGCCAGCGCTGAGATTCTTACACCACCACTGGATTCAAAGACTTTCTACTCACTGGCCTATGATCCTCCTGCATTCGCTGTCATTGTATGTGTTTTGTGAGTTTAAGGAGGACTTTGTAGACCGGTTTCGGACATATGGGCTCAGACTTATGGGCTTGGATTGGACAAAGTTGGGATGCTTTATTAATGTACACTTAACCTTTATATAAAGCTCTGCTTATACGTATATGAGTTTCTGTGGATTTGTTTCTCTAGTCTACCTAGACTAACACACTTAGTGGGACATCAACTAAGTTCACATCAAAGAAGCATACCAGCCTGTGAATCCAAACATAATGGTAATAAAATTCAAATATGATGTAGTTAAATGTATCATAGCTTAAATTTTGAACACCCAATTTTTAGAAGGCTGTGGAGGACAGTGAGATCTCCAAAGCCATCTTCAGAATATCTAGTCACATTAAACCTTTTGCATATCCCCTCTAGTCACAGGTGAGGGACTTGAACAGCTTAACTATCAGAGAGACTATTGTAAACTTAATTATGGTGGATTGAGTCATGGTATAATATATTTGTTCATTTGACCTCCCTCTTGACCCACCCTGAATTTGCCCTAGGGTCAAATATATCTTGCTTATTCCATGACAGAAATCCTTCTCTAGCTTTTTGAAATTTGTAGGGAATCTTTTCTTTCTTACTCTTTATTTTAATTTTTATCTTTATATTATTATTTTCTTATTGCTGTTTTGTTTTTTATTATTTCTATTGGATTTGCTAGTTTCTGAATTACAGAAATAGTGGTTGCATAGAGACAATAACTCATGAAATCATGTATTGGAGCAGTGGAGTGAAGTGGGGTGTGGGATGGGGGAGGGTATTTAGGGGAGCAAACAATGAATGCAGGAGGAGAGAGGGAGCATTAGAGCTGATTGTGATTTTATATATATATATATATATCTTTTAAAAATCCATTTAACTATGGAAGTATGTGATTATTTCAAGAAAAGTACTTAAAAGGTAAACTTGACCAATGGATACCATGGACAAGGGAGGAAGAGTTTTTGCTCCAGGGACATTAAATTTATGGTAATGGTGGTGGAATCATTTGGAAAAAGATACCAATAATGGTTGTAAAACAGGAAGTGTATAATCAGCGGCACTGAATTATACTTGTAGAAGTTGTTGAATTGGAGAATGTTTTGTTGTGTATTTTTTGCCACAGTTAAAAAAATAATACACACATGAAAAGAATAAGAACCACATGAGCATATCAATAAATGAAAAAAATGAATTTGACAAATATCCAAACATAGTTATGATAAAAAATATGCAACAAAATAGTAGTACAGTATAAAGGGAATTACTCAACACAATAAAGACCATATATGAAAAACCAATGCCTATCATCTTGCTGAGGAAAAACCAAAAGCATTTTCCCTGAGAACAGGAACCAGAAAAGAATGCCACCTATCACCACTTTTATTCCACATTGTGCTGGAAGTCTTATCCAGAATCAATAGACAAAAATAAATATAAGTAATACAAATGGGCAAAGAAGTGTAATGCTCACTATTTGCATATGATGATTTTTTATGTAGAAAATCCCTAAGAATAGACAAAGTTTGTTGGAACCAGTGAAAGATTCAGGCAATGTGACTCGATATAAGCAGAAATCAACCTTATTACTGCATACCAGGAAAGAGAACTCTGAAAGCCATTAATAAAATAATACCATTTACAGAAGATTAAATAATTATGAAAAAATGTAACAGAGAAACAAAAGACCTGTATGCAAAAAAAACTACAGAACATTATTATAAGAAACCATTCCTCATTGCTTGAGGAAAATGATTGAAGTCTATCAGCCTGGAAAGTTCTTCACTGGTGAGCTCAGTACAAAAATAAACAAGAACGCCCTTATGGCAGTATTTGGCAAATATGGCCACATCGTGGAAGTTCTCCTGATGAAAGACACAGAAACACAAACCCAGGGGGTTTACCCTTGTCCTCTTTGCATGAAGCTTGAGATCTGAACGCGAAATTCTTAGATTGAAAAGCCATCAAAGGAGTAAAAACTACCCGGCCAACATTTGAAAGTACATACACATGGACTCCAACCACTTCCAAGAAACAGAGGCCCCTGAGAAAGTTCTTCTAGGTGGAAAGGAGGCAGTGGAGGAACCAGAAGACCCCCTTCACATGGGAGGCATATGGATGAAAGTGGCTATGCCATCATTCTTAGCATAAGTTCTTCCAGAGAACCACTTCTAGTAAAAAGAGGAACTCTACCACAAAGTGGAGGATCACTTCCTAAAAGATCAGCTCCTTCAGGACTAGTGTGCAGCTACCGTGGAATGGGAGGGGGAGCCCTTATATCATGTGGAAGAGACAGTTATGGAGGTCCATAATGAAAGGGCCCTTGTATTCCCATGGAGATGTTTATTTGTAGTCAAGAGATGATGGATATTCTACTAAAGAGAGTTATTCAAGCAGAGATTACCCAAGTTCTCATGATATAAGAGATTATACATATTGTAATTATGATCATTTTAATTCATGTGATGACTATCCATCCAGATACTATCATGATTGAGATGACTATGGTCATAATCATGACTATTCAGACCATCCAAGTGGAGGCTCCTAGAGCTATTCCTATGAGAGCTATAGTAACTCAGGAAGTGCTCCAACTCCATGAGGGTCCTCTGCCATCTTTTGGCAGAAGGAGTGAGTTAGTTAATTGTGCCAGCCTGGCCGAAAATCACATGTGGTGCTGGTTGAAAGGCGGAGGGATAAATGGGTGGTGAAGCCTCGCCTTTCTAGTTCTCGGGTCTCTTGTTTTGTGATGGTTGCATCGGGTGCAGCTGCCTTAGCAGTTCCCTGCTTCAGCTTGCAAGACTGACTTCCTACAAGACATCCCCAAGGAGAAGCTGCATGGATCTATCCCGATGCAGCCCTGGGTGCTGGAGCAGCCGTGTGGAGACCCCTGCCAGTGCTGAGTTGCTCACACGTTCACTGACTCAGCTTTCCTCCTGCAGTCGGCATTATTGCCTCTGTTTTGTGAGGTGAAGGACTTTGTGGACTGGTGTTGGGTATGGGTTAATGTTGGACTTGTGGGCTTGGGCAGCATTGGGTTGGGATGTTTTCGTGATGCACCTTTTCTTTACATAAAACTCTCTCTTATATATGAGTTGCTGTGGATTTGTTTCTCCAAAGTACCTAGACTAATACAAGGAGTTACTATGATGATTAAAGCAGCTCACAGATGGGTACAGTGGAAGCCGAGACAGTTACTCAAACAGTAGAGGTGATCTCTACTCGACTGGTCATTATCAGGTTGACAGACAAGAAAGAGGGTTTCCCCCTTCTATGGAGAGGGGCATCTTCCTCCATGTTCAAGCCGTGGGGCACCAAGAAGTGGTTCTGGAGGTGGCCTTGGAGAAATGGGATCTGATAGAGGAGGAGACAAAAGCAGGTACTAAAAGCAAATAAAACTTTGGACAAAAATCTCTGTTCAAAGAAACAACTAAAAAAATTAGAAACTATTCTGTCATAACTACCCAAGGACTATTAAGGAAAAAGAATGTGTTATTTTAATTACATTTTTTTCAATAATAATGTGTAAGGCTTCACTTGTGTTCTAGTGTTGTAATTCTCTCAAATGTCCCTGAAGGCCACTTTCTATTTGTTCTTCCCAGTAAATGAGTCAAGCAATACTAAGATCTTGCACAAACATCAAGCCATTTAAATATAATTCTGCCTATATAAAATAGCTCTACATTAGAAAAGTGGTTGGGTTTGCTACTACTGTTTAAGATTTCAGGGTGACTTCAAACTGAAATATCAAAATGTTCTCAGGGTGAAAAATCTGAGTCAGATGATTACATATGGAAAGTGCTATCCACTCAGTTTAACCAAACCAAAACGGTAAGGTTGTCCAATATATTGCCTTTCTGATGTTTCCTGGGGAAGCTGAAAGAGATTCCACCTTTCTCTTCCCCTATTAAGGCCATTTAAAGTGTGTGCTACAGGGGAGCAGGACACTAACCCACCAAGGGGGAAGAGTATTGTTTATGTCTCCACAGAATTGGGAGAGTGCATGCAGACCAGCACCATGGTGCACCAAAACTTGAAGGCAATGTAACCACGTGGAGAAATGCATGAAAAGATTGGGCTACAAAGCCAGCCTCAATCAGAACCAAACTGACCCCTTCCCTAGACATATGTGCTACAAAAGAGAGATGGACTGGTATGCCACACCTACACAGATGCAAATGAAGAAAAACAAAGAGGGAAAGGAACGGTCTAGACCCTATATCGGCACCCCAAGTCTGGAGGACGATGTCCCCGTGTGGAGCTGCTAAGGCACAGAGAGGACTGTGTGGCCAAAAACAGCTCAAGACATGTTGTCCCCGCACTGGAGCACAGCACAACAAAGGCCAATACTAGGGACACACGGCGGGAGTTAGTACAGTCTGAATCCCCCTGCAGTGGGGCAAACCAAGAGAGGATCATAACAGAAAAGCAACAGGAACAAAGAAAAGACACAATGCCCATGAAGAGTCCCAAAAACAGACCAGTCTAGGAGGGACAGCTCCTGGAATTCCCCCAGGACCAGTGGGGAGACAGTCATAAAGGTCAGCCTACAGAGTTGGAATTACGTATGTCTTGTTTTATTTTTATTTTTTCAAACTTTGATTTCTTTTTGTTTGGTCTGTTATTGTTGGGTTGCCAACTTAAATAAGACAGGCATGGAAAGCAAGCTCGAGGAGAAAGCAAGGGGCCAAAGGTCCTGGAGGGACTGGAGGGAGAAAGAGGTGGGTGAAGGTAGCAGAAAGCAAACAACACCATAGACAGGTAAGAACTAGGGAATTAAAATAAAACACAACAAGGACATAGAGATCCTCAGAGTTTTGGAGTGAGCAAGCAAACTAGCTGAGAGGAATTACTAAGAGATGGAAGTAGGGCAAGCATGATGGTGGGGCAGAAGGAAGGTGAAAGGAAACAGAGGAACAATCCAGGAAGCAAAGATACAGATAGAGGTATAAGCATATGTGTGTATATATGTTAATACATTAATTCATAAAAATAGAGGTATTGGCCTATGACAATGCACTGAGGCTGTGGACAGACTTTGGGCCTCTGTTCATGCACTCCCTTAATGCTAGATCACTTTGCATTAAAAACAACCTGCCATTCTGTGATGCTCACCCTCCTGGCACAACTGCTGAAGTCAAAATGGGGGCATAAGCAAATGTGGTAAAGAAAGCAGATGGTGCCCGGCTATCAAAAGATATAGCATCTGGGGGTCTTAAAGGCTTGAAGTTAAATAAGTGGCCATCTAGCAAAGAAGCAACAAGCCCACATGGAAGAAGCACACGAGTCTGTGTGATCATGGGGTGTCGAGACTGGGTAACAAGCATCATAAGATCACAAAACAGACAAACAAAAAATACCATATTGTTGAGAATGAGGGGGATAAGAGCTGAGACTCAAAGCCCATTTATAGACAATGGGACATCCCCTCACAGAGGAGTAACAGGGAAGCGATGAGACAACCAGGGTGCAGTAAAGCACCAATGAAACACACAATACTCCTCTGGTTCCTTGTGGCTTTCTCACCCCACCCCACCCCCTCTATCATGACCCTAGTACTGCATTTCACTGCGGGCTAGACTGGAGCATGCGCACAGGTAGATAAGACATAAGAGTTCATGACACATGGAATCCAGGAACAGGAATAAGAGTAGTAAGGGGGAAGGGGGAAGGTGTGGAGGAAGGGGGAACTGATCTTGATGATCAACACATAACCGCGCACGCGTGCACACATGCACACACACACACACACACACACACCCAGGGGGACGAACAACAGAAACAGTGGGGGAAGGGAGATGATGGTTGGTGCAAAGTATGAAAATAATAATTTATAATTTATCAAGGGGCCACAAGGGTGGGTGGGGGAGCAAGGGCCCAATAGAAAATAAATGTCTAGAAAATAATGATGGCAACATATGTACAAATGTGCTTGATACAATTCGCATATGGATTATTATAAGAGCTGTAAGAGCCCTTAATAAAATGTTAAATAAAATATATGACAAGAAAAAGAAATAAAAAATAATAAAGATCCAAAGAAGAATAAAAATGTGTGTGCTAAACTATTACAGAATATTAAATTAAAAGTTTTGCCAAAAAGTAAAAAAGAGAGATACCTATACAAATGAAAGAACACCTAATTCATATTCAAGCACAAGAAGAATTAACAGTGTTAAAATGCCAGTACTATCAAAAGCAATCTATAAATAAAATGCAATTCTTAAGAAAATCCAAGCTTCATTCTTTAAAGAGATGGAAAAGGTAATTATTGTTGTTGTTGTTGTTATTAGGTGCCATTGAGTCGGTTCTGACCCATGGTGGCCCTATGCATATTATGAAACACTTCCCAGTCTGCCATCCTCACAATTGTTTTTATGTCTAAATTCATTGTTGCAGCCACTGTGTCAATTCATCTCTTTAAGGGCCTTCCTCCTTTTTGCTGCTCCTCTACTTTACTAAGCATGATGTCCTTCTCCAGGGACTGGGCTATCGTGAGTTTCTGAGACAAAATCTTGCCAGTTTTGCCTCTAAGAAGCTGATTGTGGCCATACTTCTTCCAAGACAGATTTGTTTATCCTTTTGGTAGTCAATGATTTTTCGATATATTTCTCCAGCACCATAATTCAAACACATCAATTCTTTGGTTTTCTTTATTCAATGTCCAATTTTCATGTGCATATGACGCACCTGAAAACACTGTGGAATGGATCAGTTCAACCTAAAGCTCAAAGTAACATCCCTGCTTTTCAGCACTCTAAAGAGGCCTTGTACAGCAGATTTACCCAATGCAATGTTCTATTGTTCTCTTGACTGCTACTTCCATGAGCTTTATTGTGGCTCTAAACAAGACAAAATTCCTCACAAGTTCAATCTTTTCTCCATTCATCATGATGTTACCTTGAAGTTGCAAAGATTTTGGTCTTCCTTATATTAAGGCATAATCCATACTTAAGTCTGTAATCCTTGATCTTCATCAGCAAGTTCTCCTCACTTTCAGGAAGCACAATTGTGTTATTTTCATATTTCAGGTTATTAATAAGGCTTTCTCCAATCCTGATGCTACATTCTTTTTCATATAACCCAGCTTCTCTGATTATTTGCATTGACACAGGTTGAAAAAATATGATGAAAGAATGCAGTCCTGTTACACACTTTCTAATTTTAAACCATACAGTATTCCCTTGTTGTTTATTTTAAAAGTTTTATTGGCACATCATCCACATATCATACAATTCAATAGTGCAACCATATCAAGGAGAATTTTATAATCTTTATCATAATAAATTTTTGAACATTTTCTTTCCCCCCAACTCATTGTTATTAATGGAATTTTTTTCAATTTAGCAAAAATATACAAAACAAAACATTCTCCAGTTCCACAATTTCTACATGTATAATTCAGTGCCTTTGATTATACTCTTTGTGGTTGTTCCACTATTGTTTCTATCCTCTCCAAATTATTCCACCATTAAAATGAACTCAATGACCCCTAAGCACCAACTCTTCCTCCTTCACATGGTAACCACAGGTCAAGTTTGGTTTTTTTATTTCTTTCTTTTGGCGGTTTCTTGATATAATATTCACATGTAATAGACTCCCATAGTTAAATTGCTTTTTAAGAGAGTTGTATATAAATCACCACAATCAGCTCTAATGCTGATGGCTCAATCGAGGGAGCTGATGTCGCAGCAACTGGCCATCTCTCCACCTGAGATAAAACAGATACTTTGCCTCAGGTTCCCTAGCAAGGCTTCAGAAGCATCAGTCTGCAAACTTATCAGTTATTTCATGTTCCCAGCTTTGTCCTCCCCTCCTGTCTGTGAACAGCTTGGCTGGTGTGTTAATGCTTTTTTGTATACCCCCAAGTAATAGAAAAACGGTTCCTTTGTGTAAACCTGTCACATGTTGTAGGCTGTGTGTAGGAAGTGTTTTTTAAACCTGCTTTGAATAAAGCTCCGGGCCCTGGAGTATCTATGCTTCAGGGATCCCCACATCTCAACTTTGGCTATCCCTTCGTATCTCTTATCTATGTTTTTTTTATTGAAAATCACACCCTTTTGAATCCATTTGTATTGTGAGATGAGAGCTGGACTCAATATTATCTGACAAGAGAAAGGTTTAGCTAGTCTGTCTCAAAAGTTTCCAGACTTCTGAAATAGACTATTGACACAATGCAAGCCTTAGTAAAATATAAAATATTTTCTAATTGTGGTAAAAATATATATAATAAAACATCCAATTCAACAACTTCTACATGTATAATTCAGTGTCATTGATTATACTCTTTATGTTATACAACCATATTAATATCCCTTTTCAAATTATTCCACCACCATTGACATAAACTCATAAGAAACAACACTTCCTCCTTCCCTCGTGGTAACCATTGGTCAAGTTTGGTGTGTGTATGTGTGCGCGTGTGTGTATGTGTGTGTGTGTGTGTGTCAGTAGTTTTCTTAATGTAGTATTCATATATCATATACTTCCATGGTTAAATCGCTTTGAAAAATAATTGTATACACATCTTTACCATAATTCTAGTGCTCCCTCTGCCCACCTACATTCATAGTTTGCTCCCCATATTCACTCACCCTCCCCACCTCCACCCCATCCACATCCTTGATAAACCATTGTCTCTACACATGCATCCCAGCTGTGCTTCACAAACCGGTAAACCCAACAGAAACAATAAAATAAACAAAAATGAAATGGTAACAATAAATAATAACGATATAAAGATAAAAATAAATACAAAGAGTAAGAAAGAAATGCCCACCATAATATGTAAAATGCCAGAGAAGAAATTTCTGTCATGGAGCATGACAGAAATACTTGTGTCCAAAGCAAATTCAAGCTGGATCAACAAAGAGGTCAACTGACCAGGTATTATATTATACCATTGTTCAATCCAACATGATCAAGTTTACAATCATCTCTGTCTAATAGTAAAGCTCTTTGAGTATCTACCAGAGGCTTAATCTGACTAGATAGTCTGCAGATGGATTTTGGCTCCCACTGTCCTCCATAGCTTTCTGCAAATTGGGTGTTCACAATGTAAGCTCTGATATTGTTCTCTTCATCATATTTGTATGCTGTTATTGTCATCTTTGGATCACACAGGCTGGTGTGATGCTTCAATGTGGACTTAGTTGATGCCTCACTTAAATGGTTGCATGTTTGAATACAAACCTTTAAGACCTCAGACACTATTCTAATTGATAGCTGGACATTATATGCTTCATTCACTATACATTGTTTTAGCATCCTTATGTTCGGTTATCATTTTATGAAGGCGAGTATTGAGCAGGGCCATTTTATGGGAGCTATCTGTTCTGTATTTGGGGCTAGAGTTAACTGGAAGTCGAGAATCCACCTGCTTGTCCACAGGTTATGAATGGTCTATTTTGTCAGTCTTATGACAAAAACAAAACCCCACAAGAACAAGAATAACAACAACAACAACAAAAACCAAGCAAAATGCTAAAAAAAAAACCACAAAAAAACAAATAGCCAGAGAAACAAAAAAGGAAGCAATGTCAAGTATCCCCCAGGGGTATAAGGCAATTGTATTGATAACATCAATACTTTTTCCAATGACAAAAAATGTAATATACTATTGCTATGAGGAGTTTATATGAGCATAGTAAAACTGTGCACTGCAATCCGTGAGTTGTTGTTTTATACAAATCGATTACTTTTTTTTTTAATTTACCACCAAAGCTTTATTTATTTTTCTTTTTTTTAAATCATTTTATTAGCAGCTCATACAAGTCATCACATTCCATACATAAATCAATTGTGCAAAGCACATTTGTGCATTCATTGCCCTCATCATTCTCAAAATACTTGCTCTCCATTCAAGCCCCCGGTATCAGCTCCTCATATTTCCCCCTCCCTCATGAGCCCTCCATAATTTATACATTATTATTTTAACATATCTTACTCTGTCCGACATCTCCCTTACCCACTTTTCCATTGACCATCCCCCAGGGAGGAGGTTATATGTAGATCCTTGTAATCGGTTCCCCTTCTCTACCCCGCCCTCCCTCTAACCTCCCGGTATCACCACTCTCAGCACAAGTCCTGAAGGGATCATCCGCCTTGGATTCCCTGTGTTTCCAGTTCCTACCTGTACCAGTGTACATCTTCTGGTCTTGCCAGATTTCTAAGGTATAATTGGAATCATGATAGTAGGGTGGGGAGGAAGCATTTAGGAACTAGAGGAAAGTTGTATGTTTCATCGTTGCTACACTGCACCCTGACTGGCTTATCTCCTCCCCGATACCCTTCCGTAAGGGGATGTCCAATTGCCTACAAATGGGCTTTGGGTCCCCAATCCACACTCCCCCTCATTCACAATGATATGATTTTTTGTTCTGATACCTGATTCCTTCAAAAACTCATGATCACACAGACTGGTGTGATTCTTCCATGTGGGCTTTGTTGCTTCTGAGCTAGATAGCCGCTTGTTTACCTTCAAGCCTTTAAGACCCTAGACACTGTATCTTTTGATAGTCAGGCGCCATCAGCTTTCTTCACTACATTTGCTTATGCACCCGCTTTGTCTTCAGCGGTTGTGTTGGGAAGGTGAGCATCATGGAATACCAGTTTAATAGAACAAAGTATTCTTGCATTCAGGAAGTACTTGAGTGGAGGCCCAATGTCCTCCTGCTACCTTAATACTAAACCTATACATATATGCACATAGGCTATTTCCACATCCTCATATATAAATATATTTACATGTGTACGTGCCTTTATTTAGACCTCCATAAATGCCCTTTGCCTCCTATCCCTTTCCTCTATTTCCTTTTACTTTCCTCTTGTCCCACTATCATGTTCAGTCTTCATTTGGGTTTAACTAATTCCTCTCGGTTACATTACCCTTGGTCACGCCCTACCAGGCCTCCTACACCCTCCTCCCTCACCACCGATTTGGATCACTTGTTGTTCCCTTGTCCCTGGGTTTGTTAATTGACAGATCTGTGTACACTGAGCATGAGGATTGGTGTTGGAAAAAATTTCCTGTACCAATTTTTACAAGGGTTGACCCTTGCCTAAGAGGATAAAACCTGTCTAAAGTCATGAGAGTGCTTAGTCCTTGGAGTGGTTCACTGAGTGTTTGGTAGAAACATATTTGTAGTGTCTACCCAGGAACATAGAATTGGGATTGTTGTCCCCTTCCCTATGTGAGGTTGCTTGTCCCCAGTTACCCTTCATACCCACCAACAGAAATGTTAGTGCCTTCTCTGAAATGCTCAGATGGTCCTCTCCCTGTTCTTAATTTGATTTTCAAATAAGGTTCTCCTCTCGTTCCAGTGGAGGGCCTGTTGATTTGTCACAGCCTTGTCACAATGTTGTATAGCATCAAGTGGATGGTCTCCTCCCTCCCCCTTCTTGAAGCAGTGACACCAGCCAATGTGAGGTTTCTTCTTTCAAGGTGAGTCTTATGAAATACATATAAAGGGATAGATGTATGCTTCATGGTCTGTACGCAGACTTTCTACCCTTTTGTTTGTGGATTCAATTCTAGCATTGTTTAATTAGTGTGTTGCCTTAGAGTAGTGGACTCATACAGTATTTGCCCTTTTATGATTGACTAACTTCACTCAGCATAATGGTTTCCAGGTCCTTCCATGTCATGAGGTGCTTCTTGCCTTCATCATTGTTTTTTAGGGATGCGTAATATTCCATTGTGTGTATATCCCATAGTTTCTTTATTCATTCCTTGTTGGGCATTTGGGCTGCATATAGTTTCTTACTATTGTAAACTGTGCTGCTAAATATAGGAGATCATACATACATCCACTTGTGTTGTGTCTCATTGCTTTTGGGTATGTGCCTAATAGTGCTATTACTGGATTGTATGGAATTTCAATTCCCAGTTGTTTTTAGTGTCACCATTGTTATCCATAGTTGTATGTATTCACAGGTCCACCAAGAATATATAGCAGAACTTATTTCTCCACATCCTCTCCAGCATTTGTTGTTTTCCATTTTTTTAATTGGGCTAGCATCTCCCTGATGGCTAGTGGTCGTGAGCATTTTTTCATGGATTTGTTAGCCGTTTGTACTTGATTTTTGGTAAACTGTCCATTTTCCCCATTTCTTAATTGGGTCATTTGTTCTTTTCTTGTTGAGTAGAGTTTGAATAGTTTTGAATTAAACCCTTGTCCAAAGTATCATTGGTTAAAAAAAAAATTCCCCAATCTTTGGGTTCTCATTTTACTGTCCTGATGAAGTCTTTTGTTGTACATATGTCATCTAATTTTAGCATATCTCGGTGATCATCTTGTCTCTGCTGTGTTTGCCTGCTTCGGTATACTCGGTATTTGTGGTAATTACATAATTTCATGCCAAGATGAACACATACAAAAATGTAGGGGTGGTTTTCAGTCTGTCAGTTGGATCACAGCATGGTGATATCTCCTTGTAGGTATGGCCTTCTTATAAGGAGGGCCCTGGGAACCTCCCTTTTGTCTCTCTGCCTTCACCTTCCTGCTGACTGACACTGATTGCTGCCAGAATCACTTCCATTGTATCCACAGGACTTTGCATCCACTGGCCTCAGATCATCCTGGATTCTGCATCACTGCTTGTGACTGTGTGAGTCTGAAGAGGGACTTATGGACTGGTATTGGACTTACAGACTTCAGTTGGACTGGCTGGGATGTTTTCCTGATATATAATTACTTATTGATATAAAGCTCTTTCTTACACATATATGAGTGTCACTGAATTTGTTTCTCTAGTCAATCCGGCCTAACACAGTGCACAGTAATATATATATGGGCCCTTAAATTTATTCTAGCCTTTTCTTTGAAAATTCTGAGAACTTTGGGGTTTATATTCAGGTCTTTAGTCTATCTTGAGTTTATCTTTGTGCATGGGGAGAGATATAGTGCCTGCTTCAATCTTCTGCATGTGGAAATCCAGTTTGTCCAACATCATTTGTTGAAGATACTGTCTTTGTCCCTTTGGATATTTCTAGGCCTGTTGTCAAAGATTAGTTGCCTGTAGGCTGATTCATTTATGGCTGGGTTTTCTCTTTGATCCGTAGGTCTATAAATCTTTAATTGTACCAGTACTGGTCTGTTTTGCCTACTGTAACTATGTAGTAGATTTTTTTTTTCATCTACAATTCTTTTCTTTTCTTTTTTTTAAAAATCATTTTATTAGGGGCTCATACAACTCTTTTCACAATCCATACACACATTAATTGTGTAAAACGCATTTGTACATTCATTTCCCTCATCATTCTCAAAATATTTTCTCTCCACTTAAATCCCCGGCATTAGGTCCTCATTTTTCCCCTCCCTCCCCGCTCCATCCTCCCTCATGAGCCCTTGATAGTTTATAAATTGGTATTTTGTCATATCTTGCCCTGTCTGACGTCTCCCTTCACCCACTTTTCTGTTGTCCATCCCCCAGGGAGGAGGTCACATATAGTTCCTTGTAATCGGTTCCCTCTTTCCTACCCACTCTCCCTCTACCCTCCCTGCTTCGCCACTCACACCACTGGTCCTGTAGGGCTCATCTGCCCTGGATTCCCTGTATTTTCAGTTCCTATCTGTACCAGTGTACATCCTCTGGTCTAGCCAGACTTGCAAGGTCAAATTCGAGACATGGTAGTGGGAGCGGGGAGGAAACATTCAGGAACTAGAGGAAAGTTGTATTTTTCATCGTTGTTACATCGCACCCTGACTGGCTCATCTCCTCCCCGAGACCCCTCTGCAAGGGGATCTCCAGTGGCCTACTAATGGGCTTTGGGTCTCCACTCCGCACTCCCCCCATCATTCAATATGGTAAGATTTTTTTGTTCTGATGATGCCTTATACCTGATCCATTCGACACCTCATGGTTGCATAGGCTGGTGTGCTTCCTTCATGTGGGCTTTGTTGCTTCTGAGCCGCTTGTTTACCTTCAAGCTTTTAAGACCCAAGACGCGATATCTTTTGAAAGCCAGGCACCATCAGCTTTCTTCACCACATTTGCTTATTCACCCGCTTTGTCTTCAGCGGTTGTGTCGGGAAGGTGAGCATCATAGAATGCCAATTTAATAGAAGAAAGTATTCTTGCATTGAGGGAGTACTTGAGTGGAGGCCCAATGTCCTTCTGCTACCTTAATACTAAACCTATAAATATAGTTAGTAGATTTTTATGAAGTTCTTTGCTTACCCTGGGTCTTTTGCATACCCATAATAAATTGGTAATTAGTTATTCCATTTTATAAAGGATATGTTTGGCATTTGGATTTGGATTGCTTTGTATCTGTAGATTGTTTTAAGTACTTTTGACAGTTTCACAATATTACGTCTGCCCATTCATGAACACTGGATATACTTTCATGTAAGTAGGTCTTTTTTGGTTTCTTCTAGTAATGTTCTGTACTTTTCTCTGTATAGATATTTTGTTTCTTTAGTTAGGTTTACTCTAAGTAGTTTATCTTTTATCTTTTGTGTGGTAATTGTAAAGGGTATTGTTTGGTTAAACCACCATCCTTGTGGTTGGGAGCACCATGTGTAGCCTGGTGCAAAGGTTATTGTTTTCTTTTCTTTTTTTTTTTAAAGCATAGCAGCAATAAAGTTTTATTGGGATCTTTTGAACAAAATAATTTGTAAAAACAAAATCCCCCACAAGTAAACAAAAAAGAAAATAATGTTAGTTGGCACCTCTATATACATCCAAGAATCAAACACTCTTCTGGATTAATAGTCCATAATACAGTTAAACTTTTTGAGCCATTAATATTCATGGAAACCTAATTTCTGAACAGTATAAATGACCTATGAATGATAAATTATATAATTTAGCTTTTCATTTCTCCTGCCAGTCCTTATTATCATATGTATCCTTATCCTTATACTGATTTACTGTTTATCAACATTATTTCAAATGTCAATCACCCCAAATCAACTAGGTTTCATTTTAGTTGCTCTGCATTTTTATGTGGTATTAGTATTACAAAGTTATTTTTTCAAGATTGTTTCTGACTAATCTTCTATTTTGTGTCATAAGTTATCATTCTCTTTATACACATTTCACACCAATGAAACTTTAAAATATATTACTAATACATTCCACACCAAAGGATAAGACTTTGAAGACTATGATAAGGACAGAGTGGAGGAAGGGACAGGAAAGCATGGGGGGATTGTATTGTTTTCTTAATGACATTTTCTTAGCTCTCTTTGCTGGTATACAAAAATTCAATTGATTTCTGTATCCTACTATCTTGCCGAATCCTTCAATTATTTCCTAGAGGCTTTTTTTATGTGTAGAGACTTTTACATTTTCTATATATGGGATCATATCATCTGCAAATAGGGAGATGTTCTTTGTGTATTTGTATTTTCTTGATTTCTTTTTGTCGTCTGATATCTCTAGCTAAAACTTCTAGCATGATGCTGAATAGGACTTGTGATAGGGGACATCCTTGTCTGTCCCATTTTCAGAGGAAATGTTTCTAGTTTTTTCCCGTTAAGTGTGATGTTGGCTAATGGCTTTTCATATGTGGCTTTTATTATGTTGAGGAATTTCCTTTCTGTTCCTACTGTGTCCTGTGTTTTGATTATAAATGGATGCTGAATATTGTCAAAAGTCTTTTCTGTAGCTATTTATATGATCACGTCTGTCCATTTCTTCTAGATTGTCGAATTTATTTGAGTACAGTTTTCATAGCTGTGTGTTTTTATTTTTATATCATTTGGATGTGTTGTAATACCACACATTTTATGTCTTGTTCTGAATATCTGCATTTTTCTTTTATTCCCCTTGTTAAGTTTTCTAGTGGTCTATTTTATTAATCCTTTCAAAGAACAAGCTTCTAGTATGGTTAATTTTTCTATATTGCTAATTTCTGCATTGATCCTTATGACTTCTTTCCTTCTTTTATTGGAGGGTTTATTTTGTCCTTGTTCCAGTTCTTGAAGCTGTTGTGTTAGGTTGTTGATTTTTTATTTCCCCTCTGTTTTCATGTGTGTCTTGATCAATTCTGGAATCCCTATAAGACGTGTGTTATTCCTCTTGATTGTATCCCACATTATTCTCAAGCTTTTCTTTGTCTCTTTTGCATTTTTGTTAGTTATTCTTCTTTTAGATTGTAGTCTACCGATTTGTCTTCAAGCTCACTGATTCGTTTCCATCTCTTCAATACTGTCTCTGCATTTTTTACAATACTGTATTATCCTGATATTGTAATTTTTAATTTTTGTGTTTCTGTTTGAAAGGCATGTAGTGAGGGTTATAGCTTTTCTATGTTTTCACTTTTCCTCTCAGATTGTTCCTTTATCTCTTGTATGAGTGCATCATCATTGTTCTTTTAAATTATTTTTTCTGGCAATTCCATATAGTCTGTTCCAGTTCAGGCATTGGAGACGCAAAGCCCATTTGTAGGCCACTGGAGATCCCCTTGCAAAAGGGTCTCGGAGAGGAGACGAGCCAGTCAGGGTGCGATGTAGCAACGATGAAAAATACAACTTTCCTCTAGTTCCTAA
>NW_022111323.1:921415-922723 GCF_000313985.2 Echinops telfairi | reverse complement strand
CGGACAACAGAAAAGTGGGTGAAGGGAGACATCGGACAGGGCAAGATATGACAAAATAATAATTTATAAATTATCAAGGGCTCATGAGGGAGGGGGAGCGGCGAGAGAGGGGAAAAAGTGAGGAGCTGATGCCAGGGGCTTAAATGGAGAGCAAATGTTTTGAGACTGATGAGGGCAATGAATGTACAAATGTGGTTTACACAATTGATTTATGTATGGATTGTGATGAGTTGTATGAGCCCCTAATAAAACTATTTTTAAAAAAGAAATATAAGTTTTGATGTTAACATTAAAGAAGGAAAGGACAAGAGACCAAAGTAATCAACATAAAAATAGTAAAAATAATACTAGAGCAAGTGGAAGAGCTATTAATATATGTTTGTTTGAGCTCTAAGCTTTGCCCAAGATCTTTGTCTTTGATGTGGGTGCTAACTTCTGAATTGATGATGTGTTGAGGGACCAGAAAACAAAGTAAATTGAAAGCAGAAAAAGTAAAATAGTAATAGCCCCCCCCCCTTCTTACATATACCAACAGATGGGGGAGTCCTGAGTAAGGATAGTGCACAACTTTGTTTTAGGGGCAGGGGGTGGTAGTATAGGAATGATAGAACGCAGAACAACAATGATACCAAGAAAAGAAGAGCTGGGGTCTAAACTTTGTCCTGGTGGGAAGTCAGGACTGTGTGAAGCAGAAGTCTTTTAAGCAGTTGTGGAAAATGTCTTGTATTATGTCTTTTAGGAGTTATGGTAGGTTTGAGTTTAAGGCTAGGAGAATGATTCTGGTGTCTTGTATGGCTGAGAGTCCTGTATTTTTATGATTTAAGTTAATTATCTTAAGGGAATAGACCTCTGGTGAATCAGGTCAGAGGGCTTGGGATTCATTCTTTTTAGATGAGGGTGATTACCAAGCTGTGGTAGGGGAGTGGAGGTCTATATGGGAGGAATGAAGCAATAACCTACTCAGAGGGCAGGTTGTTTATCTGAGTGGCTTGAGATGCTGACTAGGAACTGATGTCATGGGACCACTGGTGAATGGTTAGGTCTATTAATTATATTGGCTGTGAGCAGCTTCTGGCCTCTGAGGCTTTTAGTCTTTAGTCACACCTATGCTCCTTGCCCTTGCTTTGCCTGAGTCACCTGCAGTTTCTACTTGTATTGTTATGGTAATACCTTGCTAATGGAACAGGTGTCTTTTTTTCTAGGTATCCTTTTTTTAAAAATTATTTTATTGGGGGCTCATACAATTCTCATCACAATCCATACATACATCCATTGTGTCAAGCACATATGCACATTTGTTGCCCTCAT
>NW_022111323.1:919022-920534 GCF_000313985.2 Echinops telfairi | reverse complement strand
CACCTCGTGGTCAGTCAGGCTGGTGTGCTTCCTCCATGTGGGCTTTGATGCTTCTCAGCTGGATGGCTGCTTGTTTATCTTCAAGCCTTTAAGAAACCAAATGCTATATCTTTTGATAGTCAGGTACCATTAGCTCAGGTGTCTTTTATCTGCAACCCAAAGAAGCAAAAAAAAGCCTTTTGTGGTTTGGGGGTGTTCTTAAATGGGGAACCCTGCATAGCTCTACCTCAGGGAGCGGGGATTAGTTTTTCCTAGTGGAACTGGAGCTCCCCCAAATAGTATGGAGAATTAGTCTATTTACTATTTACCCCTGCTCTAGAATGCCTTGCAGAGTTATCGCCCAGCAGCTTATTAAGCTATGCCATTCCTGCTATTGGGGAGTGTGTTAGTCTGGGTGACTAGAGAAACAAATCCAGTGACACTCATATGTGTGTAAGAGCCAGATTTATATCAAAGAGCAGTTGTATACTGAGAAACCATCCCAGCCAAGTCCATATCAAGTCCATAGGTCTGATATTAGCCCATAATCCGATACTTTAGACTCATGCAGCACATGCAATGATGCCAAATGCAGGAAGATTACAAGCCAGTGGTGGATCCAGTAGCAATGGAAGCATCTCAGGCCTGGTGCGGGTGTCCATGTGGCTTCTCAAGCTCTAGTGCTCTTTCTCTGGTCAGTGTGGCTCCATGTGGCTTGTCAACAGGAATGTGAAGCAGAGAGCGAGAGGTGTGTGTGCCCACCCACAGGAAGGAAGAGAGGAAAATTCCCAGAATCTTCATGAGAAGGCCATGGTCACTGGAGACATCAATCAGGCTGTGACCTGCTTGACAGGCTAGACTCCACTTCTATAACATATTTAACAAGTTGACATGAAATGATGTAACTACCACGGACCACCCCTTGTCAACTTGACACTTCTACATAACTTTTTAGCCATATGTATATATTTCTTTTACTTTAAAAAATATCTTCATTTTGATCTAATATTCTTCCATAAAAGTTTACATGAAGACTGAACTTGCATAATTTCTCATTCTTTTATTATTAAAAAAATAATTTTATTGATTTATACCTCTTATCACAACCCATACATACATCCTTTGTGTCAAGCACATTTGTACCTATCATGCCATCAATTTCAAAGCATTTTCTTTCTACTTGAGCCCTTGATCTCAGCTCCTCATTTTCCCCGGTCCCCAACCCTCCTGAACCCTAGATAATTTATCATTTTTCCCCATGTCTTACACTGACTACTGTCTCCCTTCACCCACTTTTCTATTGTCCATCCCCCTAGGAAGGGGTTATATGTAGATCATTGTGATCAGTTCCTCCTTTCTCCCCCACCTTCTGCTTCCCCTCTATTCTATTCTCTTTTCTCATTATTGGTCCTGAGTGGTTTATGTGTCTTGGATTCCCTGTGTTGTGAGCTCTCATCTGTACCAGTGTACATGATCTGGTCTAGCCAGATTTGTAAGGTAGAATTGAGGTCATGATAGTGGGGGTCAGGGAAG
>NW_022111323.1:915824-918189 GCF_000313985.2 Echinops telfairi | reverse complement strand
TTTGTCCCATTGTTTTCTCTTCTGGATTGTTTATCCCATCTATCTTATCTATATAGACATTCACTGAATAATAAGCACAAAAAGAAGACAGAGCAAACCAAAATCGCAGAAGAAAACAATGACAACAAAAGAAAAGCCTATGTATAGTTTCAGGTCTGTTTGTTGACCTTTAGGAGTGTTTTCTAGTTGAGTCTAATAAGGTGCTATGCCTGGCCCCAAAGTCTATTTTTTGTATTTCCCTGGAACTTCATTGCTTTGCTCCCCTTGCTGCTCTGTGGCACACTCTTAGTGTTTTGCCCCAGTGTGATGGAGTCAGATCAGGCACAATTCCCACACTGTCTCTAGTGTTGTCCCCCACAGTGAGGGGTGTTGTCTCTGTGTCTCGTGGTGAGGCCAGCCTTATGGTACACTGTGTGCATTGGCTTCTCTGAGCAGGAATATTGTCCTCAGGGCTTGGTGGGAAAAGGATGTGCTCCAATCTCCTTCGTTCCCTCTTCATTTGCTCTCTTAATTTGCTCCTGTGTGCTCAGCTCCCATGTGCCACTCTCCCTGTGCTGTGGCTTCAGTCCTGTCCTAAGAAGCACATTCTTCTGGGGTGGGGGGTGTCCACATGGTTGGGATTGGGGCTGGCCCTGCAGCCCTCTCTATTGGTCCCCTACAACATGCCAGTATTTTGCATTCATGTCTTGGTACACTGGGTTGAAGCCTGGTCACTCTGTCCCTCTCCTGTGGATATATAATCAATACCCTCCCCTTGGGTGGGTTAGTGCCCTGTTCCCCCGCCACCCATGCCTTTTTTTGTCTTTCTTTTCCCCTCCTATCTACTTGGCTGCCATATATATCCCTGAATTGGGTTTAGCCCCTGCCATAGTACCTCTACCTCACCCCAGGAATATAGTAGCGTTTCCCTTATGCTCCTTTTGCATTTTTTTAAGTTTACCTCAGTGGACTCATGTTATACCTGTCCTTTTGTGTTCGGCTTACTTCACTTAGCGTAATTTCCTCCAGTTCTTCCCATGAGGCAATGTGCTTCATGTGTTCATCACTGCCTTTTAGGGATGCATAATACTCCTTTATATGTATGTCTCATAGTTTTTGATCCATTCACCCATTGATGAAAATTTGGGTTGTTTCCTACTCTTTGTGATTGTGAACTGTGCTGCGATGAACTATTGACCACAGATGTCTGGCCCTGGATTTTTCTTGTCTCTTCTGGTTATATACCCAATAAGGGGATTGCTGGGTCATTTGGTAGCTTGATTTCCATCTGTTTTAGATATCGCCAAACCTTTTCCCATAATGGCTGTACATACTTACAGGTCCACTAGCAGTGGACAAGATTTCCTATCTCACCACAACCCTTCCAACACTTGTTCATTTGTGATTTCTTGAATTGCATTATCCTTGAGGGTGTTAGATGGTATCATTTGCATTTCTCTTATGAAGGCTAATGATCAGGAACATTTTCTCACATGTTTATTGGCCATTCAGATTTCTGCCTTTGTAAAACTTCTGTTCAGGTCCTTTGCCACCTTCTTAGGGGTAAATTAATTATTTTCTTATTGTAAACTAGCAAAGTATTATAGATTTTAGTAATAAGGCTGTTTGTGTCATTGCTAAAGATATGTTCCCAGTCTGTGAACTCTCTTATTGCTTTCTTGGTGAATTCTTTTGATGTACATAGGTGTTTATCTTCCTTATATCCCACTTGCCAATTTGTGCCTCCTCTGTATTTGTGTCCTTCCCTATTTCTGATAGCCTATGTGTTCCATGAACCAAAGTTCTCAGGTTGTCCCAATTCCCTCATTGATGGCAATAAGGTTAGTTATCCACCTTGAGTTTCTTCCTGTGCATGCATGGAGTGAGTTAAGCGTCTTGATACAATTTTCTGCAGGTATATATCCATTATTTCCAGCCCCACTTACCTCCAGTACGATGTGAAATAGGAGTGGGGTTGAGGGGCATCCTTGTCTCATCTTTTTCTTTTTTTTTAATTGTCAAAATATTTTTAAATACACATATTTAAACCTGCTAACAACTTGCCTAGTTAAGCTTTTTTTTAAAAAAATCATTTTATTAGGGGTTCATACAACTCTTATCACAATCCATACATACATCAATTGTGCAAAACGCATTTGTACATTCATTGCCCTCATCATTCTCAAAACATTTCCTCCCCCAGCATTAGGTCCTCATTTTTCCCCTACCTACCCGCTCTCCCCTCCCTCATGAGCCCTTTGTCTCATCTTTTTCACTGGGGATGTTTTCATCGTTTCTCCATTGACTACCATGTTGGCTGTTGGTCTTCCATATATAGCCTGTTGTTGTTTTTTAATCATTTTATTAGGGGCTCATACAACTCTTA
>NW_022111323.1:912764-915366 GCF_000313985.2 Echinops telfairi | reverse complement strand
CCCTGACTGGCTCATCTCCTCCCCGAGACCCCTCTGCCAGGGGATCTCCAGTGTATAGCCTGTTATATATTGAATTTTCCTCCCATTTCTATCTTCTTGAGTGTCTTAAACATACATGAGTGTTAGTTATTGTTGAATGCTTTTTCCACATCTATCAATATTATAATGTAGTTTCTAGAATTTTTTCATGTCAGTGTGGTGAATACTAATCCTCTTTCGTGTGTTGAACCATCCCTGCATCCTTGGTATGAATCCCACGTGGTCATGGTGAATTATTATTTTTAATATAATTTTTGTATTCTATTGGCCAGTATTTTGTTAGGGATTTTTGCATCGATGTTCAGTAGGGATATTGGTCTGTATTTCTCAATTCTCCTGGGAACCTTGCCTTGTTTGCCATCTTTTTCAATGTTCTGGAGGGGTGTGTATACTATTACTGTGAGTTCTTCCCTGAATGCTTTGGAGAATTCTCCTGTGAAGCCATCTGGCCTGGGGGATTTTTTGGTAGTAATCCCTTGATAACCCTGTCTATATCTTCTATTCCTATGGGTGTGTTGACATTCCTGACATCCATCTGGGATAGTCAAGGGAGTTACTGTTTATCCAAGTATTTGTCCATATCTTCCAAGTTGTTGAATTCATTAGAATACAGGCCTTCATAGTACTGTGTAATTATCCTGTTGATTTCTTTGTTAGTCTGGGTATTTAAGAGAAACAAATCCACAGAAAATCACATATAAGAGAGAGTTTTATAAAAAGGTTAAGTGTGCTTCAAGAAAGCATCCCAACCCAGTGCTGCCCCAGCCCACAAGTCCAACATTAACCCATTAACTCATATGTCCAACACCAATCCACAAAGTCCTCCTCCATCTCACAAAATAGATGCAATGATGCCGACTGCAGGAGGCTGAGTCAGTGAATGTGTAAACATCTGAGCACTGGCAGAGGTCTTTAAATGGCTGCTCCAGCACCCAGGGATGCATTGGGATAGGTTCATTTGGATTCTTTTTGGGGATGCCTTGCAGAAAGTGAGCCTTGCAAGCTGAAGCAGGGACCTGCTAAGGCAGCTGCACGCTGGTCTGACCGTCACAAAGTGAGAGACCCGAGAATTAGAAAGGTGATGCTCACTGAGCCATTTATCCCTCAGCCCTTCAATTAACCCACATGTGTTTATCGGCCAGGTTGGCACAATAAACTAACGGCCTCAATTTCATTAGAGTCCGTTGTAATGTCCCTGGTTTCATCCCACATCTTTGCTATTGAAATGTATTCCTTCCATTCTTTGGTTAGGTTTGCCAGCAGGCTGTCGATTCATTTAATCTTTTAAAAGAACCAAGTTTTAGCTGCATTAATTTTTCCCATATTTTCTTGTTTTCCCTCTCCTGTATCTCAGCCCTGATTTTTAATATTTATTTTCTTTTGCTATTAGTAAGATTGTCCCATTGATTCTGCTCTAATTGCTATAAGTTATGTTTCAGTATAGCAATCATATGTCTCCCTTCCTTTTTCATGTGTGCATGTCTTGCTATCACTCTGCCTCTGATACCTTTGCTGTGTCCCAAAGATTTTGGTACATCGTAGTCTCATTCTCATTCCTTTCTAGAAACTTCCTAATTTCATTTCTGATCTGGGCCAATACCCACTCCTTTTGCAATGGAGAATTATTCATACTCCAATTGTTTGCCCTTGTTTTCTTAATCGTCCTTCTGTTTATTTCCACCTTATGACATTGTGGTCAAAGAGAGAAGTCTGTATGATCTCTATGTGCTTGAATTTACACTGAATTGACTAATGTGGTGGTCTATTTTTGAGTATATGTCATGTGGGCTTAAAAAGAATGTGATTTTATTTTGCATTTGGGTGGAGAGCACTGTAATTATCAATCAGGTCAAGTTGTCTAATCATAATGTTCAGATTTTCATCCTCCTTGTTAACCTCTTTCCCTGTGATCTATCTGTCTCAGAGAGCAGTGTATTATAATCATCTACTACAATTGTTGCACCTGTAATTTCTTTTGTCATCTTTTGGAGTGTTTGATTAACAAATTCTATGGGACTCTTGTTGGGCGCATATATATTTATTATGCTCCCTAGTTCTTGATCTTCTGTTCCCTTGAGCATTATATAGTGTAGTGTCCCTCCTTAGCTCTCATTATGTCTTGCACTTTGAAATCAATTTTGTCCGAGATTAAGATTGTAACCCCTGCTTTATTTGAATTTATATTTGCTTAGTATATTTTTCTGTAACCTTTGATTCTCAGCCATTTTTGTCTATAATCTTGAGAAGTGTCTCCTTAGACAGCAGATCGACAGGTTTTATCTTCTAATCCCGTCTTCTAGCGTCTGATTTTAATGCTTGAGTTCAGTCTGTTCATATGCAAAGTATTAGATCTATCTCTGGACTCTGTGATGCCATTTTGTACCTTTGGTGTTGTGTGTTTTCCTACCTCCCTTTCTTATCAGTGTGTTGTGCATGTGTGTGTGTGTGTGTGCGTGCGTTTCATTCTTGCTTTCTTTTTTTTTTAATTAATCAATTTATTGGGGCTCATACAATTTATCACAATACATAGATCAATTGTGTAAAGCACATCTATACATTTGTT
>NW_022111323.1:894772-895872 GCF_000313985.2 Echinops telfairi | reverse complement strand
CTTACCTCCCCTAAGCACTTGTATAAGGCATCATTTTGGAAAAGAGCTCAAACAGCTTAAATAGGAATATAAATGGCAGCTATTACTACACAATACTATGCTCAAGACTGCTTTCACTGCAGGCTGTTGAACGATGACCAGAGTGAATCCATTATGTCATAGAAGAAAACCCATGATGGAGGAGGGTACCAGATGACTTTGATCCATCAGGACTTCGCAGTCCAACAGATAGGATGCCACGAGATCTCAGTGCTGGGTTCCTCTGAACATCACGACACCACTCCCTCCTGGGCAGTGGACTTTGCCACATCAAGTGGTTTGCTTCTGAAGTGGTTTGGATACCAAAATCTCTTGACGGCACTTCCTCTTAAAAATCAGAAATGGTTCCTACTGTGGATCCAGAAATTAAACATTTACATATTTGGGGGGGCCTCCTAAGATTAGTGTCATAATCAGCATGTAATTTATACATACGTGGGGTAACTTCACTGAAGCCACCTGCCCTGCTACAACTCTGAGCTCATCCTAGAGGAATGTAAAATAAATAGACGGAATTTCCCCCACAGACAGGGCCCAAATCTGACGACCTATTCAGCTGCCCTTGTAAGTCAAGAGTATGGTGATAACCCAGTCAGACAGGCAGTTCACACCACAGTTTGGACAGGAGTGACACACTGTGCAGGAGAACCGGCTCGCTCGGAGGATGAGGTGGATCGGTTAGAAATCTCTCTCTGAAGTTCCTCTACTTTTTTCTGAAGCTCTGCTCGTTTAGCCAGAAGTTCTTTATATCTGTTGTGAATGGGTTCCTGTGGTTTCATCCGTGGATTCCACCTTATGTAATATCCCACCCAGAGCTCTAGGTGGCGCATGCTGGCTACTGGATAGAGGACATGATTGGAATAGCTCCCATAGAGAGGATTAGTGAAGTCTTCCTGCTGGCTATTTATGTAAGACCACAGTGACACAGTCCTTTTGAGAAGATTCTCCTTTCCTCTCTGCTGTTCACTGTTACAGAGGAATGTTCCAAATAAGCAGCTGTAGAGGTGGTCCAAAATGGTGATGAGAAAATAGTCGTTGAATTCAAATGCTGTGGGAAACTG
>NW_022111323.1:871773-893278 GCF_000313985.2 Echinops telfairi | reverse complement strand
GGGAGGGGCAGAGGGCGGAGGGCTCCGCGCGAGGGCCGCCGTCAGGCGAGCGCCGGCCCGGGAGGGAGACCGGAAGCGGCCATGTTCCCCCGAAGTCCTCTCAGGTTTTCTTTATCTTCTCTGATTATCTTATTTGACTGCCTTTCCCATTTGTTGAAGTCTGCCTGGTTATCCTCTAGGTCACTGGTGCAATTCAACACCTCATCAAGTCTTTTGGTGAAGTCTGTGAAGTTGCTACTATCTTTTGTTATCTCATCCTTTAGGTCTTGTATTTCTCTTTGGTGCATGGCCTTTATCTCCTCTAACATTTCATTTTTTCCGTATTGCTTCCCTCATGTCCTGTATGATTTTCAGCTGCATTCTGATTTCTTTCTTTGGCAGATCAATGTCTGCTTCTTCTATGCAAATCGTTAGGTTCAGGACTTTACTGACATTGCATTTTGTTTCTCCTGTCTTTTTCGTTGTGGTTGTTGGGGCTGATTGCTGTTTGCATTGTGTCATTTTTGAGGAGCCTGGCACCATTTTCTAAAGAGTCAAAGAACTCTTGGCTCTCTCTTTGGGAGACTCATAGGAATGCTTCTTCTAACAGCCTGCAGGTAATTGCACTGTGGAGTCAGGCCACTGCTTTGTCCTCCTGTAGTTACACTCTTTCCCTAGCAAACCAGTATTCTGTTATTTGGAGGGAAAGTTAGATGGTTCTTTCAGAGGATGCTTGTTGGGTGGTTGTGGACCCACAAGGATGGTTCTGCACTGGATGATCTCACAGGAAACTGGTGTCGTGGTCCATGGCAGCTTGGAGCACCTCAGAGGGCATGCGGTGTCCCTGCTTCAATGGGAATGCCATGGAGGGCAGGTTGGTGTGCCCTGTTTTAGTGTAGATCACTGCAGATGGTGGGCAGAATCGCCCTAGTTGGCAGGATCACTGCATAATTCAGGCGTAGATTTCCACAGCAGTGTGGAACACTAGAGAGAGTTGTTGAAGATGCCTTAGGCCATGTGAAGCACTCAGCCACATGGGACCGCAGATAAAGGGCAGGACTCCCCCAACCACATGGAGTTCTGTGGAAGGAGAGCAGAGGTTCCCCCAGCTGGGTGGAACACCCCAAAGGGCAGGTGGCAGTCCTCCCAGTCGCCTAAAGGGTAGGCAGGAGTTCTCCTGTGGTGGAAGGCAGGTGGGAATTCCCCCACTGGGTCGAGGGCTGGTGTAGTTTTCCTAGGCACAGGGCAGTGGCCTGGAGCCCGCAGCGGCATATGAAAGGAAAGAGGAAACAAAACAAAACAGTCTGCTGAGACTGTTGGGGGAGAGGAGAGAAGTAAACTACATAGCTGAGCCCCGATTGCCTGACTGTGGGGCTGGTGGGGTTTAAACCCTGCCCAAAGGCAGTGGCAAGCTGTCTTTGTGTTGAACTAAAGCCCTTGGGCTGGTCAAAAGAGCCTGGCTCTGGCCGAGACTGTGGCAGTGCTAAGGTTAAGCCGTAGCCAATCTTAGCAGTGGTAACCCAAAAGCCCATAGCACCTCAAAACCTAGTGTATCTGTCTACTATTTTTATGATGCTCCTCCTGTGACTCAGTAGATTGGAATTTCCCTCTCAGTGGCTCTATTTTGCTGATTTCTGTGGAGTCCCTCTGGTATGTGTTACTTGGTCACCATCTTGCCAGAAGTCCCAAGATTTTGTCTTACATACGTATGTTACTGGGCAAGACAAGTCTCTGGAAAAGGACATCATGCTTAGTGAAGTACAAGGGCAATGAAAAAGAGGAAGACTATTCACAAGATGGATTGACACAGTGGCTGAAAAGATGTCCCTGAACATAACAATTGTAAGGATGGCACATGAACGGACAGTTTTGTTCTGTTGAACATAGACTCCTATGCATTTGACCTAACAGGATGGCACCTAACAATTTTTCTAGATGCATCGATTACTCCAACCCTCCACCCCCCAAAACAAACAAACCTCACTCCCATAGAATCAATTCTAACTCATGGCCCTGTGGGTTTCTAAGACTGAAACCCTTTACAAGAATAGAGAGCCTCATCTTTGCAGTGGTTTCAAAGTGCTGACCTTGAGATTAGCAGCCCACTGTGTAACCACTATGCTGCCAGGGCTCCCTCATACCTTCCACAGTCTTATTATTATTAAATGTTTTTAGCTGTTTCCTCTCATTGTGAGTTGTGCCCCATCAGTTAATAAAGGTACCAAAAGCTTTGGTCTATGTCATTAGGGTCATATCTATTTTGAGGAGGCAGTTTTTCTCTTATATTGTATCTTCCAACCTGAATGGCTCATCTTCTGGCACTATATCAGACAATGTTCTACTGTTATTCACAATGTTTTCTGTTGCTAATTTTTAAGAAGTGAGATTATTCTTCCTTATCTGGAAGCTCTGCTGATATATGAACAACTGTGACATATATTGTAGCATCGCAGCAGCATACAAGCCACCACAGTAAACAGAGAGACAGGTTATAGAGAATTATTTGATTCTGAAATTCCAACCCTAGATATATATCTAAATAGTTGAAACCAGTGACACAGACACATTTATACCAATCTTTATTGCAGCACTATTAATAGTAGATAAGGGATGCTAACAACTTAACACCTATGAATAGGTGATGTAATACATCCAATGTATATATGTCCTGAAAGGTGTTACAACATGGTAAAACACGAAAACAGTATGCTGACTGAAATAAGACACTTTCAAAAGGATAAATATTGTATAAATCCACCTATATGAAATGCCTAAATTGGCATGCATTTGGAAAACAAAGTTTATTAATGTTCACTAGGAGCAGAAGGAACAGGGAAAAGGGAGCATTGCTGTGGGGAAGCAACATTTCTGTTAAGTGTGATGGAAAAGTTTGAAAATGCATCATGTGATAGTTTGTTAACATGAAATATGTAATAGAATTATAAATGTAAAATGTTGACCTGGTAGTTGTTTTGCTTTATATGTGTATTATATACCACAATAATGATAAAAGGGTACAGAATAAGTATATCTCATGTTACTTTATTATAGCCACACTCCCTCCTTCCCACTTTATCTTTAAATGCTGACAATCACTAACCTGATTTCTATAACATTGTCATTTTGAGAGTGTTATATAACGTGTATATACATTTTGGGGATTTGCTTTCCTCATTAAGCATATTCTCTGGAGATTCAAGCAAATTGTTGGATGTACTAATAGTTAATTATTTTTGTATTGCCTTGTATTCCTTGTACCAAAGTGACTGGGAAGGGGAGGGTGGGTTGTTATTGTTCCCCTTGTTGCTTCCATTAACACTGTAGCAGTGGGGGGGTTGTCTTGTTGCTGTTTGTTACTGGTAAAAGTCCTGACGCTCCATCAGACCTCTTTTCAATTGACACTGTGTGAAGGAGTATATTATTAGCATACAATAACAAATGTCCTGGCTTTCTACTTATTTCTTTGGCATTCCCAGGTGGGTGTAAATGGGGGCTTGGGTATCTCATTACAGCCCAGAGATGGAAATAACTTTTTGATGTGGGTAGTTGTCTAGTTTCTCCATTTGGCTTTTGTTGATATGGGTGGTGGTAAAGCCTTGGTTGTCTTCTGTGGCATTAGGATAGAGCAGAAGGGTTACTATATGAAAATTTTCTATCTAGCTACACTGTCATTTTTCTTGGTTCATTGGCCAGAAAGAGCAGTCTTTTGTTGTCTACTCTGATTGGTGCTTTATAGTTGCTAGCTTCTTTCATTCCAGATCTGGACTATGTGAGGCAGAAAGAAATCATAAGAAATGCATTGCTATATTGTTCTTCAGAACACTAGGATCCTTAGCCAATTTGCCTTTTTCTCTCCACTTTTCAGAGCCTTCTTTTATTTGTATTACATATAATATATAGTGTTTTTAGCTGTATTTTGCAGGAAGAAGAGGAAAAGTACATCTCTGGTGTTTTATGTGTCCTACTATTGCCGTAGTAAATTACCACAATGTCAGTGGCCTAAGAAAACACAAATTTTTTTTTACAGTTCTGGAGCCCAGGTCTCCAATGGGGTTCACTAGATGAAATCAAAGTGTTGGCAGGGCTGCATTCCTTTTGGGGAGAATCTATTTCCTTCACTTTTCCAACTTCTACAGGCAATCTGTGTTCCTCAGCTCAAGGCTGCTTTCTCTATCTTCAAAATGAGCAATATTAACATTTTAAAGTCTTTTTAACTCTGATTCTCTTCCCTCATTTAAGGACTGTTGTGAGTATATGGAGCCCACCACCAGATAATCCAAGATAACATCCCTTTAAAATATTAGTATCTACAAATCTTTTCCATACGAGATATCTTATTCATAAAAATAAAACACTTCTAACCAAATTCACTGCCATCAAATCAATGCCCGCTCATAATAACCATATAGGGTTGGGTAGAACACACCTTGGAGTTTCTAAGACTTTAACTCTTTATGGAAATAGAAAGCCCCATCTTTCTCCCAAGGAGTGGCTGGTGATTTCAAACCAATGACCTTGCAGATCACAGCTCAACATGTAAACACTAAGCCACCAGGTTCCAGTAATTAGCACATAAACATCTCACAGGGGAGGATTTCTCTGCTACCACATCAATCTTCCTGTAGGCAAATGTGCAACTCTTATTCCTCTTATTGTAAAAAGAAATTATTTATACACTATAACCTGACGTTCACAGTATACAAAAGCATACTTCTCAGGTTGTGATAAAGGGGATCTAACTTTTTAAGCGCCCCAAAGCAACAATAATTGGGATAATCATTAGTAGAGGATCTAGGGACCTGGAATTCTATCTGTTACCTTAGAAATGAACATGCTTGCTATTCCTCCCTGTAGACCAGGAGTTCTCAACCTGTGGGTCGTAACCCCTTTGGGGGATGAACGACTCTTTCACAGGAGTCGCCTGATTCATAACAGTAGCAAAATTAGTTATGGAGTAGCAATGAAAATAACTTTATGGTCGGGGGGTCACCACAACATGAGGAACTGTATTAAAGGGTCATGACATTAGGAAGGTTGAGAACCACTGTTCTAACCCCTGATAGAGATAGTTGGTAGGAGATATAGTGTAGCAGTTAAAGTTTTCATGACCAAATTATTTTCTGCCTTGCATTTTTTGTTGATACCATGTGTTCACAGTAATGGAAGATATGCAGAAATCAAGGAAAAGACCTTTTTGAAGTCATGTCGATTTCGATACGATTTTATATGAGGAACAAATACATCCCAAATAGACTCTGATCTGGCCTTTTCTTTTTTCAGATTCACATTATACAAGACCCCACCAGGCTGCAAGAGACACCGCACATGGATAGCAGCTTAAAATAAATCTGAGAAACTGAAGATGGTAGGCAATATATGACCCAAACCATTAACAAAATGGTTAACAAAACAAGTTGTTAACCTGTTAACAGAACAGGCCTATAAGCTGGATTTTCTGGGTTGACCCCTTTCAAGTCCTATGACCTTCTGCAAATTAATTTACCCATATGGACCTCAGTTTAGTCATCTGTAAAATGAGATATGCTCTCAGTGTTAGAAATTATATAATTTCATTAATCTCAAGGTTCACTCTGATGCTTTAGAATCATTAAAAGACATCTAAGTGATTTGTACAGTGAATGTGCAGACAAGTTTGTGAGTCATCACCTCAAAGTATTGAAATGGAGGATTTAAGGTTCACAGATGATGTGGTAACTTACTTTTTGCTTGCAAAGGATAATCTTTCCAAGAAAAGAACTGAGAAGTGATAGTGGTGGGGGCCAGGACAGCCTGGAAGTCTTTTTTGGGGACCCAATTTCCTCATCTTTAAAAGCAGAAATAAATATATCTTGTCTACAAAATTTACATAGTTTTAGAAATTATAAACTGCTCCGCAACAGCTTATGCATATATATATATTTTCCTATTTCACATCATACTCCACTCCGCACCTCCTTTTTCAGCAGATCCCACAATTGTTTCTCTGACCTGCAATAAGTGAGGGTAGTAGGAGTTTGTACAAATCTAGTTGGCTTCCCAATAGGGAGACAGGCAGAACAGAATCTGACCACCTGTGGAGTCCAGACATATAAACCTCCTCTTAAAAACTGCTCCTAGGTCCCAATACCAATCAAGGCCATGGACATCGCTATGGTCAATGTGGGGCTTACAGCCATACTGGAAAACACCTGGAGCTGTTGAAAAGCCATAGGCTACTAAGTCTGACAGTTCTGTAACCTTGGTAGTAACTCTAGTTTTTCAAAACTATTGCCTGTCTTATAAAATAGGAATCATCATATCCACCCACATAGGATATAAGATGAAAGGATTGAGAAGGCAGTCTAGGGAGTAAAAATCAGTGTGAAGTATCTTATAGCCATACACTTATATCTAAAAGATCAAGTCATAATGAAGTCTTCTTAAACTTTATTTGCACTGAAAAAGGACATGGGTTGAACATAAACCTTCTAAAATATAGAAACTCCCCCACCCCCACAGATGCACACAAAACTCCTCCTCACAAAACCCCTTTCTCCTCTGTCTCTCTGGGAGTGAGTTATTGCCTCTAAGGTGACTAAGCTACCCCAGAACTATAGATTTGAATTTAGCCAATATAAGGCATATCACAAAAAGAGAGTGTCAATATACTTCACAGCAACACAAGACTCCCCAAGGTTAGGCAAGGAGGGAAAAAACAAGGCAGTTGTGTTCCATAAGGAGGGACGGGATACCCCCTTATAGACCACAGTCTGGACAAAAGGCAAACAGGAAAAGAAAAACAAAATACAAAGTACTTTAAGAATGGAGTGCATGATCTATAGTGACAAGTGGCATTACCAAGATTGAAAAGTTCTTACATTAATTTTCCTGTCAAAACATACTATATAATACAGTATAAACTTCTTATGTGTGAGGGTAATATGGGTATGAGGCCAATATAGTCCTGCTTTAAGACTAATATCTTCTAATGGTGCATTAGTAAGATCAGCAGAAATCAGTATTGAGCTTGATATTATTGGAATATAAAATACTGGTAGAAAGAAACAGAGCATTTTTGAGACAGAGGAGAGAAGGAGGCTGCTTTTGGGTTGAGGGCAAGGTATGAGGATGTGGAAGGCACCAGGAGTCCTTACATAGCTCCCTGGTTTATAGTTGAAAGGGCAGAAGGTTTGTTGAAGAGGCATAGCCCAGTAACTACCTTGGAAGGGAGTGAATGGAAAGTGGGTGTTGGGTATTTGAGGGGGTTAAACAAATTGTGTCATAAAGGCCAAGTGTTTTTCTCACCATACTTCCTTTCACCTACCTACCAATTAAACCACACTCTAGGGATCATAAAGTCACCTAGATGACACCAAAGCAGAGTTAGGGCCCAAGTATCTGAAGGGAGAAGTGATCTGGGAAACTTGGCAGGAATAATACTGAAGCCAGATGTGAACATTTTCTCTATTTTAGGATAAAAAGAAGTTAAAAACCCTAAATGGTGTTTTCTGAGCTCTGGATACCCATCCCTACTGTTATAGCTGGATGATTTGGTGATAATTATTTTTGAGAAGGGGCATATCTAATGAAGAAAAACAGCAGCCTAGGGACCCAGAATCATATAGGCTTCTGCTTTCCCTTGAGATAAGCCTAAACTTCCATAAGGCACAGGGGCATAATCTTTTACCTAGATTTATCTGAATAGAATGGTCAATGACCTTATAGGATGTTGGCAAAGCCTCTTAGAGGCACCATGTCCCCAATCCTGGGAGAAACCAAGTGCCTGAATTCAAGGAAAAGGCTTATTGGACGTGAGATTGTAACAGGCCCAATCTGGGAATGGCTGAACATTTATTTAATCTGTAATCACTATAAAGTCTAGATTTTTCTAGAAGGAATGGACATTGGCAAGTCAAATCCTAGGTCATTTGACATCCTAGAGCAAATGCCCTGCCTCCTTCTGTAAATCCTGTCATATTCCAACACCCTAAATCACAGGATCCTGACAAGGAATACAGCAGTGGAGTAGGGGAGGAGGACTAGTTTTCAATCAATCCAATTTTTAACTCCCAGAGAATGTGGAGCTGTTTTCAAAATCAAATGGAAAGTACCTCTGATTTGTGAAAGTGATCACTTCTAGCAGATTAAAGGGAACAAAGACAGGAAAATGAGTTCCATTAATATCACAGTGGGCCGTTTTTGTGCCCAAGGAAGTGGGTGAAGACTGAGGGTTTAGATTTGGTCCCATGGTTGCACTGGAAGTTCATTATGACTCAAGGTTGCTCTAGTTAGTGGATCCAGCATAGTGTGAGTTAGGCAAGGGTGTAGCAATGTGGGTAAGGAAGAACTGGAATGGTCTGAAGAGACTTGGTGCCCACTACATAGACTCAAACTCATCGATGCGCTGCTTGGTGTTGCCCTGCCGGATTTGGCGTAGGGTCTTGTATTTGTCTCGGCCCAACCGCATATTCTCAGCATGGATCATATCATTGGCAGTCTTCTTAGACTCATCACGGGCATTGGCCAGCTCTGAAGTAAGGGCCTGTGAGGGGGAAAAAAGACACAGGGGTGAATGGCTTCCTGTCACTTTACCTCCTCTTTCCTTTTGAGAGCTTTTTTGAATTGTTAGCACAGCAATGGGATAATAATTTTTAAAAAATAGGGGACCACATGACAATGGATAACCCAAGAATAGAACAATATACCAAAGATGCAGGTAGGAACTGTGTTAGCTACATAGTCTGTGAATATAGAAGCTGAATGTAGTGGAAGTTAGGAGTGCAGATTATCAAGGGTTCAGGGGGAGTTGGGAGTGGGGAGGGAGGGGGAAAAATGAGGAGCTGACACCAAGGGCTCTAATGGAAAGCAGGTGCTGTGAGAATGATGAAGTCAACATATGTACTAATATGCTGGACACAAATGTATGGTGATGAGTTGTATGAGCAGATGGTGATGAGTTGTATGAGCTCCTAATAAAATGATTATTAAAAAAAAAAAGAAGGAAAGAGGTGACTCAAGGTCTGATTAATTAAAAGTGGTTGCCTTTAAAGTTCTCACTTTAGAAAAACTCAAACTCTCACAGAGCACTGGCACAGGATGCTCTCTATCTACCCACTCATAATGATCTAGGTAAATCCATGATCTCTTCGACCCACAGGCCCTGCCTCCATACCTTCAGGTGCTTCTGCACACGCTCATTCTTCTCTGCCTCAGTGGTACGGTCTTCCTCACTGCGGTCCTTGGCCATGGCATCAGCCTGAAGATCAGCACTGGCCTCTGCCCCATTGTCATCCTGCTCATTCTCAGCAGGTTCTGCTACATGAGGTGTACTCATGGCAGTCTTCAGCTCAGCACGGGTCTTTTCTAAGTCTTCCTGTACCATCTGGGCCTATCCAGTGACAGAAGGAGAAAAGGACTAGCAGTGTGAACATGCTAACTTACTGTGTCCTGCACATGCCAAGAGGGTGGCAGGAACCAAGAAGGGCAAGTCACTTCAACATCTTCATTGTTACATATCCTCAACTGTAAAATAAAAATAAGTTTACCAACTTCCCAGGAATTTAGGGAATACTTGGAAATATTTAAGAAAGCCTTGAGCTCCCTTCCCTGGTATCAGGGAAGAATATAAACTAGAAGGAGAACACACTTAAGGAAATCAAAGGAGCCAGAGTATATGTATATAGTACCCCTTTTCACAATACATTGCTTTGGGCACTGTCGTTACCTTCTGTTGCCACTCCACAGCCTCACTCTCCTTCTTCTGGCGGGCCATCTCCAGTTGGGAGATGCGAGTTGTGAGCTCAGCCATTTCCAAGGCCTGTGAATAAATTGGCAGCTTATGAGAGCCCTTTGGGGTCCAGATGTATTCAACCCTAGATTCTCTAAGGGTCTGAAGGGAAACCACTATTCCAGTTACTTGCTGCCCTGAAGAATCTTTTACCTAGATCACTCAATTCTAACCCCATCTTTCCTAACCTCTTGCACAATCTTCACAATCCTCTTGCACAATCCTGTGGCAAGAAGCCCTGTGGAATTCATTATTGTCTAGTTGATTCCAACTCATAGCGACACTTCATATTACTTCCTAAAATGTTACAGGTTCCCACCTAGAATGCAGGCCTCTTGAAGATAATAAACTATTTATGTCTTCCCCATCTTTCTATCTCTTGGTATTGCCTAGTACACATTTGGAGACTCAGTAAAGCTTTAGAGATTGCTGAGCCACTACCTGAGGCAGAAGACTCTTCCCTCCTATCCTAGAATGCTCAGGGCTCAACTAAGACTCTCCCCAGGACAAGTATAGGGATAGTATTGAGGTATCAAGGGATTGGAACAAGGAGAAAAGCTTACACATATCGTTATACCTCGGGCAAATCTCCCAGGGGAAGCTTCTTTCTGATAATTAGGCCTTAGTTACCTTCACCTCCTACTCTAAAGAGTGTAAGGGAAAAACATGTCAAGGAATTTGGGCCAGATATCCTCAGATTTTGAGTCTCATAACTTGTGGAGATTGTGGTGAAAATAAGATGTTCAGCCCTCTCTCCACAAAATGCATAGAAACACTTACATATGCTTTAAGGGACCAAATCCAACTCTGCCACAACTTTTTTAACCTTCAAAAGGCCTCTTAGTCTACCTTACCCGAGCCCCAATTTTCTCATTTCTTAGGCTAATTATCCATAGGATAATTTAGAGGATAAAATAATTAAGTAAAGGAAAAGCTGTTAGGATAACTCTTAATGCACAGTATGAGTGTCATTATGTGTGACAGCTTTTTACTTCTTTTCTTTTTCCCTTTCCTTTGTAAGACCACCATATCATATTCCCGAGGGCTAAGAAAGTGGAATAAAAAACAAGGGTTATGAAAGACTGTTTGCAAAGATTTCTGGGTCACACCAGTGACTTCTCAACTTGATTCTGAATAGGCTATCTGTTGGAGGACCCTGGTGTGATCCCCTGATGGAAAGAGGCAATCTTGTAGGAAAAGGTAGCTGTAAATAGAAATTTGAGAAAACTAAGGCCTTACAATCCCAGACCATCCTAGAACTTTTACCAGCTGCTCCTGGGTTTTCTTCTGGTCCTGAGAGGCCTGCAACAGGGCCTTCTTGGCCTCTTCAGCTTCTTGACGCTCCTTAGCCAATTTTTCAGCCTCATTCTTGGCACGCTTCCTCTCGTGCTCAAGTTCCAGGGCCCTGCGGGTCTGTTCTTCCAATTCTGGGCAGATTCGGGGAAAAGGCAGTAAAAAGTGAAGGGACACCTAATTTCTTTCCTAGAAATTCTCCAACCCAGGGCACCCCAGGGCACAATTGACAGAGGACTCTTCCTTTTACACCATCCTTATCTATTCTGTGACCATACCTGGACTATGAGCTAGAGGAAACTCCAGCGCATACACTCAGGTTCTCGGAAAGCCCAGTTTCCAAAGCTGCCTCACCTTCCTGAGCCTTTTTAGTCTGTTCCTCTATCTGCTTTAGCCTCTCCATCAGCTCCTCCTTCTCCCGTTCAATCTTCTCCTTCTCCTTCTCTGCCATCTCCCGCTTCTTCTTCTCATTTTCCAGCAGAGCACTAGAGATTGATAGGAAGGGATGGAATAGGACAGCAGGGCTACACCAAAGCCTTAGGGTTCCCAATGTTCCACTATCTCTGGATTCAGCTCCTAGTATATCTTATAATAGTTTCAAGATTTTACCACTCTCCCTAATCTCTATATTTTTGTTTTCAGTGGCTACATAGTCCCACACAGACCACTTTTCTCAGGGCCCTGTCAGTTTGCACCAGACTCAGAAGAGACAAACTAACCCACTGGGTGGTTTTAGCTTTGCTGCTTCTCTGTTCCTTTTTTTCTCCCAGTCAAACCATTTTATTAGGACTTAATCCAAACCTCATACCATTCCATAATTCAATCATATCAAGCAGTGTTACAATTTGCTACCAACCAGTTCCCCTATCAGTAATGGGCCAGTAAGCTGTAGTGCAATATCCTTCTTATATATGGCCTTTTGGGCCTTGAGTTTGTTATTATACAAAAACAATGAGTAACTGGGTTGTAGTCTGCCCTGTGAATGGCTTGTTTTACATAGCTTGCAGGGACTGATTGATTTATTATGCTTAAGAGCATAGTAAAAGTTCCAAAAGTTGGCCCGAAATTCACCCAACAGGACTGAGTGACTTGCAGGAATTAGATTATGGTCCCACTGGAATGGCTATGCCTTTAAATTGACAAGGAATCTTCTTATATAAGCAGACAATCCCACAAAGGTTTTTAGAAGTGAGATGAGAAGAAGCACAAAGAGAGGCAAGGAAAGAGAGAAACAGAGAGAGACAGAGAGAGAGAGAGAGAGAGAGAGAGAGAAGAGAGGAAAACTCATAAAAGAGCAGTAATATGAGTCAAAAGTTGTTAACAATGGAGAGGGATCGAGATAATGATAAGCACAGCTGAGTACAGAGGCAAAAAAAATAATGGCAGTAGTACAAGTGGCAAAACAGGCAAATTGTAGCAGTGGGCAAGTCATCCCATAGAGCAGAGGTAGACATCTCCAGGCATGAAGTCACCAAAAGATTTGGGTGCCCTATAAAGGGGAAACAGCCATAGTCAAGGTCTGTGCTGGTGACTACCCAAACCGAACAAGTGGTAGTATGGGCCTGAACTAGACAGTTTGAGGCAATGGCAGATGTTCCAGCTTTGCTGAAAGCTGCAACCCTAATGCTAAGAGAAGACCTATCCTGAGGATCCCAAGAAGAGGCCTGTCTAGAGGGGTCTGCTAGCATGACAAAAGAAGCTTGCCAGCAAAATAGAGTGCAGATGAGCCTTGTCTTGGTTAGAAGCTGTCCTACACTGAAGAAGGGAGGGACGTGTTCCTTCTCTTTGGCAAACCTTCCACACTTTGCCTATGTGCTCCCTAAACCCGATCCAAAACTATTCTTGTTATTTCTAAATGGATCCTAATCCCAAGTTGAATCTTGTTACTTCTTTAATAAACCTCATAACTCTGTGTATAGTCTGTGAGTTGTGTGTGGCAATTAAAATGAATTATCAAAACCTTAAGAGAAGTAGAGTGTAACATGGGGAGTGGAGGCGATCTCTGGCATCAACAATGGTGAAAAAGTAAGATAGTGACAATATGTCTAACCTTCAATTCATAGATAACAGCTTTTGTTGAACCTGACTCTTATATCTCATGATTTAGGTGAGTTGATGTTAGATTATAAAAGCCTGCCACATAAACTTGTAAAGATACAGGAAGACAAGCTTTGGCACTGTGCTGGAATGCTGTGCTTCAAGTCTGGTTGATCTCTGTGGTTAAGGCATCATCCCTCAGGCTTAATTCTTCCTATTCTCCAAAGCCCAGCTCTAATTGCTGTCTTCCCTGAATTTGTTGCAAATTTAAGATATTTGCTTTTTCTTGTCACAGCACCTCTTCCAGGGAGCCTTATTGTACATCTTTCCAAGAAGTCTCTTTCTGCCTTTGAGATCTCAGCATACTTAGCCTATTCTACTTCTCTTCTCTATTATTTTTCCCTCATAGTACTTCTTATCATCTCACAAACTATACAATAGGATCATTTATTATCTCCTCTCACTGGAATGACAGCTACATGGGAACAAGGAATTTGGTTTATTTTGTTCACTGCTCAATAATTATTAAATGAATAACCAAGCATCTATACCATATCAGTTATGCATATGTGATTTTTGAGCTCTCGTTCCTACTAGACTATGAAGTCTTAGAGGACAAGTTCCCTGACAGATACAGCTCTGTAAATTATCCCTCTATCTAAGTGATTTAAAAAAAAAGTGAACCTTGGGGTCTAATCTCTTGTATATGTAATCTTTGTTTAGCCTACTAGATTAGACACTTCCGAAGTTCAACTCTTTTTGACAGAATACCAACTAGACTTGTGCTTTTCAAACTTTTATGTACCTAGGAATCACCTAGATTTTATGATGTAGATTCTGATTCAGTAGGTCTTGGATAGAGTCTCAGATTTTGCTTTTCTAACAAGTTTTCAGGTTATGTTGAAGCTTCTGAGCCTTTTATTATACTCTGAGTCACAAAGGGCTATAGTGCAAGAACACAGAATTCTTAGGAAAAATTTATCCAGTTCTATGAACAAAACCCTACAGACTATAGGTTTAAAAGTACATGGAGGCCTTGCTACTGCCACTATACTGGTCAGATAGGTTGGAGCAACACAAAGTTCATCCAGGATAGCAATGGCATAAGAGCTATAGACAATAATGCCCTTCCTTCCTATGGGCCTCTGGAAGCCTACGCTCCTGACACCTGCTTTACAGTACCTTGAAACTTCATTAAGGAAAGACAGGCCATCCCTGAACTGCTCTGTCTCCCTTCCAGGTCTATTAAACCTTCATGTCTTGACTTAGCAGGCTTTCCACTTTTGAGAATCTTCCTAGACTTGGTCCCCACTCCAACTGAGCAGCACCCACCGCTCCATCTGCTTCTGGTGCTTCTCTTCTCGGGCCTGTGCCTTCATCTGCTGCACCTCAATAGTGTCAGGTTTGCGGCGACGCATATATAGCTCATGATTTCCCATGCATAGGGCCAAGATCCGCTTGTTAATCCGCAACCGGGGAGCATAGAAGATAAAATCCTAGTAAGAAAGAAGAAATCATGAAGATTTTTACAGGGATAAGTACAGATGAGCTCCTGTCTTCTGAAAAGGTAAGTCTAAAAACAATGGAAAGATTATTTCATCCTATTCTCTTGGGTTAGTGATGGGAAGACTAAGGACTAGAGGTAAGGTGACTTGCCCAGGGCAGACAGCAGCTTAGTGACAGAGCCAAAACCGGAGCCTAGGCTTCTTGACTCTGAAACCAGTGTTCTCTTCACCAAATCATAATATCTTTGAAGGATCTGAACAAACTTTCGGTGCTAATTATGGATCTTGATGGGCAGGGGCCTCTCTTAGAGGCCTAATAATCCCTGCATAATTCCCTGGGTAGTTGTAGTTCAGATGACTGGACAATTTCTGTAGCTCGAAAAAAGCATATTTTGTAGCCAGCACTTAAAATTTATTTTTGGAACAAGGCAACTTATAAATGCATTGCTTGTCATATTTGTTTCTTTTAATAAGCCTTTGGTTTTCATTTGCTATTATTTACCCTTTCCTTATGAAAGTAGAGCACAGCAACAGTAAAAAACAGACATGAATATTTAAATCTAAACAGCTATTATCTCACATAGCTTGGAGTGCAGTGAAAGAAGCACAGGCTCAAGGGGCTCAATGACCTACGTTTGAATCATATCTCTACCATTTTCAGCTGTGAGATCTTGGGCAAATTACTCTAGTTCTGATCCTCAGTTTAGTCAAATAGATATTTTACAACCTACCTGGCAATATTGTTGAGGGTTTAAGGAAACAATATATGTGAAGTGTCTAGCAGGGAAAGTTCAGAGAACTAAGGAAAAAAATAGATGAGTCCTTAAGAAAAGGGTCTTTCACAATGGATGGATGGATGGATTGTGATAACAGCCATATGAGCCCAAATAATATGATTTAAATTTAAAAAAAAGAAAAGGGTCATTAGTCCTTGTTGCACAAGGTACACCAGAGGTGTTTTCTATCACACACCTTATCACTAGCTTTCCAGTCTTGTCAACCCCAGGCAACTGAGCAGGTTTTGAAGTGTGTTGAGCAAGTTAGAGGAATATTCTACCCAAGGGATTTTTGCATTATCAGGTTACTCTGAGCAGAAGTCTGAAAGAACAACAGTGACGTAATACCAAAAAGTAAGCTTAGGGAATCCACTTTGGTTAGGGATTTCTTCTAGCTTGAACGTCTCTCCATAATTAAAGACACATCTTATGTCAAGAGTTAACATTTTCTGGGGCACATAGACTTAGAAAGATAAGATGTACTCTTTTTCATCGGAGAGTCTTAGGTCAGCAGTGACCTTCTCTAGTACATACTTCTGAGACACATGTTGCAGAGTGGCAACAGGTCTCCCAGCTATTTCTCGACATTAACACCTCCATCCATCTCTAGACTCCTTTTGTGCCTTCTGTTCCCATCCACAATAAAAAGAAGAGAAAAATACAATAAGGCGATTACTTCCATAAATTCCACAGGTCTTGACAAGGTAGGTAGTAGTATATCCATTACACAAGTATCTATCTTAGCCAAAGAGGTCACTTACCGGAGCTTTTTTGTCAATGGGTTTGATGACAAATTTCTTGTCATTGAAAGAGATGTTCCTGATTTCACTCCAGGGAAAGCCTATCTTGGGAGTTAGTCTGTAGAAATGGAGACCAAAAACATCAGGACAAGGATAAGACAAGAAGGGCATGAGGGTTGGTCCTTTGCCCTCTTTCCCTTCTAATTTCTCCCTTGTAGGAGCAGACTCATCCAGTGCCATCACATACCACCAGGTTAGCTGCTAGTACTGAGGGTGCACAAAGGACCTCTTGACACCACAACCAACACAGAACCCATTGCTCTAATTTCTGAAGTTTTTTGTGGCATTTTTGGTTGAGGCATAGACTTCGTAACATTTTCTCAAGAGATGTTAAGTAGAGTACCAGTCCTATTTAAGTGGAAAATTTCCACGGAAGGTTATGACAAATTAGGGGGAGGTAAATAATGAAATACTGGATTGAGGAGTTACATGAAACAATGTAACCTATTAATCTATATCCTCACCAGTATAGGCCAACAATAATATAATAAGCAAGTGACATAAGACTACAGTGGGAAAGATTAAAAACCAAAAGTCACTTATCTACCATATGAGATTTTGGATTAATTATAAATGATGACAAGGTAACTTCTAAGCCCATATTATTCAATAGAAATATAAGGAGAATAACATATATCATTTACATATTATTAATAGCCATATAAAGATAAATAAAAACAGGTGGAATTATAATATTTATTTAACTTAGAATTCTAAAATATTAGCATTTTAACATGTAATCAATATTTTAAAAAATATTTATGAAGTATTTTACATTGTTTCTCACACTGTCTTCAAAATCCAGTAAATATTTTATACTTACAGCAGCATCTCAACCCATTCTAGCCATATTTCAAGCATGCAGCAGTTACATGTGGCTAGTTCCTATCCTATTGGACAGTACAAGTATAATTAATGCAGGACTTGGAGGCCTGAGGGAGGTTGTACAATCACTTGCTCAGGACTTAACTAGGATGTGAAAAAATTGAGGTAGGCCTCAGGAGGTATAGTCCTGCTCTATGGTGAAAGGTGAACCCTAGGTTTCAGAGTAGCTCAAATAAACTAAGAGAGTTCTGAGTTATACCTATCGTTCTGCTCATAGATGTTGAGACCCAAAGCATCCACCCCCAGCCATAGCTCTGAGCCTTTCTTATTCTTGATGCTGAAGTAGTTCACACCATACATCTCCAGGTCCTGGGAAATCTTCAGATACTCCAGGACAGCATCCTCCCTAAACGACACAGAGTAGGAAGGTCAGAGAAGACAAAGTGTGAATCAGACTCAGAGATATAGAAAGCCAGCCTGTTCTATACTTCTCACAAGGACCCTGTTGCCAAGGGGTGGAAAGTACATAAAAGGTGGGTCAATGATGGGGCACAAGGCACCACATGACTTTTGGCAAGTAAAACTTGTAGACAAGAATGTTTATGCCAGAGATTCATAAGGGAAATAATGGTGAGCTGACCTTTGCTGGCTTCCTGGTCAGCAGTTTGCTGACTTCAGAGTCAGCAGTTCAAACCCACCAGCTGTTCCACAGAAGAAAGATGAAGCTCCAGTGAAATTACAGCCTCAGAAACCCAAAAGGGCAGTTCTATTCTTTTCTATAGGGTCGCTATGAGTCAGAATCAACTCAGTGGCAGTGGGTTGTTATTGGTTGTAACATATTAACTGCCATATATGAGCAATTTTCTTTTTTATTAATATATATCATATCATTCAATCACACCAAGCATAATTGTACAGTTGCTACCACAATCAGTTTCCAAGCATTCTTTTTCTACATGGACTCCTTGACATCATCTCCCCTTCCCCCACTTCTACTACTCCACTCCCCTTCCCCCCCCCAAACCCTTATTCTACTTGCTGTCTCTATAGGTTCATCAATCCTGGGTATCATATACTGAAAAGTGGAAAAACATATAACACAACTTCAAGAAAGTGACCCCCAATGACATGACACCTCTAAGATACATTCAAATATGGACAAGCAAAACCCACACAGAGCAATATAAACTAAAGATACAGAAAATTTAGGAAACCATATCAGGTCTAGCACGTATTGTAGAGGAGATCTACTCACAAAGTTTTAACTGTTCAAGTTAGACTTACACTATGATCTTCTATACTCATCTCTCCAAAGATGAGCAATTTTCTTCCTTCCATTCAATGAAATAGTCTCTTATACGGTCAAATTCTTAGCAGAGGTCAAATGGGGTAGTAATGGCAAAATTACAACATTTCATTTTAACTCCCAAAAAGTTTATCATATTTAGAGATTTCCTTTTCCCATGTCCTTCTTTCTTATGGCCAAAATTGTTAGGACTTTCAGTCATCATGAGTCACAGAAAATAAAAATAAAGTGGTCTTTTGATGGGCCTGCTCTGCCTTCTAATCTTTACATTTCTCCCATGCACTGTGCAAGCATTGATATCGTTCCTGCCCTAACTGTTCATATCTTCTATCCCCTCTAGTCATCTGTCTTTTCTGAGAACAAACTACGATTCTCCTGGCAAGCGTAGTGGATCCCATAGCTTCTAGGATGTGCTTACTTGAGCATACTCCGGTGCTCCTCATGCCAAACCTGGACCCGCTCCTCCCATTGGTCCTTGTTGAGTTTGTGCTGTTCCAGGACCCTGGGAAGACAATGTGTGGTGAGAAGTTTAAAGCACAAAGCCTATGTGCAAAAGGGAAAGAAATCTTGTTTAGCTTTTTAAAAGGTTTTATGTATAGAACATACAAAACACAGAGTGGAATCCAAATGGCTTTGGCAGAAGTTAACAGGTCAAACCTCCCAGATCTAGTAGATGGTAAACGAGGCTTGTTTTAAGCATGCCATCTCAGACATCACAACAATGATTCAGGATATAATCACTGTCATATATCTATATCTATCTGGTACTTAAGTTCCCAAAATGAGGAAAGGTTTTTCTTTCCAATCCAAACACATATGAAAATGGCCGTTGTATGCAATGGGGAAACCCAAGTTTAAAAAAAAATTAAGACTAATTAGGCTTCTAGGTCTGGCTCTGCCTCAATGAATTGAGGGAGCTCAGGCAAGTCAGTCAAGCACCTCTACAATTGAGAGCTTTGACATTTGAAATATATAGAAGAAAGTTCTACACACTGCTTATCAATATTTAAAGACTATTTTGAGAACACTGTCTCCAGCTTGCTTATTTCACTCTCTCTTCTGTGAAACTCTAATAAAAGAGGTCAACAATTCAAAACCACAGAAGAAACACTGGGCTTTCTACCCCCACCCCCCCCAAGAGTTACAGTTTTGGAAACCCACAAGGCATTGACTTGATAACAGTGAGTTTTATTTGGTCAAATAAGTAAAAATGTGCTGAAAAAATGAAAACAGAGATTGGGGGAGACCCACTTCAGGTGTTCTACATAAGCACCTGCCTTCAAAGAAATAAAGTTCTATAATCAGGTCGATAGAGGAGGAATAAAAGTTTCTAATTGTCATTTGGAGAGCCAGAGAAACATATAGGATGATGCCAGAAGCAAATGTTCCTCTTTGAGAAAAATAACATGGTTTTTAGTCAGACTGTAAGCAAATCTGGTAGTCCTTTTGTAAGCTGCCTTGATACTCAGTCCCCTATGACCAGGGCAAAGTCTGATAGCATGCCACCTTACCTCTGGGGCAGCAACTTGTCACCAGCCAAGTAGCCCGACTTGTGCACATCCTTATTGAAGTCGCCATAGTTGGACTGGACAGCATATGAGGCCAGCAGTACAGCAGTCTCAGGTGGGCAGTAAATATCATCATTGAGAATACCCTCCTTTACTTGTAAGAAGAACAGCCGCTGAGTGATGTCCTGGATCAATTCCTCAGCTACATCCTCAGGGTAAAATTTGGCCCGGAACTTGAATAGTAGGGGGCTTTCCTTCCGTACATCCTGGGCTGTCACCTGAGAGCATGAAAAGGTAAGGGAATTAAAAATATAAATAATAAAAGGCTTTGGGGTGGAGGGTAGCAATAGGATGTGGAGAAACCTGGAAGATAATCAGTTTGAGTAATCTTGGTTTGCGGGATTTGCTTGGTTTTCTGGTAATTCTAGAAGGACACATTATATTCATTGGAGACCCAATCCATGTCCATAATCAGTTGTTTGCAATTTCTTCATAAAATGACCAAAAAATGAAAGAAAGAAATGACCTTAGACTTCTGATACCCTCAAGCCAAAAGTATTTGACAATATATCTAACTACCTTCAACATTTGAGATTAAGCATAAGAAAGCTCCTCTTTCAAGGATTCCTCCAACTCCACAGATTAGCAAATTAAAGAAGGATGTACCATTAGGGTCTGGGAATTAGCTAAGCAAAACAAAAAACTAGTCTATTGCTCAGGTTTGCAATAGGCTCCTGAAAGTAACACATTTTTTCAACAACAGTCTCTATTCCTTTGGAATCCTCTACACACAAGCAAGGAACAAGTCACAGGACAATACAGTGAAGATACTGAGATGAATGTCAGGCTCCTGTACAAATGCTGCTTGGAGTGAAGAGAACATATACTTTACAAATTCCATTGAGGAAGAACATCAAAGAGGAAATCATCTGTATGGGACAGTTAATGTATCCAGTTTTAGTTCTGTTTTGGAGTGGGCAGGAGAAAGGTGGGCATCACTATGAGAACTTTAAAATTCTGTCTAGTTCAAGGGTATTATGACTCTCTCTTTTATACTTTTTATTGTAAATTGAGTGAAGGTTTACAGCGCAGATCAGTTTTCCATTCAACAATTCATATATATTTTGTTTCATGTCATTGATTGCAATTCCCGCAATGAAACATCATTTATCCCACTTACTCTTCCTTCTTTCCTTACTCTTCAGAACTTAGTCCTTGGGTGAATGCTGCACTTTTGATCTCAAATGGTTGATTATTCTTAAGTGTGCATACCTCCCTCGTGTTATTGCTTCCCTTATAGACTTGCCTATTATTTGGGTGAAAATGTAATCGTTGGTGTGAGTTCATTTCCAGACATGAAAAGTGACTAAGGAAAATAGTCTCAAGGATTCCACTCTTGCACAGTAACTCAAAGTTCAGCCCTACAATATACCCTTAAACTGACAGGATGCTGGCATCTTGGATAGTCTCCATTTTCCAAATATATGATGCTATGAATATCTATTTGTATACTGTAATCACAATGAATTTATGACCTAAAACAAAAATAAAAAATTACCACCTTAAACCTATCAGTTTCTAAACCAACTGAGTGACTTCTGCACATGGTTGAAGACTAGGTAAATAAGCAAATGTGGTGAAGAAAGCTGATGGTGCCCGGCTATCAAAAGATATAGCATCTGGGGTCTTAAAAGCTTGAAGGTAAACAAG
>NW_022111323.1:867438-869050 GCF_000313985.2 Echinops telfairi | reverse complement strand
AAAAATGAGGACCTAATGCCGGGGGTTTAAATGGAAAGGAAATGTTTTGAGAATGATGAGGGCAATGGATGTACAAATGCGCTTTACACAATTGATGTGTGTATGGATTGTGATAAGAGTTGTATGAGCCCCTAATAAAATGACTAAAAGGAAAAATAAATAAATAAATAAATGAAAGGCAAAAAAAACAAACAAACAACCCTCTAGCCTATTTTAATGCAGAAGCTACTTACTTTTATCTCGTGGCTGCTATGCTCTCAGTTGCTCTCAAAGAATGCTTATTCAACTACAGCTGTATCCTTTATCCCAGCCATGGGCAAAACAAAATGTTCTTAATTCAATCTTTGCCAGTTTTGTTTGCTCAATATTAAAAGATCACATTTTAGCTGGGCAAATTTAGAGGTTTATTATCAGTCTTAAGCAAGACTAAAGTTCAAAGCAAATTCATTTTTCTTTTTGGGTAAAGGGACATTGTAAAGTAATAGAATCTTGATGTTACATGCTACATATGAACCATTTCAAACCATAGAGAAATACATCTTCATATGCACCATTACTGTAGGATGCAATAAACAAATTTCAAAGTCTAAGCATCTTAAAAATGCACCAAGGCTTATGAAACCTCAAACAAAACATGACAAGTCTTGACTAAGGAGCACCCGTATAAATCCTGGGCTTGGTCAGCCTCCATAGGGGAGTTTCCTTTATGCTCCTTAGTCAAGAGGGACCTAAGCTCTTGAGAGAGATGTGATTAGGTGGATGTCTGTGTGGCCTCATTCAGTCACCCTCTTCCTTTGTGAGTCACACCACAATTCAAGGGTTCCACATACACCTTGGGTAATGTATGACTAAAAATCTTGACAAAATTGCTCAGGACTATAGGGTAAAACTGAAACCAGGATGACTCTGAACACTGTGCCAGGTTGAATTGGCCATCCTTTGGAGTTGATTGCCTGCTTCCCCCACCCCCAGAGAGCACAACCAACCCCCTTTTAATGCAGGGAGTTTGGAATGTGGTCACAAGGAGCCTTTGCTAACCTGGCCAATCCCCCTATATAGATTCTTGGCTAGCTGAGGCCCTCCCTTCGCCTCGATAGGCCTGGTATTGTTGCGCTAGGCTGGGGCAGAGACAGATTTTGTTACTTAAAAGAAAAGCTAAATGCAACAGAAAATTCACCAAACTGTCCCTGATTAAGCACACTCCTTGCCGTCCTACAGGGGGCACCATATGCTGCTGCCAGTCTCTAGGACATGCCATGGTCCTCAGTCTCCCCATCACTCCTGGCACCAACTATAGTGATGCGATGGTTTCCAGTCCACTTGTGAGCCGCCTTCAATCCTCCACTGAGTCCAGATATCTTCCTTAACCCGGTGGACAATTCCCAGTCCAAGAAACCCAGCCACCCCCAACTGAGCACCCTGCTTTCAGAAATAATGAACAAAATTCATCCCACAGGGATTATGCCTCCATTGAATTCCCTCGGACAATTAACCAGGGATGTGAACAGCCTTGCCCTCAGATACAGTGCATCAGAAAGTGAATCAACACAAGTATAGTTGAATTAAATTATAACATATTATTTGTTTTCCCCTTTGATCCATTTAAAATTTC
>NW_022111323.1:848404-866253 GCF_000313985.2 Echinops telfairi | reverse complement strand
TGTATAAGCCCCTAATAAAATGATTAGAATAAATAAATAAACTTACCTCGGTGTTGTTGTAATTGTCCTTTTGTGCTTGGCTTACTTCACTAAGCATAATTTCTTCCAGTTCTTCCCATGCGGAGATATGCTTCATGCATTCATCACTGCTTTTTAATGATGCATAGTACTCCATTGCATGTATGTACCAGTTTTTTAATCCATTCATCTGTTGGTGGAAATTTGGGTTGTTTCCAACTCCTTGCAATTGTGAACTGTGCAGCGATGAACACTGAAGCACAGATATCTGCCTGTGGTTTGTTTCTTGCCTCTTCCAGGTATATGCCTAGTAGGGGGATTGCTGGGTAGCTCAATTTCCATCTGTTTTAGAACTGGCCAAATTGATTTCCATAGTGGCTGTACATACCTACAGGTCAACCAGCAGTGGATGAGAGTTCCTATCTCACCACAGCCCCAACAATACTTGTTGCTTTTTGATTTCTTGAATTGGGCGATCTTTGAGGGTGGTAGGTAGTATCTCATAGTTGTTTTGATTTGCATTTCTCTTATGGCTAATGATCGGGAACATTTTCTAATATGTTTATTGGCCATTCAGATTTCAGAATCTGTGAAACTTCTGTTCAGGTCCTTTTCCCATCTCCTTAGTGGGCAGTTAGTTTTTCTCTTATTGTAAGCTTTCAAAGTATTGTAGATTTTAGTAATAAGGTCATTGTCTGCTGCGTCGTTGCTAAAGATGTTTTTCCAGTCGGTGGGCTCTCTTATTACTCTATTGGTGAATTCTTTCGATGTACACAGGTATCTTATCTTCAGTATATCCCACTTACCTATTTGTGACTCCTCTGTATTTGTATCCTTCTCTATTTCTGATAGCCTATGTATTCCCTGTGTCAAGGTTTTCAAGTTTGTCCCAATTCCCTCATTAATGCCCCTAATAGTTTTGGATTTTACCTCAAGTTCTGTGATCGACCTTGGGTTTATTCTTAGCAAAGGTGGTGAAGAAAGCTGATGGTGCCTGGCTATCAAAAGCTATAGGGTCTGGGGTCTTAAAGGCTTGAAGGTAAACAAGCGGCCATCTAGCTCAGAAGCAACAAAGCCCACATGGAAGAAGCACACCAGCCTGTGTGATCACGAGGTGTCGAAGGGACCAGGTATCACGGATCAAAGCACAAAAAATACAATACTATTTTTATGCTTTTGACTTTTGAGTTTATATTGTCTCTCCATGACATTATAAATTCTCTCCTTGACACAATGGATGTATGTATGGAATGTGCTAAGCATTGTATGAGCCCCCAATAAAATGATTTGCAAAATATAAAGGGAGAGACTGAAAGCCCAGTGCTCTTTGACTCTCTGGAAAATGGCGCCAAGTTCCTCTAAAACAACACAATGCAAACAGAAATCAGCACCAGAAACCTCAAAAAAAACAACAACAACAAAACAAAACCAGGAGAAACAAAAGGCAATGTCAGAAGAAATCCTGAACCAAATGACATACATAGAAGAAGCAGACATTGACCTGCCACTGAAGGAAATACTCAGAATGTTTCTTGGAGCAATACAGGATATGAGGGCAGCAATACAGAAAAAGGATGAAATGATAGAGGAGATAAAGGCCCCACCACCAAAGGGAACTACAAGACCTAATGGATGAGATAAGAAGAACCAGTTGTAAATTCACAGACTTCGCCAATAGACTTAAGGAGGCAGAGAATTGCACAGTGACCTAGAGGATAACCAGGCAGACTTCAACAAATGGGAAAGGCAGTCAAATAAGATAATCAGAGAAGATGAAGAAAACCAGAGAGCCGAGTCAAATGCTATGAAGAGGTACAACATTAGAATAATTGGACTACCTAAGCAAGACACAATGAAGAAGTCAACACCAAAAATAGCGAGGGGATTTTTAAAAGGAAAACTTGCCAAGCTTAATGAATGAAAACCAGGCAACCATTCAGCAGGCCAAAAGAACACCAGCTACACTGAATCCCAAGAAGAAGCCGCCAAGACATAAACTAGCTAAACTACCCAACTCTGAGGAAAAGGAGACAATCATAAGAGCAGCTAGGTGAAAACAAGCAATCACCTACAAGGGTACCCAAATAATATACTAAGACCTATCAGTGGACACTATGAAGAAGAGTAGAGAATGGAATAGCATATTCCAAACACTGAAGGAAAATAACACAAACCCAAGAATACTCTATCCAGCCAGATTATCAATCAAGAGAGATGTAGAAGTAAGAGTCTTCCCAGACTAGGAAAAACTCAACAAATACATTAAAAGAAATCCAGCCCTAGAAAAGATCCTCACCTACCCAGTATGGACAGAAGAACAGCATTCACTGAGCACAAATAAGAGAGCTCCACATAGAACAACCCCACCCCGAGGGCAACAAATAGAAAACAGCTCCCCAGATATTATTGGCTTGAGGGTGGAAAGAAGGCAAGAATGAACCCCCCCCCCCACGCACACATGTACAACACACTGATAAGAAAGGGAGGTAAGAAAACAAACACCCAACACAAAAGTTACAAGATGACATCACCGAGTCCACAGATGGATGTAATAATGCTGAACATCAATAAACTGAACTCAGACATGAAAAGGCAGAGGCTAGCAGACTGGCTAGCAGACAAGCATTCAGGGAAGAACTGACACAAATCCTACACAAACTCTTCTAGAACATAGAAAAAGACTGAAAACTCCTGAACCCTCTCTATGAAGCTAATATAATTCTGATACCTAAACTCGGCAAGGATCCCACATGAATTGAGAACTAAAGACCAATATCCTTAATGAACATTGACACAAAAATCCTCAACAAAATACTGGCCAATAGAGTACAAAAGTATATAAAACAAATAATTCACCATGACCAAGTGTGATTCATACCAGGGATGCAGGGATGGTTCAACATACAAAATAACATTAGCATTATTTGCCACATTGACATGAAAAATTCTAAGAACTACATGATAATATCAATAGATGCAGAAAAAGCATTCGACAATATCCAACACCTATTCCTGCTTAAGACACTGAAGCAGATGGGAATGGAATGAAAATTCCTCAATATAATACAAGCTGTATATAAAAAACCAACAGCCAAGGTGATAGTCAATGGAGAAAAGTGGAAAACAATCCTTCTAAAAAGGGGGACCAGACAATGATGCCACAAGTCCCCACTCCTATTTAACATCGTACTGGAGGTCCTAGCTAACAACATAAGGCAAAGACATCAAAGGTATTTTCCTGAAGAAGGAAGAGGTAAAACTATCATTATTTGCAGATGATATGAATTCATATATGGAAAGTCTCCAAACAGAAGTCTATCGGACTGCTATACACGTTGGACAAGATCATGGAAGAGGGGATCAGAAGTGTAGTACCCTTCACAATAGCCAAGCACAAATTGAAATATCTAGGGATATACTTGACTGAAAAAACAAAAGATTTGTACAAGGAAAACTACAGAACACTATTACAAGAAACCAAGAGTGATCTCAACAAATGGAAAAATATCCTATGCTCGTGGATCAGAAGACTCAATATAGTAAAGATGTCAGTTCTGCCCTAAGGCTATCCCCATACAAATACCACCATCTTTCCTCAAAAAATTGGAAAAACTGATCACCAACTTCCTATGGAGAGGAAAGAAGCCCAGAATTAGCAGAGACTCCTCAAGAATAAGGACAGACTGGGATAGCTTGCTTTTTACCTGACTTTAGCACCTATGATACAGCCAAAGTGGTTGAAACAGCATGGTATTGGTATAATGACAGATATTCAGACCAATGGAAAAAAACAGAAAACCCAGAAATAAAATCATCAGCATATACACAACTGATCTTTGATAAGGGCCCCCAAAATATCAAATGGGAAACAGATACCCTCTTCAACAAGTGGTGCTGGAAAAATGGATATCTAACTGTAGAATTAAGGAAGAAAGGCCCTTACTTCACTTCATACACAACAATAAACTCAATGAACCTTGATCTAAAACCCCAACTATTAGGGCCATCAATGAGAGAATTGGGACAAACCTGAGAACTTTGACACAGGGAATATAAAGCTATTGAAAATAGGTAAGGACACATATACAGATCAGGCACAAATTGACAAGTGGGATATAATGAAGAAAAAACACCTATGTACATCAAAAGAATTCACCAAGAGAGTAACAAGAGAGCTCACAGACTGGGAAAACATCTTTAGCTATGACACATGAGACAAAGGACCTACTACAAAAATGTACAGTACTCTGCTAGCTTAAAATAAGAAAAAAAAACTAATTGCCCACTGAGGAGGTGGACATAAATGCAAAAATCCAAATGGCCAATAAACATGAGAAAATATTCCCAATCGTTAGCCATAAGAGAAATCAAATTAAAACAACTATAAAATAGCAACCAACACCCTCAAAGATACCCAATTCAAAAAATCAGAAAGTAACAAGTGATGGAGGGGTTGTGGTGAGATAGGAACTCTCATCCACTGTTGGTAAACCTGTAGGTATGTACAGCCACTATGGTAATTGTTTATGTGATATCTAAAACAGATGGAAATCGAGCTACCATACAACCCAGCAATCCTCCTTCTGGGCATATACCTAGAAGAGGCAAGAAAAAAACCATGGCCAGATTTCTATGCTCCAATATTTCTCACGGCACAGTTCACAATCACAATGAGTTGGAAATAACCCAAATTTCCATCAGCAAATGAGTAGATTAAAAAATTGACAAGAGCAGGGAGCCATCGAGGGAGGGAAAAGGATAGACTTTGGGGCCAGAGCTTGGCACCCCATTGGACTTTACTGGGGGACACACCTAGAGGTCAAAAATCAGACCTTGATCTATTTACAGGTTTTTATTTCTTTTTAATATTGTCCTTTAACTTTTTCTTTTTCTTTTTTAAAAAAATTATTCTTTTTTGGTTCATTGGTTTTCTTTGTTGTTTTCATCTTTGTGTTCTCTTTTGTCACTTTGTCTTGCTATGCCTTGTTTTTTGGTGCATATTATTATCTCTGCAAGTCTATCTAGATAAGATAGGCTGGATGAACTGTCTGGAGGAGAAAACAACAGGACCGATGGTTCCCAGGGGACATGGGAGAGAAGGGGGCGGGTGAAAGGAGGTGGTGTTGACCAACCCAGGGACAAGGGAGCAAGAAGTGATCCAAAATTAGTGGCAAGGAGGTTGTGAGAGGCCTGGTAGGGATTCAGCAAGGGCAATGTAACCGAGAGAAATTACTGACACCCAAATGAAGGCTGAGCATGAGCAAGAGAAAGGTAAAAGGAAATAGAGGAAAGAACTAGGAGGCAAAGGGTATTTACAGAGGTCTAAATACAGACATGTACATATGTAAATATATTTATATACGATTGTGGGTAAATAGATCTACGTGCATATATTTACAGGTTTAGTATTAAGGCAGCAGATGGACATTGGACCTCTACTCAAGTGCCTATTCAATTCAAGAACACTTTGTTCTATTAAATTGGCATTCCATGATGCACATCTTCTCGACACGATTGCTGAAGACAAAACTGGTAAATAAGCAAATGTGGTGAAGAAAGCTGATGGTGCCCAGCTATCAAAAGATGTAGCATCTGGGGTCTTAAAAGCTTGAAGATAAACAAGCAGCCATCTAGCTCAGAAGCAACAAAGCCCACATGGAAGAAACACACCAGCCTGTGTGACCATGAGGTGTCAAAGGATCAGGTATCAGGCATCATGAGAACAAAAAATCTTATCATTGTAAATGAGGGTGAGTGCTGAGTGGAGATCCAAGGCCCATCTGTAGGCAACTGGACACCCCCTTGCAGAAGGCTCACGGGGAGGAGATGAGCCAGTCAGGGTGCAGGGTATCAACGATGAAACATACTACTTTCCTCTAGTTTTTAAATGCTTCCTTCCCCCCACTATCATGATCTCAATTCTACCTTACAAATCTGGCTAGACCAGAGGATATACATTGGTACAGATAGGAACTGGAAACACAGGGAATTCAGGACAGATGATCTCTTCGGGACCAGTGGTGAGAGTAGCGAAACCTGGAGGGTGGAGGGAAAGTGGGGTAGAAAGGGGGAACCGATTATAAGGATCTACATATAACCTCCTCCCTGGGGGGTGGACAACAGGAAAGTGGGTGAAGGGAGACGTCTGACAGTGTAAGATACGACAAAATAATAATTTATAAATTATCAAGTGTTCATGAGTGAGAGGGGTGCAGGGAGGGAGGGGGAAAATGAGGAGCTGATATCAAGGGCTCAAGTAGAAAGCAAATGTTTTGAGAATGACGATGGCAGAAGATGTACAGATGTGCTTGACACAGTTGATATATGTGTGGATTGTGATAAGAATTGTATGAGGCCCCAATAAAATGATTTTTTTAAATTGTGGTACATACATATAATGGGGTGCTACGCATGAATAAAAATAGTGATGAATGCATGTAGCATATCACCACATGTGAAGTATCAGAGGAAATTATGCTAACTGAAGCAAGCCAAGCACCAAAGGACAAGTACAACATGAGTCCACTGAGGTAAGTTTAAAAATGCAAAGGGGGCAAAGGGGAAAAGCTACTGTATACATAAATGTCTGAGGTGAGATCAAGGTGCAGGGGGCAGACCCAATCCAGGGATATATATGGCAGTCAATTAAAATGATGGGGGAAAGAAAAAAGAATAACAACATGGGTAACTGGGGAACAGGGCACTAACCACCCAAGCGGAGGTTATTGTTTATATCACCACAGGAGAGGGACGAGACTTCAACCGGGTGTGCAAAGACATGAATACAACATACAGGCAAGAAGCCGGGAACTAATAGAGAGGTCTGTGGGCCAGCCCCAATACGAATTATGTGGACAACCCCCTTCCCCACAGAATTCACTCCAGAGTACAGCAATGATCAGAGCAAACAGGAGCAAACGAAAGGGGAAGCAGAGAGTGAAACACATCCTGGCCCACCAAGCCCCAAGGGCAATATTCCTGCTCAGAGCAGCCAGTGCACAGAGAGGACCATAGGGCTGGCCCCACCACGAGACACAATGACCCTCACTGAACCACAGTGCTACAGGAGACAACACAGGAGGCACAGTGTGGGAATAGTACCCAATCTGACCCCACTACTTCAAAGAGAAACACAAAGGGTGTGCAACAGAGCGGCAAGGGGACCAAAGTCCCTGCAGAATACCAAAAATAGGCTTTGGAATGAGGGCTTGGCACCTCATCAGCCAGACTAGAAAACACTCCTAAAGGTCAACAGACCTTGAACTATCTATAGGCTTTTCTGTTTTTGTCCATGGTGGGTTTTTTTGGGTTGTGTTTGTTTTTGTGCTTATTATTGTCTAAGCATGTCTGTCTAGATAAAATAGGTGGGGTAAATGATTCAGAGGAGAATACAATGGGACCAACGATTCCAGGGGACACTAGAGAGTGGTGGGCAGGGTAAAGGAACTGAGTGTTAACAAACCCAGGAACAAGGGAACAACAAATGGTCTAAAATCAATGGCGAGGAGGGTGTAGGAGGCCTGGTAGTAGGATGTGATCAAGGGCAATGTAGCCGAAAGGAATTACTGAAACCTGAATAAAGGCTGAACATGATAGTGTGACAAGAGGAAAGTAAAAGGAAATAGAGGAAAGAAGTAGGAGGCAAAGGACATTTATAGAGCTTTAGATACAGACATGTACATATGTAAATATATTTTTATATAATGATAGGGAAATAGATCTATATACATATATTTATATGTTAAGTATTAAGGTAGCAGATGGATATTTGGCCTCGACTCAAGTACTTCCTCAATCCAAGAAAACTTTGTTCTAATAACCAGGCATTCCGTGATGCTCACCTTCCTGACACGATCACTGAAGACAAAATAGGTGCATAAGCAAATGTGGTTAAGAAAGCTGATGCTGCCCAGCTATCAAAAGATATAGTGTCTGGGGTCTTAAAGGCTTGAAGATAAACAAGCGGCCATCTAGCTGAGAATCAACAAAGTTCACATGGAAAAAGCACAACAGTCTGTGTGATCATGAGGTATTCATGAGATCTGGTATCAGGCATCAAAGACCCAGAAGAAAATAATCATATCAATGAGAATGAGGGGGAGTGCAGAATGGAGACGAAAGCCCATCTGTAGACAATTGGACATCCCCTTACAGAAGGGTCACAAGGAAGATATGCAGTCAGGGTGTGGTCAGGGTGCAGTCTAGCATCAATGAAACATACAACTTTCCTCTGATTAGTGGTTCTCAACTTTCCTAATGCCATGACCCTTTAATACAGTTCCTCATCTTGTGGTGACCCCCAACTATAAAATTATTTTTGTTGCTACTTCATAATTGTAATTTTTCTACTCTTATGAATCGGGCGAACCCTGTGAAAGGGCCATTAGACACCCCGCCCAAAGGGGTCGTGACCCACAGATTGAGAACCACTGCTCTAGTTCTTTAATGCTTCCTCCTCACCACCCCCTTAGCATGACCCCAATTCTACCTTACAAATCCAGCTAGACCAGAGCATAGCATGTACACTGGTACAGATAGGAGCTCACAACACAGGCAATCCAGGACAGATAAACCCCTCAGGTCCAATAATGAGAGTTGTGATACCAGGAGGGTAAGGGTAAGGTGGGAGGAGAAAGAGGAACCAATCACAATGACCTTCATATAACCCCCTCCCTAGGGAATGGACAACAGACTAGTGGGAGAAGGAAGACATCGGTCAGTTTAAGACAAGAAAATTTTCTTTTTTATTTTCAAGTGTTCATGTGGGGTGAGGGGTGGGCAGGGAATGAAGAGCTGATACGAAGTGCTCAAGTAGGAAGATGTTTTGAAAATAATGATGGCAACATATTCACAAATATGCTTAACACAATGGATGGATGGATGGAGTGTGAAAAGAGCTGTATGAGCTCCCAATAAAAGTATTAATAAATAAATAAATAGATAGATAAATAAAAGACTTCTGCTCATTGAAAGGCTTTATTAAAAAAGTAAAAAGAGAGCCCACAGGCTGGGAATATATACTTAGTAATCACATAGAAGACAAAGAACTAATTTACTAAAATCTACACAATTTTATAAGCTTCCAACAAGATACAAACGTATAGCCCTCTGAGAAGGTGGGGAAAATATCTGAACAGACAATTCGGAAAAAATGACTCTCGAATGGCTAATAAACACATAAGGAAATGCTCCCAGTCACTAGCCATCTGGGATATGAAAATCAAAACAACAATGAGATATCACCTAACACCCACTACTGTGGCCCAGTTTAAAAAGCAAACAAAACTGAGAACATCATATGTTGGAGAGTGTGACAGCATAGGAACTCTTATCCATTGTTGGTGGACTTGTAAATATGTATAGCTACTATGGAAGGCAATATGGTGATACCTGACCCAGCAACACCATTACTGGGCATCTACCCAAAAGAAATAAGAAACAGAACAGGAGCAGACGTTTGTTCCCCCATATTCATCACAGCACAGTTCACAATAACAAGAAGCTGGAAATGGGCTAAATTCCCATCAATAGAAGAATGAATTAAAAACTGGTACATAAACACAGTGGATTACTACGCATCTCTGAAAAATAGCAATGAAACCATGAAACACCTCAGCTCATGGAAGGATCTTTGTGATAGGTAGATTTATTGTGCCAACGTGGCCAATAGGAACATTTGGGATTAATAAGGTCAAATTTTGATTGGAAGACAAAGAGATAAATGGCTCGGTAAGCCCAGCCTGTCTCTCTCTTGCTCTCTGGTGATCGTACCAGTGTATGGCGCATTAGCAAGTTCTCTGCCTCAACTTGCAAGCTACACTACCTGTGGGACACACAACCTGTGGAACGTGTTGTTAGAGCTTGAGTTTCCTTCAAGACATGCTTCACCACGCTGCTGGTGTATACTTCGCTTGAGCTTGGGACTGTTTGATTCTGTCATCTGTCTGACTGTTGGTGACCCACCCTGCTGCTTGCTGCCTCTGGCCAGATTACCTGCACTGTTGTATGGAAGACTCAGCTGTCTGCTTCCTTGACCTTGGACTAAGCAGGCCTCGTGAGTCGAAGGACTACCAGTATATTAACTGTTTCACGGAAGTGCGTTGAACTGAGCCCTCTGTATTTCTGTGTGGACTTATTAGCTGTTATATTCCTGTGTGTGTGTGTGTGTGTGTGTGTGTGTGTGTGTGTGTATTGTAAGTGTCCTGGTTTTGTTTATCCAGGGAACCCTGTCTAACACAATCTGGAAGCCATTATGCTGAGTGAAGTTAGTTAAGCCCCCAAAGTGGCTTAACTACTCTATGAGTCCACTGCGGTAGGAACAAGCAGCAGAATGGGCACAAACTCAAGCTTGCAGGCAATCCAGTCTTCTGACTGGGTAACAGACAGCCTGGTAAAGAGTTGGATCAGTGACAATGAACCACACACCATTTGCTCTAGGTAAGTATAGTGTAGGTCACTTGGCCAGAGGGTACCTCACGACAGCTGGGATCAAATGGTGGAGGGCAGGGAGGTGTTGTCAGCTGAATGGTAGTCATGTGTATCTGGGGTGAGGTCCTCTGGAGGGGTGGTAGCACTGTCAAAGGGATGAGTCTTACTGATGAGAGGGTGTGGTAGTTACATAAGCTCTTGTTAACTTGAGGGTGTCATGAGTGAAGGGGTGGAGTCTAAGCTGTCAATCAGGTCATAGCCAATGATGCCTCTGTGTGTACGTGACCCCCCTAATGAGGATTCTGGGATCTTTCTCTTTTTCTCCTGGGAGGCAGACCACATTGTCTCTGTTTCACTTTCTTGTTGACAAGCCACAGCCTTGGAGATCATCCACTGCCATTGGACCCACAGGACTTTCCACCCACCAGCCTGTGATCTTCCTGCATTTGGCATCATTGCATGTGCTGCGTGAATTAAAGAGGAATTCATGGGGTAATACCGGAATTATGGGCTAATATTGGACTTATGGGATAAAACAGAGGGGCAGTGCAGAAGTAGGGAGAGGGAATGATCAAGTTATGGGGGGACATATGTGCATGTCTTTTGAAGGGAGGGGAGGAATGGCTGACTTCCAGGTGGGGGGACGAGAGACTGAGTATGCTCTTGGGAACTTTAGGTGGGGAGGGTCTGTAGTGGTGTGCAGCTGGTGAGCTGAAATGACACAGAGCATCTGGGAGTCTCCAGGGAACCAAGTATGGGTGCTGTAGAGCACTGGGACACTGAATTCTGCATCTTTAGGATGTATGGCATGATCCAGAAGCTACATCTGTGAGACCCCATACAGGAACCACACTTGGTGAACTAGACACACTTGTAACCTGAAGACTTAAACTAGAAAACACATTGGTGTCTGAGGAAACAGAAGACAGCTGTACCAAGAGTGATGTTGGTTGGTGGACAAACAATATCTTGCTACATTAACGTCCTATAGGCCATATTAAGAGACATATTATTCTGGCAATCTTGTGATGGCCATTCCGTTATATTTTGCTTATGCTGGTGTGTATTAGGGTATATCTCAGAGGTGCACCACCATTCAAGATCACCCTCTTGAAGCTGTGTTATTTGGTTTACTGTTTCTCAGTAAATAAAACCCAGGGACATTAATATTATACGGAATGAAAACAAAACAAGGGTTTGGAGGGAGGGGCAAAACATGGGAGTGGGTGAGATAAGAAGGAGATGGTGTCAAAAAGCCCAGGAAGGAAAAGTATGTTTGGAGACTATGGAAGTAATTGTACAATTATGTTTAACATGATTAAACCATGGAATGATATGACATGTATTAATTCCCAAGTCACAGCAAATTAAAAATTGAAAAAAAGCCTAGATCCAGGAATGAGTTCTGGGCACACACTAAATCCTAGTTCCAACAATTAGTTCTTATATCATGGCCCTGCTCTACACTCACCTTTATGGAATGATTAATGAAGATAAGTGTGCTACAGAAAAGTGTGGCGGAAAGATGGTGCCCAGCTATCAATCGGAATAATGTCTGGGATGTTGTATTCAAACAAACAGCCATCTAAGTGAGGAGTCAACCAAGTCCACACAGAAGGGGCATTCCAGCTTGTGTGATCCAAAGACAACAAATACAAAATTCAAATATGGTGAAGAGAAAAGTATCAGGGCAAGAATTATGAACACCCAATTTATGGAAGGTTATGGAGGACAGTGGGAGCCCCAAACCAAGCTGTAGAGTATCTAGTCAGACTGAGCCACTGGAAGGTACTCTCTAGCCAAGGGCAATGGTCCAGAACAGCCTTACTATCAGGCAGAGACCACTGTAATCTTGATTGTGCTGAAGCAAACACTGTACTTAGCCAGTTGACCCCCCCCCCTAAAGACACGATTTGAAATTGTTCTGAATGCAAGTATCTCTTAGTTGTTCCATGACAGAAATGTCTTCCCTGACTTTTTGAATGTTTACTGGGGTCTTCTCCCTCTCACACATTATTTTTATTTTGTCTTTACACTAATATGATCTTATCCTTACCATCTTAGTGTGGTTTGTTTTTTTTATTGTTTTCTGTTGGGTTTCCCAGCTGTAAAGTACAGGAGCAGTGGATGTACAATGATAATAACTGATATAAGATGTTATAAGGAATGCAGTGGTGGGTATGGACAACATGGAGGGTAAGGGATTTGGGAGTGGATAATGAGAGATGAAGGGTAGAGTGAGAACTAGAATGGATTGTGACTGGAAAATTCAATTTGAAGGTAATTTAACCATAGGGGAGGGGTGTGCTCTAAGATAGATATAGTGGTGATTGTACAATTCCCTTGATATGGTTGAAGACTGGAAACACTCAATTGTATGATATGTAAATTATGTGCCAATAAAACTGTTGGGGGTAAAAAAAGACAAACGTGAAAACAGAGCTTTCAGTGGAAATGGAAGGATCTTTCCTTCTTGGAACACCATTCTCACTACTGAAAGTCAAAGTAGACACCTGCCTATATTCTGAGCTAGGTGTTCAATAGACCACCCAGTCAAAAATACAACCCTATAAGCCTGAATCTTCCACCTCGGAAATGTTATGCTTCTAAGCAAGTTCTGATTAAAGAATGAATTCCAAACGCAACAAAGGGATGAGCACTTACCTTCTTATTGAGTTTTAGCCAAGTGGAAAAACCCTTAGTGTCCTGGTACTGCAGACCGAAGAACCAAACTTCCCTCAAGCCAATAGTTTTGACTACCTGTAAGCGAAAATACAAACAACCATGGATTGAATGTCAGCCACATGCCAGGCACAGAGGATACAAAAGTAAAGCCAATGTGATCCTTGTCCTCAGAGTACTTATAAAGTGTTCAGGGTCTGGCAAGAAAATATATATAGTCAGCATCTAAAAACATGCCAAGAGATCAGAATCTCTCAGCCCTTCTGGTAAGGCAGATATGGCATCTATATAACATACATGCAATACTACATACCAAGAAATTTACATCTATTTTTTCCTGTTTTACTTGGCAGTACCTCGATGTAGTACCCAAGGGACCCCTGATGTTACAAGCCTCCTGGCTGAACAGTATGCAGTAAAGGAGATAAAAGATGGAGTCTGTTCTCCAGCTCATGGCATTAGTATGCTAATGGCTCCAACTGATGGTTCAGCCCCAGCATACCCACCACTGGGGAATAGTATCAGTTGTACTGAGTCACATCCTAATGACATCATGCTGCCAGCAGTCTTTATTTTTTCTTTTATGGGGTTGGGCATGGGATGGTAGAGTGAGTTGGATAGGGAATTTAAGAAAGTTACCTTGAGAGAGAAACAAGAAACAAAAAATCTAGTGTTGCTGATATCCTTCCTGTAAAGAAACCAAGATCTCCCCTCCCCTCAACACATATAAACAGCCACAAAGTCACTGCTATGCATTCAAAGCCTGTCTACATAGTCAAGCCCAGAGCATAAAATCTATAGCTCTAGAAATCCACAAGGAAAAGTAGCTCATATTTATTAAGCATTTATTTTTCCCCATTTAAATCTAAAAACCATAAACCTTAGACTGGACCCCTAATGTAACTAACTCCAAAGTCTAAACATTTTCTACTGTAGCATACCACCTCCTAATACCAAGGGCTCACAGGAGCTTGGGACACACCCAACGTTGTTGAGTGATTGATTGCCTCTGTTTTTTTTGGTACAGATGTCCAAGTCAGATAACAAACTTTGATCACTTCTGCATCTAGATATGATTTCTGACTTTCCCACTACGCGCAGTCAATAACCACTTTGGGGAGAAGCTATATCCCCAAATAAACAGCCCTCACTTCTCACTGGGTACATGCACGTCAATTTCACAGACTGAAGCAGATATAGAAAACCTGAGTTTGTCTCAAATTTATCTCCATTTTTCTGTGTGATATTGAGGCAGTGTCTTTCTTGGTTTGAACTTCTCCATTTATCCAAAGTAGAAGTGTAGCTTAGATGGTGCCTTTCTTTTCTCAAGTTCTATCATCCTACTACTAATTATGTTATAAGGCTACTTTTCCTACCTACCTCTTGCTGACCTAGGTAATGAAGGAAAAATTCTTCTTGGATTAAATTCAGTCTAAGGGAGAGTGACCTACTGAAGATGCTCAAGGTAAGATGGACCGTTAATTCCAGAATGTAGTAATTTCTCAGAGTGGAATGGTGAGGACCCTAGTCACTAGAGCTGATCAAATGGTTCCCAGCACCCTGGGGGCCTTAAGTGGAGATTTCTTTTTAGTCCGCACTTAGAAGTCATCTTTTGCTCTTTGTTCTTTTCACGGGTGATGGAGGTAGGATAGACTGGAAATAGAACTGGTAGAATAGCAACTGCCCTTTGACTGTGCCAAAAGCCAAGTTATAGAGGCTCAAAAACAGTAGGACTAACTAGGCAGCCAGTCCCAACGATCCCAAGAATGAGTTCCTTGGCCTTTTCGCAAGTTGTCTATTTCAGTAGTGACATTGGGGGGAGTGTGATGAAAGGAGGATGATTATGAAAATAAATGTAGTTTTAGGATCCAGAACAGCACTAAGAAGTTGGTAATAGCTAAGTCAACCTGTTAAAAAGATATTTCAGCATCAGTGGGGAATTTTAACCTCTACAAGCACTATGCCTTCCTTTGTGATCATAGACAATGTAGATACATATAAATTTTCTACTCTAAAAAGTTCCAGGACTTGGAGAGATGAGCAATGTCTCTCAATATCCATTGGGGTATCAAAGAGAGAATATATGGTCTGAGATCACAGTTCACACCACATAAGAACAAAGGCCAAATGATAACCTCTAAGTCCAGACTATAAAGAAATCTCCACTTAAGGCCCCGGGGTGCAGGGAACCATTTGATCAGGCAACTTTTGATCCCATTTCTAAGGCCCAGGTCCTCTGACTTTGCTTCTACTAAGACTCCAGAGGAAAGAAAAACCTTATTTTCAAGTAGGAGAAAGCATCTCGCTCCTGGTTCTGGAGACAGCCACTATGGTTCTAGTGGCAAGGGTCTTCACCATTCCACTCTGAGAAATCGCTATATCCTTAAGGGGACTAAAAACAAAAACTGAAAACCTTTCTTGGCTCCCTATGATCTCAAGCTGATGGCTCATTTTGTCCAAGAAAGTATTCTCAAAGTTATTCAAGGGAAAACAAATCCATAAGTACAAGAAATAGTGAATGCATAATACTCATGGGGAGGAGGTAGAAGTTGGAGAGATAATAATTAGATGGCTGTGCCCCAGAATCTCTTTGAGATCACAAGTTTGATCTTGATCCTTCGTGCAACTTTCACATTCTACTCCAAAGATAATCTATGATTTAATAATGAGATAGGTAGTATCTGCGGGTAAAATTGATGTTCCAAGATATTGAGTGACATTTATTCTATAGCTTTTTGTGTCACCTAGAACTTTCCATATATACTTCAAGAAACTCAGACTTTAGTTTGTAAGACACTGGTTTAAAGACTGTGTGTTCTACTCAGTTCCACAATCAAACCTGAGAATTGTGGAGAGTTATAGAGTGTAAGTAACATAAACTAGAAAACTGGGATCCAGTAAGGTGAAATGAGAAAATCTTCACTAATTATTAAGAGTTTCTGTATATAAGAAAGAGTTTCTTTACCTATATTCCACATGTGGAACCTATTAAATAGGGGGGTACGTGAGTGAGTGGAAGGAAAGCAGGTTAGTTCTGGAATGCAAAGCCCCCTCTCTGTATCCCCCAAGCATATAGCTGAGTAAATAACTAGTGACATCAGTCACTTAAAAAGTCTAGAGCAGAATTGAGAAGCAAGGTTGGAGCCTCAAGAAGAAAATTTCATGAGAAATTCTGTATAATTTTGTCAATGCACAAAAACACCTGGGGCCCCATGAGATCCCATTTCAGGCTTAGCAGCAAGTGTCAGCTACTCACTGCAAGCATATTCATACAAGATTGGAAATGGACGAAATACTCTACAAGGGACAACCACAATTGCTCTTTCTGCTACTCTACAATGCCTGTGTTCAAGTACCCACAGCCAGTTCAATTGGGGTTCTAAGTTTAGTGATCAAACTTTCCACCACTCAGTACAGGAGCAAGCAAAGGGGCACAAGTAGCACAAGTTACAGTGAGGAATGCCAATTAAATGGCCTAGTTCAGATACCAAGGCTTAAGATACTATATTAATAATAACAAATACTAGTTATTTTTAAGAGATGGAGTTTGCTATCCTCAGAGTCCACAAGTCATAAGTACTTTCTTTACTAAGTCAACAAAGCCTCCTCATTTCATGGTTCCCTCATTTGAATTCCCAGGGTAATTTGCACCTGCTTCTTCAACCCTTAATAGGGATAAGGAATAAAATGACTGTCATGACATGATGCTCTCTCACTTACCCACAGCACTATAGGGGTCTGAAGACAAAGTGCAGGAATTGTGCCTGCTCAAATCCAAAGGAAGAGCAACAGAGCAGCAAAGGGAGCAAAGCAAAGCAATGAACACCCCAAGGAATCCCAAAAATAGACCAGAATTGGAGGGCAGGGCTTGACACCTCACCAGACCCGACTAGAAAACATTCATAAGGGTCAGCAGACAGACCTGGAACTATTTATGGGCGTTCTTTTTTCCTCCCCCACCCCCATGTCTATCCATATAAGATAGGCAGGATAAACAATTCTGAGGAGAAAACAACTGGCCAACGGCTCTGGGGGAATATGGGAGAGAAGGTAGGAGAAAGGAAGTGGGGAGACAACAAACCCAGGGAGAATGGAACAAGAATGTATCTAAACATGATGGCGAGGAGGGCGCAGAATGCCTGGTGGGGTGTGAGCAAGTGCAATGTGCCGGGAGGAAATACTGAGAGCGAAATGAAGGTTGGACATGATAGTGGGATAGGGAGAAACTAAAAGAAAATAAAGAACTAGAGTGCAAAAGACATTTTAGAGGTATAAATATAAGCATATACATATGTAAATATATTAATATGTAATGAAAGAAATATAGGTCTAATATATATTTATGTTTTAAGCATTAAAATAGCAGATGGACATTGGGCCTCTACTCAAGTCCTCCCGCAATGCAAGAACACTTTGTTCTAATAACCCGGCATTCTGTGATGCTCACTTTCCCCACACAAACAATCGCTGAAGACAAAAAGGGTGCATGAGCAAATGTGGTGAAGAAAGCTGATGGTGCCCGGCTATTGAAAGATATAGCATTTGCGGTCTTAAAGGCGAGAAGTTAAACAAGCAGCCATCTAGCAGGGAAGCAACAAAGCCCACATGGAAGAAGCACATCAGCCTGTGTATTCGTCTAGGTACTTTGGAGAAACAAATCCACAGCAACTCACGTATAAGAGAGAGTTTTATGCAAAGAAAATGTGCATCACGAAAACATC